>NC_090296.1:113459866-113767366 GCF_039906515.1 Pseudorca crassidens
ACCCAAGTGACCCTGGACCTCAGTGTCCCCACCTGTGTAACAGGAGTTTGGACTGAGTGAGCTCTGAGGCCCCCACCAGCTCTTACAAGATTTGATAAGATGCTGACAACAAACACTGCAGAAAGGAGAGAAAAGAAGAAATGACAGCTCCAAAGAATCTCACCAGAGGTCAGGAAGGAGGCCCGAGAAGCTACCTGACCACAGACTCTAGATAAGAGAGCAAGGTAGACAGGAAAGCAAGGTGGGGAAAGGTAAACCAGAGGACCAGAGGTCAAGGTCAGTGTAATCAGCTGCTTTCCAAGGTCTCTACTCTATGGAATCCCAGAGTATGTGAAAGAGGTCTCCCCAGCCTCCCAAATGCACCTCTCTCTTCTCTTTCTGTAGTGGGAGGAGGGAAGCCTATAAGGTGAGGGCTTGGCAAAGTGGAGCTCCTTAGGCCATGATTCCTGCCTAGGTGTCCTTGCTTGGCCCAGAACTCACACTGAGGCCCCATCTATCCTGCCCCAGTGGCCAGAGGGTATTGTCATGGTTGGCACAGGCTGAGGGACTGTGAGCTAGAATCCCTGGGTTCTGATTACAGCCCAGCAGGTTGTGTCCCTCTAGCTCATGTCCTCCCACCTCCCCCATCAAAGAATCCCTTTCTGTCGCCAAGTGGGGCTAAGCTGTGAACTGCGCAGGGCTAGATTGGTGGGATCTGAGCCCGCTCCCACCCGGTGCTCCCAGAACTCCTTTGAGGGAGAGGCTGCTGCTCTCCTTGGCCAGGACCTTAGGATAGTCAGGGCTTGGGAGGCAGCCACAGATCTGGACTGTCCAGGGCCTGGCCTAGATGGGTCGGCACCAGCCATGAGTGGCCACCTGGGGCTTCTGCAGGCCAGGCTAGTCTGCTGCAGCTCCAAGCCCCGGCTTGGAACACACTGAAACCCATCAATCACTTCCACCCCTATCCAGGGGATTGAGGGGCTTGGAGCCATGTTTAGCCAGGCCAACTGTGACCCAAGCCTAAGGCCAGGGGTCCCCACCCTGCTGAGGGGAAAGGAGCTTGGGAACACTGGGAGGGGTCTGACATGATGCCGGTGGCTCCAGAGGAAGGTGCTGTGTCTCTAACATGCTCTCTGACTACCACTCCCATGCT
This sequence comes from Pseudorca crassidens, assembly GCF_039906515.1. NCBI lineage: Eukaryota > Metazoa > Chordata > Mammalia > Artiodactyla > Delphinidae > Pseudorca > Pseudorca crassidens. Next base: position 113,460,999 of record NC_090296.1, read on the forward strand.
CCCATCATTGCCCCCCTGCGGCCTGAGGGGGCTTTGCAGGCCTGGGTAGGGACAAGCCACTAAAGATCCCTGGGGACTGGAAGACTTGACTGTAGCTCTGAGTAACCCTCAGGGGCTGCTGACCCAGTGTGTATGGGAACCTAGACACCCAGAGTCTACGGGAGTGGGAGAGCTCGCTCTCTGACCCTGTTGTTCTCCTCCCTATCCTAGATACAGTCTGTCACTGTTCCAACCCAATGCCTTTATAGTTTTATTCCTCAGCTTCCCATCTTGAAATACAGCCCTTCCTCCCCTCCCATGTGAGTGTCCCCCACCTTTCGATGCCCCATCTCAGTCTCCTCCCTCCTGCCCTCTCTGACCACCCAGGCCCACCTTGACTATTCCTTCTCGGGTCTCAGATGATAATGTTCACCATCCTGTAATACACAAGGCACATTCATGGTCACCAGCTCATCTTCAGCCTCACAGTTGATCTGCGAGGCAGGGATGACCACACCCATTTTATAGAGGGAAAACTGAGGCTCAGAGAGGTGAAGTCACTCAGACACAGTAGGTCTTCAACTCAGAGTCGCCCCTGGGAACCGGTGACCTAGTGTAGACCTTGTCCTGGGGTGCCCTCAGCTCAGAGAAGCCACCATGGAAATGACACTCCAGCCATATGCTCCTCAGCGAGAACATACTAGAACACGCTGGCTCTGCCTGCCTGGCACATACACCCTGCTTCCCATACATACACTAATTTCAAACATGTCCCCATCTAACGTGATCCAGCTATCTATCGTACTGTGGTGGATTAAATATGGCCACAAATTCTTTGCAGCTCTCCCGTTAAGAGGTGGAGTCTCTTTACTCACCTTTGACCTGGTTTGGCTTTGTCACTTGCTTTGAACAAAGGAATGACAGAAATGACACTCAAGAGACTTTGCCGCCTCCACTCCCCAGGAACACGGTCCTGAGACCACCATAGAAAGAAGTCAATCTATCCTCCTAGAGGATAAGAGACCACATGAAGGAGAACTGAGGCCCCCAGCCAACAGCCAGACATGTGAATGAGGCCATCTTGAATTTTCCACCTCAGCAGTTGCATAAGTGAGCCAGGTAAGACCAGCAGAGGAATGGTCTAGCCACCCATAGAATCGTGAGAAATAATAATCATTGTTGTAAGCCACTGAGTTTTGGGGTGATTTGTTGTACTGTAATAGATAACTGATATACACACTAAGAGTAAAAGATCTTTCAGTTGCAAGAGACAAAAGCACAACTCAGATTGGACTATGCAGGAAAGGAAACTGATGGTTGTCATAACTGAAGTCCTGGGAAAAATTGGATCCAGGGACTCAAACAATATCATCAGGACTGCTCTCTTTCCATTTCTCAACTGCTTCCTCTGAGATGGCTTTTTTCCCAGGGAGGCTGTAGCCTGTGTTTTCCCAAGTTGGCTGCAACGATAGCTCCCACTGCGTGTGTTCTCGTACAAGGTGACTGCCCTACTCTGCCATCAAGAGGTAGAATCTAATTTCCTTCCCCTTGAATGTGAGCGGGGCTATGACTTGCTTGTAACCAGGAATGAGGTGAACTTCTCAGGCTAGGTCAGAAAAAGTCATGCAGCTTCCACTTGGATGCTTGCTCTGGGGAAAGCCAGCTAACTACCAAGAGACCACCAAATCAGAGAGGCCTGGTGTAGGTGTTCTGGTGGGTAGTCCCAGCTGAGCCCAGCCTTCCAGCCCTCACATCACCAGTCACGTGAGTGTAGCTGTCTTGTACCCTCTAGGACAGACCAGCTCATTTACCAGATGGATGCCACTGAGTGGCCTCAATCAAAGTCATAAAAGGCAGAATGGCCCAGTCAAGCCCTACCTGAAATCCTGACCTACAGAATTCAGGGGATATGATAAAATGATTATCATTTAAGCCACTAAAACTTGGGGTAGTTTGTTACACAGCAACAGTAACTGGAACAGATGCCATTCCCATGTATTATCTTCCAGAAGCTCCAGACTCCCTTCTAGCACATCTCAAATCTCCAATGGAAAAAGCATGTCTCTCCCCCCATTGTTCCAGCAGAAGTCCTGGGAAAGGCTCTCATTGGCCTATTCCTGACCCAGTTCCTGTAACCATGTGGGTGGAAAGCTCTGATTAGCCCACTTCCAGAGGTAGGGGTAGATCATCCCACTGGAATCACATGGACTGATTTTTCTCAAAGGAAAATTGTGGTGCTGTCACCAGAAGTAGGAAGAACGGATGCTAGGAAGTAAAAAGTGACACGTACGCACCTAAAACACAACCACAAACACAAGCACCCCTTTCCTAGTAGGAGTCAACCCGAAATGTCTAACTACTCACCTTGATACCAGTAGTTGAATCCTGATATCAAGAGACCACTTTAACAGCTGTCAACCTCAGCATTTGCACTCCCTTTGTTCTGCTGCAAACCTACCCATGTATGACTTCCCCTCACCCTGTAACCACATCAACACATCCCAGAAGAGTTGAGCAAAGCTGAGCAACTATAATAACAACTCCAGCTTGGAAAATGGAAGAAAAACAAAGAAACCTTCAGAACTATGTAAGCCACATGGGTTGCTGCACGCACCGCCGCCTGACAGTCAGCACCTGGTCTTGTAAGGGTGTGCTTACCCCGCACAGGTTGTAGGTGGGAGCAGATTCCCTGAGAATGGGCCATGGTCTGGCAGATCCCCCAAGACATGTCAGGTAGAGCCCTCCACCTTGCGTAGTGTGCTCACCGTGGTCATCACAGAATGCTCTTCAAGCTTAAAAAAAAAAAGGTCACCTCACTGTCCCTGTGGTGACTCACCATGGTCACAGCCTTGAGTTTACATCTTAGTGTCCCCACGGTGCCCTGCTGTTTCTCAGGGACACCCACACTCATGATTTTGTACAGGATTACTGGGTGCACACTTACCAGGGAGTCATCGCAAGAGTGTTCACACTCCCCTCCTGGACTAGTCACACTCAGTGGGATGTGTTTGCCCTGGTGGTTCATCAGGCTCGCCCCAAAGCATCTACCAGACTCTGCTGCTTGCTTCCCATGACCCGGGGCCTCTTTTCATGACTCCCCTGAGAGGCCCCAGGTGGCTCTGGCTGTAGTATGGCTTCAGCTCTGACCACGATGCTGGCAGCCCAGAAGAGCCTGCAGTCGTGATGGGGGTGGCCTCAGTCAGGGGTGAGGTGAGGCGGATGCCAGGTAGTTGTCCTCTCTGGCTGTGCATCCCTGGGACCCGTGGACGTTTAATGGGCTAGAGCTGTGGAAAGTTGAGCGTAAGGATCTCTTTCCAAGCAGGATCTTTCACCCACACAAAGCCTGGGCCATAAACATTTGGGACTCCAGATGGCCCGGATGAGCAGGCAGGGAAGGGGAAATGGAGGTTAGAAGGGCCTTGGTGAGCAGGCTTAGCCAGACAGGGTGGGACAGAGGAAGAGAAACAGACATGGGCCTGCACAGACCATTCTTAGTGGGTTGGCTTTTTGTTCCCAGAAGCAAAGCAGTGTTCAGGGTGGCCGAATTGGGGTGTTTTTCCCCCCAGGAAAACAAGAGCTTTGAGGACAGAATGTTGGCCAGTGACAGGGAAGGCAAAGAAAGGGAAGAAGAAGTTTGAATCCCACTTCCCATTTTTAAAAATTGGAGCACGATTGTCATTCTGTAGAAGTCACCCTTTTGAGTGGAAAGTTCTATGATTTTTGACAAATGCAAACAATCTTATAAACACCATCACCATCAAGATACAAAATATTTCCATCACCTCAGAAGCTCCCTTTGTAGTCAGCCCTCTCCCCGATCCCTAGCTGCTGACCACCACTGATCTGTTCTCTTTCCCTGTCATTTTGCCTTTTCAAGAATGTCCTGCAAGTGGAATCCTCTAGGTATGAGCGTTGGTTTTTTAAAAATATTTATTTATTTGGCTGCATCAGGTCTTGGTTGTGGCATGCAGGATCTTCATTGCGGTGCACCGGCTTCTCTCTAGTTGTGGTGCATGGGCTCTGTTGCAGTGCACAGGCTTAGTTGCCCCGCGGCATGTGGGATCTTAGTTCCCCGATCAGGGATCGAACCCGCATCCCCTGCATTGGAAGGCGGATTCTTAACCCTTGGACCACCAGGGAAGTCCCTGGTAAGAGCCTTTTAAGTCTGCCTTCTTTCACTTAGTATAATCATCCATGCTGTTGCACGTGTCAATAGTTCATTCCTTTTTACTGCTGAGTAATATTCTATTGTATGGATGTGCCACAGTTTCTTTTTCTGTTCACCAGTTGAAGGACATTTGGGTTGTCTCCAGTTTCTAGCAACTACCTTTTCACTATGGATATTTATGTACAGGTTTTTGTGTAAACAGGTTTTTCATTTCTTTTGGGTAAATATCTAGGAGTGCGATTGTTAGGTTATATGTGAAGTGTATGTTTAACTTTATAAGAAACTTTCAAACTGTTTCCCAGAGTGATTTTTCCATTTACTTTCCAACCAGCAACATGAGAGTTCCAGCTGCTCAGCATTTTTATTAATACTTGATACTGTTAAAGTTTCATGTTTGACCGTTTTTAAGCCTTTCCCATGGTTGTGTAGTGTCTTGTTTTAATTTGCATTTCCCTGGTAACCAATGATGTTGAGCAGCTTTTCATACATTTTAAAAAAAATAAATTTATTTATTTTATTTTTGGCTGTGTTGGGTCTTCGTTGATGCGTGTGGGCTTTTCTCTGGTTGCAGTGAGCAGGGGCTACTCTTCATTGTGGTGCGTGGCTTCTCATTGTGGTAGGTTCTCTAGAGCCCGGGCTCTAGGTGCGCGGGCTTCAGTAGTTGTGGCACGCGGGCTCAGTAGTTGTGGCTCATGGGCTCTAAAGCACAGGCTCAGTAGTTGTCGCACACGGGCTTAGTTGCTCCATGGCATGTGGGATCTTCCCAGACCAAGGCTCAAACCCGTGTCCCCTGCAATGGCAGGAGGATTCTTAACCACTGTGCCACCAGGGAAGCCCCCAGCTTTTCATACTCTTATTTGCCATTTCTATGTCTTCTTTGATGAAGTGCCTGTTCAAATATTTTGCCCATTTGTAATTAGGTTATTTGTTTTCTCATTACTGAAATCTGAGTGTACTTTATATATTCTAGATACAAGTCCTTTATCAGATATGGGGTTTTTTTGTTTTTTACTTTTTGGCCACAAGGCATGTGGAATCTTAGTTCCCCAACCAGGGATCAAACCTAGGCCCCGTGCAGTGGAAGCACAGAATCTTAACCACTGGGGGCTTCCCTGGTGGCACAGTGGTTGGGAGTCTGCCTGCCGATGCAGGGGACGCGGGTTCGTGCCCCGGTCCGGGAGGATCCCGCGTGCCGCGGAGCGGCTGGGCCCGTGAGCCATGGCCGCTGGGCCTGCACGTCCGGAGCCTGTGCTCTGCAACGCGAGAGGCCACGGCAGTGAGAGGCCCGCGTACCGCAAAAAAAAATAAATAAATTAAAAAAAAAAAAAAAAAGAATCTTAACCACTGGACCACCAGGGAAGTCCCTATCAGATATGTTTTGAAAATACTTTTTCCCAGTCTGTAGCTTGTTTTTCCATTTTCTTAACAGTGTCTTTTGAAGAGCAGAAGCTCTTAATTTTGATGAAATCCAATCTATCAATTTTTTATTTTATAAATTTGTGCTTTTGGTGTTGGCTCTAAGAAATTTTTACCTAACCCACAGTCACAAAGGTTTTCTCTAGGAGTTTTAGGTTTTACCTTTAGGTCTATGATTCATTTTTAACTAGTTTTTGCACATGGTGTAAAGTCTGTGAATCAAGGTTCCTTTTTTGCATGTGGATGTCCAACTGTTTCTGCACTATTTGTTGAAAGGAACGTTTCTCCACTGACCACCCCCCCCCTTTTTCTTTAACACTGTGGCTCTTCAAAGCATTGATGCCAGCACCCTAGAGCCTTCTCCATGCACAAAAGTCAGTAGCACAGCAGGAACAAATGCCTCTCTTGCCTGATCCCAAAACAGGACTGCTTATGCCCAAATAAGACACAGACTTTTCAGTGGAACAGCTCTTTTAGCTTTTACTTACAGCCCTTCTGCTCTCCCTAGGACTCAGACACAGGTCTACTGAGAACTGCCCCAGGAGACTGCTAAGACTGTCAAGCACGTTGCTGGATCCAGAACTGCCCCTACTCTCCGATGACTCTCAGATCTCCCTAGAGGCCCCTTGAACAGAGAGGTTCTGAATCCTCTACACCCAACTAATCAGCTCCCATCAAACAGCAGGAGAATGCCCTGAATAGGCAGCAGCTACCTTTACCTTTCTGGCTGCTTTTATCTGTCATTTTCATTTGAGCCTGCTCATAACCAGTGAAAGAGAAAGCACACTGTGCAAGGTGTACCAGACTTCTGCCAAGGCCTGGCTCTTGGGGACGCTTAGGAACTTGAGTCAGGCTTGAACCCAGGCCAGGCCTCCTAATTTCCTGCCCTCTGATCTTTCCATTTCCTCACAGTGGCCTCATACAGGATGGAGGAGAGAGTTGGCTGCTCTCTGGCACGCCAGGGAGATGAGGGGGCTCCTTAGCTGGTTATGCACTTTAGGGAACAAGAATGGTGACTCACTCAGGCCATTCTGAAAAAAAATGGAGGCTTGTTGTAAAGACAGCTGAAGTCAAGAGCTGGGCTGAGGCAGACCCCTCTCTCAGCCCCTCAGGCTGCCTGGTGTTTCTCCTGTGGGGTATGTGCTTCTCTCTATATGGTAGCTCTGCCTGCCTCTTGCTCCTCATGGGTCCACCTCCTGCACTTGCTTAGTTCAGATTCCACCAGGATCCACTCTGATTGGCTCAGCTAGTTGCCATCTCCATCCCTATTGGGTGGAACGATTCCCAAGAAGCCCACTTCACCAGTCACCTGCCAGTGGGTGGATGGACTGGGTTTAGGTCAGATGCTCAGCCTAAGCCAATCAGTGGCCCCTGTCAGTCAAATACCAGAGTAACAGTGCTTCCCTAAGTAGGGAGCAGTGGGTCTGCAGTTACAGCTAGATGGGGATCTGGGGTGTGGTGGCAGCATTAGGGTTACATGCACAATATGGGAGTTTATCCTCCTACCCAAAACAGGCAGACACATGCCCTGAGCCCTATAGCCCACACCACTCCCCACCTCTGAGCTGCCCCAGCCCCATCATTTTCCACTTAGCCCCACCCTGAGTTGAAGAGCTCTTTGCTTCACCTGGAAATGCTGTCTTCTTTCAATTGACTGTGAGCTCCTGAAGGGCAAGGCCCGTGCCTTATCTCTGTGTCCCCAGCACCTGGCTCAGTGTCATAAATTCATAGATCCCGAGAGGGTAAGGGACTTACCCAAGGCCATTCATGCTGGGAGGGGCAGAGCCACGGTGGCGCAGGTCTGCTGCTCCACATCTAGGCCTCCAGTAGGCTCCCCGGCATCTCACTGAGCTGTGAAGCTAGGGGACTACAGTCCGAGTTCTGGGTCTGGTGAGGCTTCTGGCTCTGCCCTGAGACACTGAGACATCCTCCCTTGAGGATGCAGGCCCAGCCATGACTCCTGACACCTGGGCAGCTCTGAGTCAGTTCTAGGGGTGAACGGCCTGCCCTGCTTGAGGGAGCCTCCAGGGGATGCTCAGAGCAGACCCACAGGCAGCCTGACCCCAGGTTCCCGAATGTTCCACTTCCCCCTACGGGCCTCATGATCCTCAAGGCCTGGAGTGGGAGAGGGACGCGGACGGGCAGGCTGACACAGCTGCTCCAGCTTTATGAGGGATCTGAGCAGCTTCAGCTCTCCGCTTGGGGTCACCACCCTGGGACCTTCCTGTGGCCCAGGCAAGGCCCGCTCACCCTGAAGACGGAGGCAGCCTGGGATTCAGGGTGTGGGTGGTCGAGCTGATCCCGCCCCACCCCGTGGCCTCCACTGCAGGGAGCCTGCCTCCTTTTTCTGAACTTTCTGGCCCTGGTGAGAACCTTGCTGGCACCCGTGTGCTTTTAATATTTTCCGTTCCTGGCTGTTATATAATATTTCACCTCAAAAATGCATCCTCCCCGTCACCAAAGGGCACGCTGTTCCAGAGAGGACCCGGCTGGGTGAGTGGACGTGATCCACCGCGTCCTGGGGCTTGGAGGAGGCCCAGTCCAGCGCTTTGGAGGAGGAGGTGGCAGAAATGTCTCCACATTTGTGGGGAGACAGGGCCAGCTCTTGAGTCAGCCCGAGGCCCAGGCTCCTGGGCCAGCCTGAGACCTCGTGGTCCCACTCGAAGCCCCCCTGGAAGCCCAGATCCACGGTCAGCAGGGGGGCCATCCGCCCCTCCCGTTTGGGACTCCAGTCCCATCCCTCCCACTTGCCCTCTGACCCCGGTCAAGTGGCTTCACTTCTCGGAGCCCAGTGTCCCTGCCTGTACGGTGGGGATGACGACAGTACCTGTCTTTCAGTGTCCTTGTGAGGCTCAAATGCCGCCCGTTTGGACCATCCGGGAGCTTTAAGGCCCACCCTGCGGCGCCCCTCCTCGGCGGTGCTGATTCAACCGGTGTGGGTGCGGCTGGGACATCGGTGGTTTTTAAAAGCGCTCAGGTGGGCTTCCCTCGTGGCGCAGTGGTTGAGAGTCCGCCCGCCGATGCAGGGGACACGGGTTCGTTCCCCGGTCCGGGAGGATCCCACATGCCGCGGAGCGGCTGGGCCCGTGAGCCATGGCCGCTGAGCCTGCGCGTCCGGAGCCTGTGCTCCGCAACGGGAGAGGCCACAGCAATGAGAGGCCCGCGTACCGCGGGAAAAAAAAAAAAAGCGCTCAGGTGATTCTCACTCGCAGCTGAGAACCGCTGCTCTGAGGGGAAAGCTCCTCCCAAGGGGACTCTTGCCAGGCGCCGGCTGCTGCTTTGATGACCGAGGGCGCCACACGCCCATTTTCCTGAAAATATGACCCCAGGGATGCCTGAGAGCCACTGTCGGGGTGGAGGGAGAGCACTCTGAAAAGGCAGGTGAGGGGTCCTGCAGGTGCGCCATGACTTTCCGAGCCGGCCCTGCCCACAGACAGACGCCTCTGAGCCACGGGCCCGTCCCGGCCACAGGCCGCGGCCCGGCAAACCTGCCCCGGTGTCCCCGCTGCTGGGCGGCCAGGTCCTCCCTAGGGGGACCCAGCCTCCCCTCCCCAGACACAGGCCCCGAGCCCGGAGAGTGAGGCTAGGGGTGGAGGGCACCCTGCTCCCGTCACCTGTCACTGCGGAGAAGGGCCGCGGCCACGGGAGAATGAAGCGAGCAGAGAGCCAGGTGCCTGCTGGGAGAGGCGGGAAGACCCTTGGGGGCCTTGGCGGGGAGAGCCACCTGCTTTCCTCATCCTGAGGAGAGGAGATCTGCAGAAGGTCCCACAGCCCAGAGGAGGAAAACAGCTGGAGAGCCGGGCACCTGGGGAGGGGGTGGCGGAGTGGAGAACAGCTCGCTTCTCCCGGGGACGCCTTCACCCCCAGAGCCGGCCTTGGACACAGGCAGGAGGACAGCTTCTCTCCGGGGCAGCGCAGCCCCTGCCTGGGGGCTTCAGCCAGAGTCCAGTTTCCCCAGCGGAGACCGGAGCCCTCGGCCTCCCCGGACCCCAGGTTCTCAAAGGGGCAGCGACCAGGCGGGGGGTTAGAGAGCTAGAGCCCCCGTGGGCGACTTCGGCCATGGGAAGAAGAGGCTGGACACCCTGTTCTGGGGTTGACTCACAGCCGGGGTCCCAGGCTCCTGGCCAGAGGGAGGGAAGGAGAAGGAGGGAAGGAGAAGGAGGGAGGTACAGGAGCGTGGTGCGAGGGCCCAGCACAAAAGTCAGGAAGGAGGAGGGGACAGCTTAGTTACCAGACTGGGGCCACCAGAGGGGCCTCAGGGAGTGCTCTCCTGCCCAGGTTTGTTTTCCAGCTGAAGGCACATTAAGTGTGGGCACAGGGAGGCTCTAGGATGCTTGGGCTGGGCTGTGGCCTCTAGCGAAGCATCAACAGCCTCAGCAAGGCCATGGGGAACAGGGCACTACCGAGCTGGAAAAAACTTTAATCCCAAACAAGCCTGCCCCCAGCCCCTGGCATCTACGGTGGAAAATGCAGAGGCTTCGAAGCCAGAAAAACTGGTTTAAGCCCTGTCTCCACCACAAATTACCGGTATTCATTCATTCATCCCACAAATATTTTTAGTTTCTACTGTGTACCAGGCCCTGAAATAGGTGCTGGGGGTACACAAAAGAATGACGCACAGTTCTTAACTTTGAGGAACTTACCCCATAGATAGGGAGATGAACCCGTAAACATAGCCCCATAAAACTAGATCACTGCATGGGTCGTGTAGACCACCTGTCTTGGGATCCCTCTGGGGCATCCTCCCAAGAGTGACTCTCGGGGAAGTCTTCCTGGAGGAGGTGGTGTCAGAGCTGAGTATAAAAATGAATGGCCATTGGACTAAAAGGAAGAGGAAGGGCACTCTGGGCAGAGAAGATAGCATTAGTAAAACCCGTATGGTGTGCTGGGGACAATGAAGAGTCAGGAGATGCTGGAAGATGCAGCATGCGGCAGTGTCTCTATCAAGGTTCTTAGTTGAGGGAATTCCCCTGGCGCTCCAGTGGTTAGGACTCCGCACTCCCACTACCAAGGGCCCAGGTTCAATCCCTGGTCGGGGAACTAAAAATCCCGCAAGCTGTGTGGTGTGGGAAAAAAAAAATTTTTTTTTAGTTGAGAGCAACAGAAACTCTCAACTAAGAATCTGACAGAAAAGAAATCCACTAAAGGGATGTTGGATCCCACACTCCTGAAAGCCTCAATTCAGAAACTCAAAGCTAAGCTCCTCAAACCCACCCAGAGACAAAGCAAAGTTAGCTATGGAGGGACCCCAAAGATCATTTTATCCAGAGTTCTTAATCTTGGGTCCATGGATGACTTTGGGGGAGCAAAAAGGCATAACATTTTGAATGTGTGTATGTGTACTTTTCTGGGGACAAGGTCCATAACTTTCATCAGATTCTTAAAGTAATCCATGCTATAGGTCAGGTTCTCCCAGAAGCAAATTCTGAGATGAAGATTCAGTAAAGATGATTTAGTAAAGAAGTGTTCCCAGGAGAAACCAGTTAGGGAGAAGGGGAAGCACAGGATAATAGGAGAAGAGAAAGAAGCCAGGAAAGAGTGCAATTTTGTGTGAAAACCCATCCTGGCTGGCAATGAAGTAAGGAATACTCAGGCCAGAAAGAAACAAAAGCTAGAATTGAGAGGGCAGTGGATTCTAAGCAATGAAATCAGCTTCTACCCTGAAGACACTGTTTGAACTTAGTGACCCTGAGCCTCAGTGTTTCAGCCTCATGGAAATGGGACATTTAGAAGAAGTCCATGCTTAAAACAATCACTAGCTGGGGGGCCTGAGACTACTTCGATGACAAGAGACTAATGGTGACTCTCCCCTTGGGGCTAGGCCTGGGACTGCTTTCCCTAAAGTAGGTACCTGAATAAGGTCAGGGGCTGTTAGGCAAAAGGAAGGGGGAATAGCCATTGAGTAGCCAAGCAGCAGGGCCTGCTTCACTGAGGGAAGAACTCAAGTGTATGAACTTGACCCAGAGGAAACATCTTAGTGCTTAGGGCAAGCAGGGCGAGTGGGAGGATGAAGAATTTGAACTCACTTCTGAGTCTGCATTCAGATTCAACACCTAATTTGGCCCACTGGACTCGTCTGAGTCCTACCAAGGGAAATAGTGTAAAGAAAAAAATGTAGGATTTCAAGGAGCAAACAAATCTGCTTTGGGAACTCATAAAGCAAAGAGAAGCATTTTCCCCTCCACAGGGCTCTTTGCCTCAACCAAAGCAGGAAAACGTAGGGCCACGGACATGCCCTACTGAATCAGGCTATTTGTGAGTCAATAGGAGCAATGGCCTGTGGACTCTCAGAAATACGTGGGTGGACCAGACAGTCTCCTCGCCTACCTCAGCAGGTAGATGCAAAGAATGGGTGAAATTTGGCGCTTATTGTTTCATTTTTAGTCATGTAGGTCCATTTGTATCCTAAGGCTATTGAGGCCTGGGGAGCCCAGGTTCTAACAAGAATGAAAAATATCTCTTGGACTTGGTAATTAGTAGATTCTTGGTAGTTTTAGAAAGAGAGGTTTCAGTGGGGTGATGAGGGATGAAGCCAGCTTACAAAGAGTGAGGAAGTGGACACATAGTTAATTACTCTTTGGAGAAACTTGGATGTGGAGAGGAGCAAAATGGTTACATGGTGGCCGGAAAGGGGAGGAGAGGATCCTTTTTAGAATGGAAGAGACTTGAGCAAGTTGTTAGGCTAAGGAGAAAGAGCGAAGAGAATGAGGTCTTATAGATATGGGGGCGAGTAAAGCTGATGGAGCAAGATCCCAGAATTAGTGGGGAGACTGGGATCCAGGAACTGGGAGAATTCGTAGAGATGGGCATCTTTCTCCAGCAGGGCTCAGCAAGCTAGCCAGTCTCAGGAGCACAGAAGGTGGGCTCCAGGCATGATACAAGGATGGGCTGAGCCCAAGAGGATAGGGATGCAAGGGAATCAGGGATACTGAGGAGGGAGGGATTCAAATGACCCTCCAGAGGTTCAGGCTGGGAAAGAAAGAAGAGTGATGAGAGGGGCTAAAAAGACTGGACCAGAGGTCTCCAGGAAGTTAAAGTCCAGGAGGAGATATAAGGGGATTAAGGTTGTCCACAAGTAGGAAGGTCAAAGGCTGTGTAAGGCAGTAGGATTTGACATTTAAGATTTCTGAGGAAGAGCATCTTACCCAAGTTATTTAACTTCTCCATGTCTCTCAGCCTCCCAATTTATAAAATGGGACTAAAATTCTCACTCATAAAAGTACTAAAAGCATTTTTTCTTTCTGGCAAAGCATATAATTGTGGTATCTGGGACATCCAGGCACTCAGTGTTTGTGCAAGGATGAATGAACATCTGTCACTTCCCCTCTATGGACCCCACTTTCCTAATTCTCACTGATTGTTTGCTTGATCTATCAGTTACTGAGAGAGGTGTGTTAACATCTCCCACTGCATTGTGAATTTGTTTTTATTTTGCTTTCCTTGATTTTTCTTTTTGCTTTATTTTGAAGTTATGTTATTAAGTGCATATAAATGTAAGATTATTCCATCTTACTGATGAATTGGACTTTTTAATCATTATGAAGTGACCCTTTTGTCTCTCATAATGCTTTTTTTTGTCAAAGTCTATTTTGACTAAAATTAATATAGATATGTCAATCTTCCTTTGCTTAGTATTTGGCAGATTTTTTTTCATCCTTTTTACTCTCAATCTTTCTGTATTATGTTTTAGATACGCCTCTATGAACAGCTGATAGGTGGATTCATTTGCTTTGTCTAGTTTGGCAATCTTTTTCTACTAACTGAAGCATTTAGTCCATGTACATTTATTGAAATACTGATACATACACACACATACATTTATATATATGTTTATGTGTGTACGTATATGTACTTTACCTTATTAATTTGTATTTTTCCTGCCTTTTCTCGATTTCTTTTTCTATTCTTTCTTGTTTTCTTGATTAGTTTTTCTTATTCCATTTTTCTCCTTTACTAGTTTGCAAATTATACCTTGTTTTTTTTTTTTTTGCTACTCTTAGGGGTTATACTGGAAACTTTAATATGCTTATTTTGCCTGTCTGAAGTTAACCAGTATCTTCTATTTTTTCTTAAATAAAGCAAGGACGTTAGAACTAATTCTAATCACCCCCCTTTTAGCTTATATATTACTTTCATGTATTTGAATTTTATCTTTTTTTAAGCTTACAAGACATTGTTAGTATTGTTTATACAATCTTTGTTTTTACTCATATAGATACCACTTTCTTTGCTCTGCAATCCTTCTTGTCTTTAATTCCTTCCATTTGGAATCTCTTTCTTTCTGCCTGCTGGTGGCAAATATGTTTTTGTTCATCTCATCATGTCATTATTTTTTCTTATTCTTAAAATATCTTTTCACTAGTTTTAGAATTCTTGGTTGACAGTCATTTTTTCTCAGCACATTGAAAATATAATTCTACTATCTTCCAGCTATTAAGAAATCAGCTGTTTTAGTCTAATTGTCACTACTTTGAAAATAATCTGACCTTAAGACTTTCTCTGTCTTTGGTAATCTGCTTCACTATGATATGACTACTTGTGGATTTCTTTTTATTTATTCTTTTGAGGATTTCAAGATTCTTGATTGCATGAATTGATGGATTTCTGGATGAGTCTCAGCCACTAACTATTCAAATATTACTTCTGTCCCATCATCTCTCTCCTCTCCTTCTGAAACCTCTGATTATATGTATTTTGGACCATCTCACTCTATCCTCCATGTCTTTTAACTATTCTTTCATATATTCCATCTTTTTATTTTTCTGTGCTGCCTTTTAGAGAATTTCTTTAGGTCTTTATTCCACTTATAATTTTATTGTGTCTGATATATTCAATTGTATCTAATCTTCTATTAAATACAACCATTAAATTTGTAGATTTAGTTACAATATCTTAAATTTCTAGAGGGACATTCTATTTCTTGTTCAAATATACTTGGTCCTTCTTCAGAGTATCTTGTTCCCTGTTCAAGTTTTTAAGTTTCTCTTCTACTCTTTCAGCATTTTAAACATAGTTATTTTATACTATTTGATAATTCCAATACCTTAAGTCAGCGTAGACTTGTTTCCATCATCTGTTGTTCCCTTGCGTGTTTCGTGATCTTCAATTAGGAGCTACTATTTCTTTGGAGATTTCTCTGTGGGAATTCTTGAGGCCTGGGGTGAAGGTGGGTTTTTCCAAGAGGGTTTGCGTTTGATTTGCCAGATGCTTATGGTGTTAACCAGACTGGGCCCAATTTAAGTTAAATGCTGGACTGAAATTTTTCAGACCACCTAAGTAGTGTGAATTTGGGCTTCAAATGACATAGGTATGGCTTATATTGTGAATTTGCAGGGGCTATTTTATTTTCTCCTGAGAAAAGGGAAATTAAGATGGGCATTTTTCTTTTCAGTCTGTTGGGATGTGGTGGTGCTTCTATCTGGTTCATTCATTCACTGAAGTCCCAATCTTATGTGAGGACGGTCTTATCAGACTTCCAACCTTAGACGAGGCTTGAGTTTCTTGCAGTAGTGTGCTGGAACTGGTTCCTACCAGCTCAGAAGAACCAATATTTAGGAATTTCGCAGTTCCTGGTACCATTGAGAGCTTGAAATTGGCTATGGTGAGATTATTTACACTGTGGAAATCAGCAAACACTAAAAACAGGGTACTTTGTTTTGTTGGAGAGCCAGTTACTAATATAACACTGGTTTCTCTCATATCACCCCAGCCCATACGACCAAGTTCAAGTTTACTGAGTTAAAAAATAAAAATGATAAAGTTTCAGTTGTGCAAGATGAAAAAGTTCTAGGAATCTGCTGTACAACATTGTGCTTATAGTTAACAATACTGTACTGTACAGTTAAAAATTTGTTGAGGGTAGATCTCACTATATATATATATATATATATATATATATATATATATATATATATATATATGTATGGAGAGAGAGAGAGAGAGAGAGGGAGAGAGAGAAAGGGTGGGTGGGGGAGGGAGGGAGGGAGAGAGAGATCTCCACAATATAAACAAACAAATAAAATAGCTCAACTTACCTCTTTGGATTCTTGAGTTTTTTGGCCTGGGTATTCCTCACTTTCTTGCCAGCTCATCAGTGCATTAAAAAAAGTTGGGTTTTTTTTCTTTTATCCAGAATTGTTTGCAGAATGAAGCTTATTTACAGTACCTCGTCCACCTTTTTACGAGAAAATGAAGCGTTCTCAGTTTCTTCACCAGAAATTGAGATCGTTGTGCTAAATCAGTAGTTCTTAACACCTTGGAGACACAGGCTTTTAAAAATTTTGATAAAAATTAGAGCCTAGAGACCCTTTCCCCAGGAAAATACACACACAGAGGAAATGTGTGTTTGCTCCCCTGAAACCACGCATGGGCCCAAGATTAAGAATGCCCAATGACATGAATGCTCTCTGAGGGTCTTGCCAGAGCTAACTTTTGATGGCCCCGCCATGTTCTCAGCCTTGAGCAGAGTTTCTGCGAGTCTCCTCTTGGCTAAGTACAGGGAGTACAGACTTCTGGACTGGGGCTTCCAGGATCTCCAGGGCCTCTTGGGGAAGGAAAAACTGAGAGCTGTCGACAAAACTTACACCGAGCTAAAGCACAGGCAATATTCCTTCAACCAGACCTCTCCACATTGACTCATTCAATGAGTACTTATTGGACCCTGTTCTAATCTACTGCTATGTAACAAATCATCCCCAAACTTAGTGACATAATAATAACAACAATCATTTACTTTTTCATCTCTCACCATTCTAGGAGTAACTGGGCTCAGCTAGAGTTGCAAGGTCTCTCATGTGGTTGCAGTCAGATGGCAGCTGAGGCTGGAATCACCTCAAAGCCTCCCTCAGCACATGTCTGCCAGTTGATACTGGCTGTTGGCTAAGTTCTCAGTGGGGCTTTTAACTGAAACACCTACATGTGCCCTCTCTGTGTGGCCTAGGCATACTCACAGCATGGCAGCTTATTCTGAAACGGAGCATTCAAAAAGAAATCAGGCCAGGAGGAAACCATATTACCTTTTATAGCCTAGCCTTAGATGTCATACTGCATTGCTTCTGCCACATTCTGTTAACTAGATGCAAGTCATTAGACCAGCCCATATTTAAAGGGAGGTCAATTAGACTCTATCCCTTGCTGGGAAGGGTGTCAAAAAATTTGCAGACATGTTTTAAAACCACCACACACTCCTTCTGTGTGCCAAGCAGTGGACAAGGCACTTGTGATAGAGTGGTGAGTTATACAAACCCTCCCTTATGATCTAAACACTAATAAAATAATATTACAAATATGTACATAACTGTAAACTTTGACAGTGCTATGGAAGATGAGTAGAAGGAGCCATGAGAAATTGTATTACACATTAGTAAGACCTGGACCAGGGACCCAAGGATGAATTCCCTGAAGAAGAGACATCTGGGTTGAGATCTGAAGCATTAGTGGATGCGAACTTCATGAAGTGATTTGGAGAAGAGCCTTCCAGGCAGAGGAAACCATAGGCCATGGCCCTACGACAGGAGGCAAGGTGACCGAGAGGCAGCCAGCGTGTCTGGAGGCAGATAGCAGGGGAGGAAGGTGTGAGACAAGGCTGCAGAGGTGGGCTGGGGCCAGACCCCTGGACTTTGTAGGCAGGTAAGAATACTTGTCTTTGGCCTAAAGCTGCAGGAAACTGTTGAAGGGTCACTCACTGGAGCGTGATATCAACAGATTTGTAATCTAACAGTCACGTTGGCTCCCGCGTGGATGGCCCCTGCCAGATGCTGAGTCAGGTCTGGAAGGGTTGGGAAATTCTTTTTTTTTTTTTAATTAATTTATTCATTTTAATTTTTTTTTTTTGGTTGCGTTGGGTCTTTGTTGCTGCGCATGGGCTTTTCTCTAGTTGCAGCGAGCAGGGGCTACTCCTCATTGCAGTGCGTGGGCTTCTCATTGGGTGGCTTCTCTTGTTGTGGAGCATGGGCTCTAGGCATGCAGGCTTCCGTAGTTGTGGCACTCAGGCTCAGTAGTTGTGGCTCGCAGTCTCTAGAACGCAGGCTCAGTAGTTGTGGTGCACAGGCTTAGTTGCTCCACAGCATGTGGGATCTTTACGGACCAGGGCTCAAACCCATGTCCCCTGCATTGGCAGGCGGATTCTTAACCACTGTGCCACCAGGGAAGCCCAGGTTGGGAAATTCTTGTGTGCAGTACTTCCCCTCTCCATGACACACTCCCACACACATGATCAAGCTAACAGCAGCCTCAGTCCTAAATCTCTAGCTTAGGCTTCTGCGCCCTATACTTGACTTCCTTGGTCCCTCTTCCAGGCACAGGAAGTTCTGCCATCTTGCATTACTCAATTAGTCACTCCTTTAGTCTGTCAGCCTGTTGGTACAGTGGGTTGAATAATGGCTCCCAAAAGATATGTCCACCTGCTAATCCCCAGAACCTAAGAATGTCACTTATTTGGGGGGGGAAAAAAAAGATCCTTATGAATATAGTTAAGTTAAAGATCTCAAGATGAGGAGATCTTCCTTTTTTTTTCAATTTGTGGTTGTGCTGGGTCTTAGTTGCGGCAGGCAGGCTCCTTAGTTGCGGCATACATGTGGGATCTAGTTCCCTGACCAGGGATCGAACCCGGGTCCCCTGCATTGGGAGCACGGAGTCTTAACCACTGTGCCACCAGGGAAGTCCCCTGGGGAGATCATCCTTGATTTTCTGGGTGGATGCTAAATCCTATGACAAACGTCCTTAGAAGAGTGAGGCAGAGGGAGATTTGAAGTGGACAAGAGAGGAGAAAGTAAGTGACCACAGAGACAGAGATTGGAGTGATGAGGCCTCAGGTCAGGGAATGCCAACAGCTGCCAGAAGCCGAAAGAGTCACAAAATGCATCGTCCCCTGGAGCCTCCAGAAGGAGTACGGCCCTGCCGATGCCTTGATTTCAGCCCAGTGATCTGATTTTGAACTTCTGGCCTCCAGAACTGAGATAACAATCTTCTGGTTGTTTTAAGCCACCGGTTTGTGGTAATTTGTCACAGCAGCGATAGGAAATTAATATGGTTGGGTCCTGCTGTAGCTGTTCCTTCCTGATGAGCTTTACTGGCTCCTTCAGGGAATCTCCAAGTGTTGGAATACCCAAAGTCTCAGTTTTCAGCCTTCTTCTTTGTCTATTCTCTCTTCCTATGTGATCTCATCCATTCACGTGGCTTTAAAAGACCATTTATTGGACTTGCCTGGCGGTCCAGCGGTTAAGACGTCCAATGCAGGGGGTGTGGGTTCGATCCCTGGTCGGGGAGCTAAGATCCCACATGCCTCATGGCCAAAAAACCAAAACATAGGGCTTCCCTGGTGGCGCAGTGGTTGAGAGTCCGCCTGCCGATGCAGGGGACACGGGTTCGTGCCCCGGTCCAGGAAGATCCCACGTGCCGCAGAGCGGCTGGGCCCGTGAGCCATGGCCGCTGAGCCTGCGCGTCCTGAGCCTATGCTCCGCAACGGGAGAGGCCACAACAGTGAGAGGCCCACGTACCGCAAAAAAAAAAACAAAAAAAACAAAAACCATTTATTTGCTAATACCCTCCAAATTTTATCTCCACCCAGACCCTTTTCATGAAGCCTAGCCATCTTCACAGGTAGACGAAAAGAGGACTTTGGTTCCACTCCCATCTCCACCCCCAAATCTCCCTGGACAGGCATCTCCAGCCACTCAATACTTAGGCTGGAAATGTGGTAGCCATCCTAGATTTCTCCCCTTCTCTCATATCTTATGTGTTAGTAAGTCTTGTTATTTAGGTCTCAAAATGTTTCTCAAATATGTCTACTCCTCTTCATTTCCACGGTCACCAGCATCTCTTACCAGGATGACTGTAACAGCCTCCTAACCACCGCCAGTTTCTACTCTTACCCCACCTCGCCCAAGTCCCTTCTCCTCACAGCAGCCAGAATGAGTTTAAAAAATTAGATCAGGTTGCAGTTTTTTGAACTTTATTGCAGTATAGTTGACATACAATTAACCATACACTTGAAGTATACAATTAGATAAGTTTTGACATATGTATACACCTGTGAAATCATCAGTAATCTTTATAACCTTGAGTTGGGCAGAGTTCTCAGATATGACACAAAAAGTGCTAACAATAAAAGAAAAAGGCAATAAACTAGACTTCATTAAAATTTAAAACTTTTGCTCTCTAAAAGAAACCACAAGGAAAATAAAAAGATGGCCACCATTTGGAGAAAATATTTGTAAAACATATATCCAACAGAGGGCTTGTATCTAGAACGTATTTTTAAAAAACCTCTTTACAGACCTAGAATACATGGAGAAAGAATAGGCCTGGAATACATGAAGAAAGAATTTGTATTTAGAATATATTTTAAAATATATGCAGCTCAATAGGAAGACAGAAAAAAAAATTTTTTTTTAATGAGCAAAAAACTTTAAACAGACACTTCTCCAAAGATATACAAATAGCAAATAAGAACATGAAAAGAGGCTCCTTGGCTATCAGGGAAATGTAAATTAAAATTCAATGATACCACTACACATCCACTTTTAGGAAAGCTAAAATTAAAAGACTGACCTTACCAAGTGTTAGAAAGCATGTGGCACATGCTATAACACTATAATTCTCCTACACTGCTGGTGGGAATGTAAAATAGTGTAAACACTTTGGAAAACATTTTGGCAATTTCTCAAAAAGTTAAACATATACCTCCCATATGACCCAGTTATTCTTCTCCTGTTTTTTTTTAATTTATTTATTTTATTTATTTATTTTTGGCTGCATTGGGTCGTCGTTGCTGCGCGTGGGCTTTCTCTAGTTGCGGCGTGCGGGGGCTACTCTCCATTGTGGTGCGTGGGCTTCTCATTGCGGTGGCTTCTCTTGTTGAGGAGCACAGCCTCTAGGCACATGGGCTTCAGTAGCTGTGGCACGCAGGCTCAGTAGTTGTGGCTCACGGGCTCTAGAGAGCAGGCTCAGTAGTTGTGGTGCACGGGCTTAGTTGCTCCGCGGCATGTGGGATCTTCCCACACCAGGGATCGAACCTGTGTCCCCTGCACTGGCAGGCGGATTCCTAACCACTGCACCACCAGGGAAGTCCCTCTTCTCCTTTTATTAATTTTTCTTGCTATATTGCACTGGCTAGGACCTCTGGTACAATGTTGAACAGAAGTAGTAAGAACAGACATTCTTGCCTCATTACTAATTGTAGAGGCAAAGTATTCAGTCTTTAACCATTAACTATTATGTGTTAGCCTTCGGTTTTTCATAGATGCCAGGTTGGGGGACTTCCCTTCTTCTCCTACTTTGCTGAGGGTTTTTACCAAAAATGAATGTTGGATTTTGTTAAATCATTTTCCTGCACCTACTGAGGTGATTTTTTTTTTCTTTTTCAGTTTGTTAATATTGTGAATTACATTAATTGATTTTCAAACATTTCTCCAAGCTGGCATTTCTGAGTAAACCCCACTTGGTCATGATGAACTACCCTTTTATGTATTGTTGTGTTTACTTTGCTAGAATTTTGATTAAATTTTTGCATTTATGTTTATGACACATGTTGGTCTGTAGTTTGCTTTCTTGGCATGTCTTTGTCTCGTTTTGGTATCAGAGTAATGCTAGTCTCACAGAATGAGTTGGGAAGTATTCCTTCCTTTGCAATTTCCTGGAGGATTTTATATAAAATTGGTAATTTTTCTTCCTTTAATGTTTGGGAGAATTCACCAGTAAAGGCATCTGGGTCTGAAGTTTTCTTTGTGGGAAGATTTGAAACTATAAATTCAATCTCTATAGTAGATAAGAGTGTTATCCAGGTTATCTATTTCTTCTTGAGTATGTGTCATCCTTTTCCTTAAAGTCCTCAGGGCCTTCCCCTCACACCTACCTAAATCCTTACGGAGGCTTACAAGGCCCTGTCTGGTCTGCTCTGGCCTCCTCTTCAACCTCATCTACATGCTGCCCTCTGTTTGCTCACCATGTTCCAGTCAAATTGGTCTTCTGGTTATTCCAAGATAACACCAAGCTCTTCCTCATCTCAAGGCCTCGGCACTGCTTTTCATTCTATCTGGAAAGCTCTTCCACAGGCTCTTTTTGTGTTTTTTTCTTATTCTCATCCCCCAGTTCTCAGATTATGTGTCAGGGAGGTCTTCCCTGACCATTATATGCAGGGTAGGGCCTGATGGATACTCTCCCCCACAGAATCCTGTTTACTTCCTTCATAATATATATACCACACTCTGTCATTGTTTTGTTTACTCACTGTCAGCTCCCTAAGAGCAGGAACCTTTTCTGTCTTGTTCACTATATCCCCTGCACCCAGCGTAACTGGGCACAAACAAGGTGTTCAATTATTACTTGTTGAATAAGTAGACTTATTCGTCAGTCAAGCTGCATATCAGGCAGGCAGTGAGTCTTCTGTGAGCTTGCTGGTCAATCTGAGGGTTTTATTGCTTGTTTTGGGGTTTGTTTATTTATTTATTTTTGGCTGTGTCAGGTTTTAGTTGCAGCGCACGGGCGTCTCTCTAGTTGTGGTGCGCGGGCTCCAGAGTGCACGGGCTCAGTAGTTGCAGCGCGTGGGCTTAGTTGCCCCGCTGCGTGTGGGATCTTAGTTCTCCAACCAGGGATCAAACCTGCGTCCCCTGCATTGGAAGGCAGATTCTTAACCACTTGACCACCAGGGAAGTCCCAGTCTGAGGTTTTCAGTCAGCCTGAGGTAGGTCAGGTAGGCTTTGAGTGGACTGGTTGCTCTGTGGGGTGGGTCTGTGTGACTGATAAGTCCCCTGTAAAGTCAGGATTCTGGGGGACACAAAGAAATGAAAAGCTGTGGCCCACCCCCAAGAAGCTTCTCGCCACCTGTCTACTAGGAGGCTTACTGCTCCCCACTGCCCAGCCAGGAGGTAAAGTGAGGGTGGTACAGGGTGAATAGGGGGAAAGCTACAGAGCATGACCCAACCTCTGGCAGCTAGTCCTCAGCAACTCTGCTGCAGGGCTTCCAAACCCCATAAAAGCCTTACCTGGCAACTGCTGTGCTTAGGAAGAGCCTGTGCAGGAAACACAGAGAGAGCTTTGTGGCTTCTTCCCCACCCCACTTCCCAGCCTCCCCTGACCTGGGCCCTCGCTCATGGAAACTCCCCCAATGGACCTGGCTGTCTGGCCCCAGGAGACAGGTGGTGGTGCATTTTGCCACTGCCAGCTCACCACGGGGGCAGGACATGGGCCTGTAACTCCAGAGGCCACTCCTTGCAACTGAACCCAACCTAGGTACTCCTCTCCATAGACCAGAGGAGGCCCAGCTCTGGTTGAAGAAGAGGCCTTACATGAAAGCTGGGGACTTCACAGTTAATCCCGAGTTTCCCCAGGAACACCCCCAGCTGTGGGGTCATAGTTATGGCTGGAGTCCTGTCACAGATGAGTATGTGTAGGAGGGTGTCAGAACGGCTTGTATGGGAAGCAGCTGTTTGCAGTAATTGGGAAGCAGCAGCTAGCCAGCCGGCAATAACTGGGCCTCCATCCTGCTCACCAACAAACTCCATGACCAGGAGGCCCTGCTCCAATGACATCAGCCTCCTCACACACTGCTGAGGGAAATGAGCTCAGGGGGGCCATCGGAGGCGGTCTGTTTACTTACAGAGACCCTGGCTGTCAGCAGCTCTTTGACCAGACATTTCCTGTCCTAGCCAGCATGAAGCAGAAATTTCCTTAAACACATTACTTTGGACTCAACCCACTTGCGCCCTTGTTTTCAATTTTTTCTTAAAGAGGAAAATTCCCAATTCTGGCCCCAAATAGAGCAGCCCAGTGATGATAGGGGGATATCAAAATAACCCCCATAAGGACTTTTGCAGGTTAAGTTGCTCCCACCTCCCAGTCATCCCTGGAGCTGGGAGATCATCAAACCAATTCTCCAACACCCATTGTGTGGGGAGTCAGAGGGATGGCCAGCATGACCTCTAGGGCAGACCCTCTCTGTGAAGGCCTCCCTCAGGGCCTTAGCCACCTGAGCTCATACTCAGAGCATTTCTCAACTCAGCAACCCTGGCTAGGCCCTAAACCCCTCCCTCATTCCCTTCAGGTCAGGGATATTTCAGGAGAGCCCAAGAGCTGCCAGTTTTCACAGGCTGCAGGGGATTCCCAAGATGGTCACCCCCACCTGCCCTGGCTGACAGATGCTGTCACCTGCCCTCCCCCCACCCTCTCCGTGTTATTCCTGCTGGAACTCACCATTCTAGAAGACTTGAGGGGACAGGGGTTTTGGAGGTCTCCCCAGTGCTCCAGGATCCTAAGGCCACTTGCGCCAGGAGCACAGTGATACCCTCCCAGGAGTATCATCATGGAAGACAGGTGCCCTCCGCCTAGAGGGGTCTGCCCACTACTGGGGCTGGTCAGACAGGCCCAGACATGTCAGGCAGCCTGAGGCCTTACCTGACCCAGCTCTTCCCTGTGTCCTGATCCTACTTAGCTCAGCGTCTTGTGACACCAGGGATGGGCTCAGGGAAGAATCAGGTCAGAAGAGGGCATTGAATCTGTGTTTCATAGTGCTTTTCGTAAGACTGAGAAAATGTCAAGGGTCCACATCAGAGAATGGGGTGGAGGGAGCGTCTCACACACAGATCTGAGTTAGCGGCTTCTTAGAAGGCACTTAAGAAAGGGCCAGACTTTCTCACCCAACTGTCTTCCCCTCACCCCAACCAACATAGCACCAGAAATCCCTAAACATGTGGTTCCAATTATCTCAGTTAGTCAACATGTCTACTAACGCAGAATCTGTAAGGTAAGAAAGCTGGAAAGACCCTATATCAGGACAGAAGCTAACGTTTTTTGAACATCTACTGTGAGCCTGGCATGGTGCTCAACGCTTTACACACATTTATCTTATTCAATCCTCACAACAACCCTGAGGGAGATCAAGTAACTCTAAAGGAGGCACAACTCATGTGGCAAAGCTGGTATTCAAACCTGGTTCTGTCTGAACATAGACCATCTACAATTAGGCATTCCCAATTTGAACTTCTAGAAAGTAAGTAACTCAGGAAATCAATCCTACTCCTTCCGTAAAGCAAGCAAGCCTGTAAATTAAAGACATGGTCATCCAACCTCTCCATTCTAACAGATGAGGAAACTGAGGCCAGATCACAGAGTCTGAGCTGAGCATAGGACAGTGGCTCAGACTTAGGTCAGTGTTCCTCCCACCACCCCAGCCTGTCTCACAGCCCTAAGTCTTCACTAAGTCAGGTGAGGGAACGGTGGGAGAAAAGCTGTGGGCTCTGCCCTCTAGAAGACAAGACAAAGAGAAACACATATATAGCCACACACAGACAACCACACAGGCAGACATGCAGAGACACAGCTCCATGAGGAAACAGGCAAGAAGGGTCCTTACTCCAGGTCTACCCTTTTTTATTTTATTTTATTTTTATTTTATTTTATTTTATTTATTTTATTTTTAGGCCACACCACTTGGCATGCAGGATTGTAGTTCCCTGACCAGGGATGGAACCTGTGCCCCTTGCATTGGGAGTGTGGAGTCTTAACCACTGGATCGCCAGGGAAGTCCCCAGGTCTACCCTTTAGATGGCCACACTCTGGCTCTGTTCTGGCCCTTTCCATCCCACACAGTGAGAAGTTCATGGGGTCAAGAGGATGGGCCAACTGGGAGCCCATGCCCCACTCCTAGACTACAAATCAGGTACATGGGACCCTATTATCTCCTGCTCAGAGCCATATGGGCAGACTTTGCCAATGGTGTGGGCACCCCTAGGCCCAAAGGGTGGCCAGGGGGTGGGGTGTATGCATGGAGTTTGCAATGTGTGAGGAGTCACGCATGCATGCAAGGCCCCTCGAGGTACAGGATGGAGCTGGGATGGGGAAGGAGAGGCTGGGGCCACTTGCTCTGTGTTGCTGTCTTCCAGCACAAAACTCAGAGGAGCTAGGAATTCAAAATCAAACCCAGCTCTCCAGTTATTAGGATTGAGTCTTTCATTTAGCCGTTTGTTGTTTTGACTTATTTAAATATTTAGACATGAACGTAAGCCTTCATTTGTGCTCTTGCTCTGGGTCTTTCAAATGTTAGGAGCCACCCTAGACACCTCTCTAACTTCCCTGTGCCAGTGTGGGCCCAGTCACAGCACAAGCACTTTAAAGATGTCTGTTAGTAAATGAGCAAATCACTTTATGAATGAATTGAAGATTGAGTGAATGAATGCTGCTGCACAAATATAAGTACACAGACATACATGCTTTCAGAGACTCACCAACATATTAGTGACAAATATATGCCCACGCTCTCAAAGACACATATGCCTAAACTTACATCTACAAAGACAAGTCCATGTTTGTACCAAAATAACCTAAATGCTCACACGTGCACTTCCACCTGTAGGTAGGCGTAAACCTACTCACCTATGCAAAGACACAGAGGCCCACACTTTCCCATGATGATACCCACACACACAAGCTTACACAGAGAGGTGGATATATACACATGCAGACAAACATACAAGTATATACTTTCCCACTGAGAATCTAACTCCAACCAGAAATGTAGCCACCTACACATACAAACATGGAACAGTCACATGAATCCACACTGATACACGCAGCTAGATGAAGACAAAGCCATAGGCCCAAGGAAGACTGAGTAAGACACCTGTCCACAGAGACCCTCAGGCTGCCCTGGGCTCCCACACTGTCTGCCTCCCTCCTCCTCCTGTCTGCCTCCCTCCTCCTCCTGTCTGCCTCCCTCCTCCTCCTGTCTGCGGCCAGAGGGGGATCCTAGAGGAATTCCTTCTGCAGACAGGAATGCTGTTCTCTCTCCTCCCCGACAGTTCAGGCCAGAGCCCTAGGGCAGAGAAGCAGATGCTGTGTGCTGGGGGGCTCCCCCTTCCCAAGTAATCTGCCCTCTGGCCCTGGCTGCCTCCCACACCCTGACCAAGCCTCCACTGGATGCTGGACTGTGGACAGTGGCAGAGCCCCACTCAGGTCCTGCTGTCCCAGCTCCACTCCCAGCAGGATGATTTAGGAGGGGCTGGTGAACAGTGCTTTTCCAGAGGCCTTGCTTTCTCAGGAAATGGCTCGGCCGCAAGCCTGATCTCCAAAACAGGCATAGGGTGAAAACACCTCTGCTCCTCTCCAATAACATGGGCCGTGCCTCTCACTCAGAGCCCCTCACGTCATTCTAGCCACAACATCCCAAGGTAGTAGATAGCAAGAAAGGCCCGGGGTCTCATCCTGCTTCTGCACTGACTCGCTATGTCCACCTCTGTAAAACAAGCCATGTGGGTGTGATGCCTTCAGATCTAGCTAGAACAATGTATGAGTTTCAAATTCACCAGGCAGCCTCTGCACAAGGGTGAAGGCACTCCAAACCCAGGGACAGTGGCCTGGTGTTGACCTCTTCTGAAGTCAGAGTCATTGTTACAAACACAGAGCTTGTGCCAGGAGGGGCTGAGGGCTGAGATGCTTGGCAGTGGGGCAAAATGGGGACTCAGGCACAGGAATGTCCTGTGCAGTCTGAAGACAGAAGGCCACCTCCCCTCTCCCTTCCAGCCACTCACCAGGTCCCCCAGGCCTCTGCTGGAGGTAGACACAGGGCTGCAGCCCCACCCAGCCGAGCAGCCTGAGAGACAGGAATGCTGCTCAGCACAGCTGTTTGGACAAGGGAGGCTGTTTATTCTCTGATGTCGGGAACATCTCAATCAGGGGGATTTGGCTGCTGGCAGCCCCTGGATGCAAGGTTTAGAAGAAGTCAACTTAATCAGAGAAGGCTGATGGCCCAAGCTCTGAGCAGGCAGTGGGGGTGGAAGGAAGAGGCCACCCCTCCCTGCCCCACATTCAGTGCCATGTGCACCTCAGAGCTCACCTCCTGGGTCTGCAGTGACAGAGCTGGAAGGGTGAATGGAGCTGAGCCTGAAGCTCTCATTAATAGTGTGGCCATTGAGGGGGGCGGGGGGGGCAGGGATGGAGACTTCCCGAGGTCCCACCTCCAGCATCCAGCTGCCCCCTGCTTATGAGACACGGCAGACCTAACAGTCTTCACCTGGGGAGGGAGCTCATTTGGCATGCCTTGAGCTGGCGCTGCCCACTCCAGCCTCCCTACACCACCAGCCCAGATCCCTTTTGCTCAGGCAGCCCCTCTAGCTGCGGCCTTGCAGCTAGTCAGCTCTGGCTCTGCCTCTTTCGGGCTTTCTCACCTTGGATAGTCACCTCTCCAAGCCTCTTTCTTCTCCTATAAAACAAAGGTAATAGTATCTGCCTTGAAAGGGTATTGTGAGGATTAAATAATTCTTTCAATATGCTCATCATGCAGGAGGCACTTAATAAATGATAGTGCCTTTCTCCCTCATTCCTTCTATTGCTACAGACCCAAGCTCTGGTTTTCCTGTGGGCCAGGACCCTCCAGTATAGTTTATAACCCCAGACCCTGGTCACATCTACCTACTGCTGCTCGCAGACCTCAGAGTGCTCTGGGGTTCCCTAGGCCAGAAGACTTTCTGGAGGAGTCCAAGTGACCCAAGGAAGCACCTTGATGCTCAGGCTGCAGAATAACCCAGAACATGGTGTTTTTTGTGTGTGATTTGCCCAATTCTCATTTTGCACAGGTTTGAATGCCTTGTGGGTAGAGTCCAGGGGTGAGGACAGTCAAAATTCATCAATCCTGGGCTTCCCTGGTGGCGCAGTGGTTGAGAGTCTGCCTGCCAATGCAGGGGACATGGGTTCGTGCCCCAGTCCGGGAAGATCCCACGTGCCGCGGAGCGGCTGGGCCCGTGAGCCATGGCCACTGAGCCTGCGCATCCGGAGCCTGTGCTCCGCAACGGGAGAGGCCACAACAGTGAGAGGCCCGCGTACAGCAAAAAAAAAAAAAAAAAAAAAATTCATCAATCCTGACTCACACATCTGAAAACCACATCTTTCTATATTCAATAAAAGTTTACACCAAAAACAATGGAGCACTGGGGATGATAATGGGTATAAGTTATGGACTCCCCCCTCCTTTTATTCCCAAGATCCAATTTAAATTCTGTTAAAAAGCGGATTCATTGGTCACTTAAGTGAAAGGCCTAGCTTTAGGCACGACTGCATTCAGTACTCAAACATCATCATCATGACTCTTTTCCTCTTCCTCTCTTGGCTCTACTTTCCACGGTGTTGGTGTCAGTCTGAAGCTTCACAAGGCAGCAAGACGGCATCAGGAGGAAGGCAAGTCTCTTTCCCAGCAGCCCCCGAAAACAAACCTCCCGTGGACTCTGACTGGGTCACATGCCCATGTCTGAACCAATCACTGAGGCGGAAGTAGGGCGGTGCAACTTGCTGACTGGCTAGAGCCTCAGCCACTGGTCCACCCCTAGAGTGTGTGGGTGAGAGGGGCAGTCAGCTTTACCAAGATCCAGTGGGAGTGAAAAGAGGTTGGTTCCCCACAGAGAAGCTGCGGTAGGTACCAGTAGAGTGATACGGACCACAGGGGACAAGAACAACAGATGTCAAACAACGGAAATCAGTGGGTCAAAAACTAAGATGACAAATGCTTTTCAAGCACCTTCAAGCCCTCTAAAAATATTATTGATGTGCTAGTTTTAAATCCCTAGACACCTCTGATAGACAATGTGTTATGGACCCATTTGGGATAGCCTGGACTTGCTTAAGAACAGTAAAAAAAAACTACACCTTTCAACTGGTCTGCAATCCATACTTCCCAGGAATTCAGACTGGCCTTGTCTCCTTCTTGTCCCACTAGCAGGCAGTTTGACTGAAGTGACCAGTGTTGCCAGGGCTGGAAGGGCCTGTCAGCACCGCAAGCTTATTTCACTGAGCCAAAGGGGTATCGGGTATCAAGCAAACTCTGACGCCAGTGGCCCCAGCCCTCTCCGCCTACCTCCTCACATGGTCAAAGCTCCTCTCACCCTTGAATTTCCAGTGATTTCTTCCTCTCTCACCTCTCCCCCACCCCCTCCACCACCCCCAGCTCCACAAGTCTTACTAAAACCTGTTCTTAAGAAAGGATTCCTGGGCTTCCCTGGTGGCGCAGTGGTTGAGAATCTGCCTACCAATGTAGGGGACACGGGTTCAAGCCCTGGTCTGGGGAGATCCCACATGCCGCGGAGCAACTGGGCCCGTGAGCCACAGCTACTGAGCCTGCGCGTCTGGAGCTTGTGTTCCACAACACGAGAGGCCGTGACAATGAGAGGCCCACGCACCGCGATGAAGCGTGGCCCCCGCTCGCCGCAACTAGAGAAAGCCCTCACACAGAAATGAAGACCCAACACAGCCTAAATAAATAAATAAATTTATAAAAAAGAAAGGCTTCCTCATCAATCCTTCACATGTTTGTATGAATAAGCATCAAATCAACAGTTTAATCTCTCAGGACCATTTGCATTTTAAGTCTGAGCCTTTCAAATGAAACTTTTAAAAGACTCTGTTCTGCCCACCCCACTCTACTCCCAAAAGGTACTTTTGGTGACAGAGAGCAAATGGGACTCCCTGAAATCAAGCAATAAATGTCCACAAAATTCTCTGAAACCCTCACCCATCC
The DNA here is from genome assembly GCF_039906515.1 of Pseudorca crassidens. Lineage (NCBI taxonomy): Eukaryota > Metazoa > Chordata > Mammalia > Artiodactyla > Delphinidae > Pseudorca > Pseudorca crassidens. The sequence goes on from NC_090296.1 coordinate 113,491,058, forward strand.
TCATTGGCTTGCCAGTGAATTTTTTCTCGTCTGTCTTCAGTCACCTTTGCTGACATTACCCTCTACTATGGCAAAGAAGTTTCTTGTATCCTTTCCTCCATTTATTCAGTCAACAAACTTTTCTTGAACTTCCACCATGTCTTAGATACTTGGGTTTACAAAGATGACCTAGGCCCTGACCTCAAGCAGCTTGCAGTTGAAACATCACCTTCACCACCAGATTTTTAACACAAGCAAAGTCTAGCCCAGTGGCTGGTATAAAGTAGGTATTCAGTAAAAGCTGCTTCTCCTTCTCAGGGCTCCACTATGTGGGCACTACAGTGAATACTGGAAATTTTCTAAAAACTCTATCCAGGTGGTAAGAGTGCCAGCAGGAGTGGGTGGAAATGGTGGTTTCCATCTCGCTTCAGAATGTCACGATTTATTTTGGATGCTCCAAATGTCAGGCTGGAGATTCACACAAAGGAGAGGGTCTTATTCTAACCAGATCAGGGCTAGAGGCGGCCCAGGACACTGTCTGCACGGTGCACAGCCCCAGACAGTTTGGAAACAAACAGTAACTCGTCCAGAGGAAAGAGACTGACAAAAGCCAAAACAAACAAAGGCCAAGAGATGGAAAACTCACGAGGTGGGGCAGGGTGGAGAGGAGGAGAGTGGAGGGCTGTGGAAGGGACTTAGGGAGGGGTGTGGTCCTGGTTTTTTTCTGGGGAGCTGAATCCAGCTCCTGCCCCACTCCCTACTAAGAATCACCATGGCAACGGGGAGGGTGAGTATGGCTGATTCCAAGCCAGTACAAACCTCCTGGGCTTAGCAGCAGGAATGGGCTCAGATGCATAGGGCCATGTTCTAAAGAAAAATATCTGAATTGGGCTTTTAAAATCACAACCTCCCCCCCCCCACTACTGGTTCTGCAGACAATCAGTGTTTAAAAAAATGAAAAGAAACAACAGTGAACCACATCCCTACTCCACATCTCTCTCACATACACATATACACTAATCCAAAGCCTACAGAGTAAAATCCTTCCTTTCGTGGTGGAAACTGACAGCTCATTGGATTCTTAGCTCTTCTCAGAAGCAGGGACCTAGCCTGTGAGAGGTCCATTTGCCACCTCCCAAAACTACTCCCCCTGACAGTGGCAGCAGTGACAGAAGGCTGATGAGGTTGCTTTGACAAGACCAAGGCAGCTGGGGCTCTGATGGGAGGTGGCTCCAGCTGAACCACCATCTGGTCTCGTCTGCCATCAGCCGCCTGGGGAAGCTCTTGGCCCATAGCGGGTTTGTCAGCAAGGAGACGGGTGCTTCCTCCTCCATGAAAGCGTTTGCAGCATGAGCCCCCTGAGCTCTCAACCCTCAGAACCCAATTTTGCCCTTTCCTGAGCTGGTTGGCCTAGGGGATCTGCCTTAGATGTGGGGTCAGTGCTAAACAGAACTGAGTCTTCAGGGTTTGTCTCCTTCCTGCCTCTCCATTCCCAGGTACCCATGGATCTCATACTATCCCCCATGACCCTAGTCCACGACTCATGGTAGGCACAGGGCCTAGAGTCCCCGTTACGAAAAGGATTTAATTCCCTTTAAAATTAGAAGTGGGGGACCTTCCTGGTAGCGCAGTGGTTAAAAATCCACCCGCCAATGCAGGGGACACGGGTTCAATCCCTGGTCGGGGAAGATCCCACATGCTGCGGAACAACTAAGCCCAACGCACCACAACTACTGAGCCTGCGCTCTAGAGCCCGCACGCCACAACTACTGAAGCCCGTGTGCCTAGAGCCCGTGCCTAGAGAAGCCACTGCAATGAGAAGCCCATGCATGGCAACAAAGAGTAGCCCCCCTTGCCGCAACTAGAGAAAGCCCCCACACACAACAAAGACCCAACAGCCAAAAATAAATAAAATTAAAAACAATAAAATTAGAAGGGGAAAATGAGCTTTTAAGTGGTAGAAAACATTTTAGTACATAAGAGTAATACATTCATCTTTACACCAACACAGTCCTACGGTGTAATTTTATTTATTTATTTATTTTAATTTATGTATTTTATTTACTTATTTTTGGGTCTTCGTTGCTGCGCGCAGGCTTTCTCTAGTTGCAGCAAGCGGGGGCTACTCTTCGTTGCGGTGCACGGGATTCTCATTGTGGTGGCTTCTCTTGTTGCAGAGCACGGGCTCTAGGCACACGGGCTTCAGTGGTTGTGGCGCACGGGCTTAGTTGCTCTGCGGCACATGGGATCTTCCCGAACCAGGGCTTGAACCCGTGTCCCCTGCATTGGACAGTGGATTCTTAACCACTGTGCCACCAGGGAAGCCCCCTACAGTATAATTTTAGATTTTTTTTTTTTTTTTTTTAGAGGAAGGGGCCCATGAAGGCAAAAGCGCCCAGGGCTCATGAAAGTCATAGTGTGGCCCTGTCCTAGTCTTCCCTCCCGTCCATTCCAACCCTCTAGGCTCCAGGAATTTCCTTCCCTCATATCAAAATGTACGTGTCCCATGGAGCCCACTGCCTTGGAAGTTCCTGGAGGACAGGACCGTTCTTCATCCATCCTCATGTCCCCATCGTAAGCCCAGTGCCTGCCCCACAGTCACATCAGGTATTATACAACCTCTTTTTTGGGGGGGGTTGGGAGGGGACAGAAAACTCAGAAAAAGGGGATTAGGTTTTAAATAAATATTGCCTGAGAACACCAGGAAACTGTGCACATTTCACATCTGTGCAGTCGGACTTTGTTCACATCCCCTATGCTGAACTCTATGGAAACTGCTCCGGCCAAGTTCACCAATGATCTCCAACTCAGTAAATCCCATAGAACTTCTCAGGCATAATCTCGATTGCTTGGCAGCATTTGACAGTGCTCACCAAGCCTTCGTTTTTCGCTTCTGTGACACTTCACCGTTCCAGGGTCCCTGGGCATTACTGCTCTGTCTCCTTTGCATGCTTATCTCCTCTGCTGAGCCATTAGAAACAAATAATAACGATAATAATAATAGCAGCTGAAACAAATCAGCTACTTGCTCTGTGCTGAGCTATTGTAACCGTCAGTTCTTTTAATCCTCAAAATAATCCTAAATCCATTCTCCAACCACCAGCCAGAGCGATTTTTCTGCAAACCAAATCTGATATCACTTCCTTGGTTAAAATCTAATGGCTCTCCCCAGCCCACCACTTTTAAGGTCTTTCATGATCTGTTCCCTGCCCACCTTTCCAGCCTCATTTCTCACCACAGCCTCTTCCTGTAGGACCCTCCTGCTTTCACCTTCTCCAGAAAGAACTCTAGGTCTTTGCGCTGTTCGCACTGCCTGAAACGCTTTTCCTCCACCTCTTAGCCTGATACCAATGTCTTTCAGGTTTCAGTTGAACGTCACCTTTCCTGGGTGCCCAGTGGGGCTGAAGAACATGATGCTTACGAGACTGACACTGAGCCAGGTTCAACCCCCAGCTCTGCCACTTCCCAGCCACGTAACCTTGGGCAACCTATTCAACTCTCTGGGCCTTCACTTTCTTATCTGTTGTGAGGATTAAAGAAATCAGTACATGTAAGGTGCCTTGCAGGCTCCAGGGTGTCACCTCCATATTTCCTGACCCCAGACCATGTTAAGATTCCTTGCCAAGTAGCTTCCAAAACTCCTTTATGATACCGTATAATGCCAACTTCACTTCTGAGAATGTTTGTCCATCTGCCTACCTTGCTAGACTGTCAGCTCTGTGAGGGCAGGGGCAGTCTGACCTGATTCTGCTCCTACTTCTAGTCCCTGGCACACAGTAGGGTCTCATATTTGCTAAATCAATAACTATAAATCCAATGCCTACAGATATCCTGGAGATATATACTCTCCAGCAAACAGCCACCTCGAACAAGGACGGATAAAATTTTTCCCAACAATGAATACACAGCAGCCTCGTGCTGAGGCTGAAAGCAGTCACAAAGGCAACTTGGAAATTAGGAAAATACCTTTATTATCTCTGAAATGCGCCAATATTCAATGTAAAAACCAAGATAGTGGCTTTTTCACAACCTCACAAATTATAGAAAAGTGAATTTCCACATTCTTTACAGAAATCTCCCCCCTAAATCAGATAGGGCTCCGTGACAGCTGACACGGGGCAGAGAATACAGCAGGTAGAACCAGGGCTCTCTGAGCAGCCTGAGGCTTTCCCTGAACATTTAAAGCCCAGGCTGAGTCCCAGAGACTTGCGGGCCCTGTGAGGGAGGCTCAGCCCACACACATCCGTGGCACACCGAGGCAGGCCTCTATCTCAAAGGCCAGCTGCCCACAGAAGGCCTGCAGTGTGGCACCTGTGGCTAACAGGCCACAATCAAGGCAGGTTCGTGAGAAGGAGAGCAGGAGGCAGGCCTACAGCTCAAATCCTTCTCTCTAAAATACGGCCAGGAAAGAGGCTGTGGACACTGGCCAAATGGTGCTCTAGGTTTAGAAATTTCCCCTTTTACTCAGCTCACAAAGACTAATTTGTCAAACAGCTACTTTAAAAAAAAAAAATCAGAAAACAAACATTTGGTTCCATTTCAGCTGTAATCAGCAGTTGGTAATTTTTAGAAAAAGATGACTTGATTTGCTCTTTGTTTTCTATCGGTTCTCTGACTCCTTCCTTTCTCATCCATGGTTGGGGCAGAGGGGTTACAGCTGTAGCAGAAGGCTCTCTGTTAATGTGAGAAAACTGTGAAAGTGTTTTGCACTCACATACAAAGGCTGATGGAATTCAAACCAATCCCACCGATTTTTATGGGAAACATGACTGTTCCTCTCGGGTATCTCAAGTCAAAACAAGGCAACCGCCTAGTGAGTTATAGTCCCCACTACACATTTCCGCCTTCCAGAAGGCGTTAGAGAAGGGCCAACGTCCGCCAGAAGCAATTGTAAACACCCCACTGACAGCCTGGACACTTTGTTTTTAAATGCAGCAGGACTTTCTCCTTTGGCCCTGGCAAAAAAGACAACTCCCTAAGACTATTTAGGAAGGCGCAGACAGGAAATCTCCCCCAAAACCTAAGAGGGAGGGGCCAGTAGCCTCCGTTGACTAGAGTGTGGCTGAGAGCATCATCAAAGGCAATTGATACATTTATGGCATATAAAAATTGTCCTGTGGTCCCCAACTGGCCCCCAGGCTTGACCTAGCTGGATGTGAGGCCCGGGAGGGACAGAACAAGTTATCATAAGGCACGTGGTTGCGGTGGTCCCCACACCAGGCCCAGAAAGATCATCTCTTCACGCGATTCCAAAAGTGTTGGAAAGCTGAGGAGTTGATGACACTCACTATGAGCAGCAGCAGCAGATACAGGGATATCATGACCGTGAACCAATGGCTGGAAACCCAGGAGAGCTGGCTTGAAGCCCTGCTTCAGGGGGAAAAAAGAGTTGATGTTGGAACAAAGAGAAAAACATTTTTTTAAAGTGTATGCAACAACTTCTGGCTCAAAGAAGATGAAATGATCGATTTCATCCTCTGAATGAGCCATGAAAAGCAGCTTTGTGCATGCTCCTTTGCTCAAAGAATCTGGGGCTGGGCTTCCCTGGTGGCACAGTGGTTAAGAATCCACCTGCCAATGCAGGGGACACGGGTTCGAGCCCTAGTCCGGGAAGATCCCACATGCCGCGGAGCAACTAAGCCCGTGGGCCACAACTACTGAGCCTGCGCTCTAGAACCCGTGAGCCACAACTACTGAAGCCCGCGTGTCTAGAGCCCGAGCTCTGCAACAAGAGAAGCCACCGCAATGAGAAGCCCGCGCACCACAGTGAAGAGTAGCCCCTGCTCGCCGCAACTAGAGAAAGCCGCACACAGCAACAAAGACCCGATGCAGCCAAAAATAAATAATAAATTAATTAATTAATTTTTTAAAATCTGGGGCTATTTGCCCTGGCGCTGACACGCCTTTCACCAGAATTTCTCAACCTGGTTACCTATTCCAAAAGTTATTTCCCTTCATTGGTAGGAATAATAGAATGAGTAAAATTAAGCAACTGAAAACTAAATCATGCTCACAGCTGGGCTAAAGAAACCAGAAAGAACAGAGATACGGGCAGATTTAGATGAAAAGTAGAATTCTATTAAATGAAGAGGGAACTTGAGTCACCATGGGAACCAAGTAGAAGAGTATAAAGGTGGTTGGTGGGCCTCACTGGAGCACGCGGACAAATTACAGCTAACACGTCTGTCGCTGACCAACACCACGAAGATCTTTTCTAGATGTACAAAGACAGCTATGCAATGAGCTCATCCTGATCTTTTCTTTTATAGCTCCTCTTGTACCTTTTATAACCTGTCTTTTCCTAAGCAAGACTTTGGTATCTAGAAGGATGATCTCACTAAGGGTGTCTGACCAGATGACAGCAAGTGGCAGGGTATTCAGCAAGTCTTTTCACTCTCAGACATGCACAAGTATTATTCTGAGCAGGGGAAATCCTCTTTTGCCCGCTGGGAGATGATCTAAACCATCCAAGTGTGCACTAGAGAGACACTCCAGGAAGAAGTGGGAAAGGAATGGAATTTTCAACTTGAAAAAGCCGGATGATTTTAAACCAAAGGATAACGTCCCCCACACTTAGGAACCCGGTACGTATTTCCCAGATTTAAGGAGGGAGGATTTTACTAGATACTGCATTCTGAAGCATAGAAGCCACTGGTGTGTACGAGTAGGAGTCAAGAGTATTAACAATCACCCTTTCCCTGTCTTGCCTGTTCACCTGCTGCTCATCCCCATGAGAAACTCTACCACGGACCCCCAACAGTGTGACAAAATCTCAAAGTGACCCGCAACCCTGGAGAGCCCTGCCATACCCTCGAAAACACAATGCTGAGACGGCATGAGGAATCCACCACTCTCAGGTTCTTAGGCGCTGGAAGGCCTCATCTGCTGTTGGATTCAACACTCTCATTTTAGAGATAAAGATGAAGCATCTCAGGTCCAGAGAGGAGCAGGTGGTGGTTCGACAGCCAGCTTGGGAAGTGACCAAGCTGGACGGCACATAATCCCAGCCAGATCCTGGCACCACCCTGCCTCTCAGCGCAAGCCAGTGAGTGGGTTTCAGACTGTGATCAGGAGCCCAAGTGGCAAAGGGGCTTCACAGTTGGGCTTCATTCAGTCCCTCAAGTTATTTATGTTAACAAAGCTCTTCTTCACTAGAATATACAGTCCCTTAGGGCCAGGACCAGATTCTATTCGACCTGTATTCCTCACTTCTTACCCCTTACATAAAGCGGAGATAGCTGAGGTGTAAGGCTGGGGGAGAGGAGCTGCTGATAACTAAGAACCCAACACTATGAATGCAGCCTTTAGTTGTTCTCCTGGACCTCACACAGGGACCATCCTTCTCACCTCTTGGGCTGCTTCTGTGAGTACACCAGCAGGTACTTCACTCGCAGGAGCTGGTTATTGGTGACCACAAAGTACTTTGGAGGGATGTCTCCCCCTTCACTGTGCTTGATCCTCGCTCTTCTGCGATCTATCTCCCTGGAATCTAAATAAGGAGATAAAGCACAACTTTACAGGGGGAAGATACAATAAAAACAGAAGCAAACTATGAAAAGAAATGGGTCAAGCACCCTGGTCCTGAGGGTGGAGAAGCCCCGAGAGGCAGAGGAATGGGCTGTGTGTGTACGTGAAGCAGGACTTAAAAATAGGAGAGTCCGACAAGCAGACAACCGGGAGGAGGAAAAGGGATAGGAAACTAAAAGGGATACAAGAGGGAAAAAACTGAGTTGGGAAAGCAGAGGGAAGAAGCAGATTGATGGCCATAACAGAAAAATAATCTGGGACTAGAAATAAGACTTGATCTGAAACAAACTTTTTAACAGCATTTTAAATTAACGGTTCTGGATTCGAGTTTCTTAGAACACTTATCTTCCACCTTTTGTACCAAGACTTGTTTCAAAAAACAAAACAAAACCTTTCCTTTTAGTAACATGAAAAGCTTTACCAGAAAGAACCAAAACAAAAAAACCCACAAAAGGTCAAAGCTTCGTGACAGCAGACGTTGCAAGGTTTTGTCCTAATGTTTAATGTCACGGTTTGCAGACTTCCTAAGAATTACAAAAGCGAATATTCGTGCTGTCTGGTTTGGGAGAGTGGCGTCAGACCTGGGCCCATTCCTCAGGATTCCAATTGTTTTACATTAGAGGCCAGGAACAGACAGTTTTCTCAATTCTCCTTTTCTCAGTGGAACCAACAGGCCAGCTCTGGAGACTAGAATGACAGTTCTATGACCTCTGCCTTTGAGGGCAAAACAGCAGGGGGCACGGGGCAAAGATCTAAGGCACATATCAGGAGAGCAGACTGAGGTGGCCCAGTATTCATCCACTCCCTAGAGAGTCCAGGATTCACCCCCATGGCCTCAGGTGCCCCTCACATCCTCTGGGGGCTCCAGCACACAGCAGAGCAGCCTGGAGGAATAGCGTGTGGACGCAAGTCTTTAGCTTCAGTTTAGCAAATGTTTATTGAATGTCAAGTATGTACCAGACTCCCTGCTGACCCCAGGTGCCCAAGAGTGAATCAGATCCAGTCTCTACCTTCAGTGAGACTGTGCTCTGGCCTCACACACTCATTTTCATCTTCTCCACCCCAAAGCTTTCCTTGAGCACTTGGACCCACCATGATTGCCCCTTCCTCTGAGCTGCCGCTGTGGACCTCATCAGCACCCTCAGCTGGCACTCCCTACCCACTGCCCTGTAGTCAGTGATACCTTTTCCACTGTGCGTTCAGTCCATAAGGAGACTGCTCACTGCCTGAAGGCAGGCCCTGTCCTACACTGTTAACCCAGCACATCCCTTGGCATGCAGTGGGTGCTCCACCCAGCAGCTGGGCCAAAGGCAAAAGCCTGACACCCAGAGGCCTGCAGCACAGGTCTGGGCTAAGTGCTCACTCACCCTTCTTCTTCGTGTGGCACTTGACGTCTGGATGGTCGATGACCTCGCACACGGCCACACAGCTAAGGATGGGGCCCAGGAGGCTGTGCTGCCACCCATGGCCATGGGGGCTGTAAATGAGAGCCAGGCTCAAGTCACTGGTGAGGTAGGTCCCTTCCCCGAACAAGGATGTCTGAAATGGCAGATCAACAGAAAAGAAACAGGGCTGGGTGAATGCAGAGTTGGCACAGCAAGATGACACAGGTCTTTCTTCAACAGGTTGTTAACACAATCTTCAAGCCTCTTTTTTTCCCCCAGCAAAAGGCATAAGATCAAATAATCCTATGACATCGTCACAGGGTTATTACAAAACACGTTCCTATCTGACGACAGTTTAACTGATTGTGGGTGTGGCTAACTAACCTGGCAAACTAGTAGTTCCAGTGCTTAAGGCTGAGTGAGAAAACCACAGGGATAAGAGTCAAACGGACCCAAGTTTGAATCCTGCCTATCCCTCTAACAAGCTAGCAAGTTATATAAACTCTCTGGGTCTCAGTTTCTACATCTGCAAAGCGGTGACAACACTGTCTCCTGAAGGATTCAATGAGATGATGCACATAGAGCACCGCACAGGACACCTGGCACAAGACAGGGGTGGGTATGCCGTCACAGGTTCTGATGTCGTAGGGTATCAGGCATTCCCGCTACATGAATGTGTTAAGCATGGCTACACTGACAGGCTTGCAGAAGCAAAGTCATGCCCTTATGTACAGGGAGGGGGTAACACCTGAGTGACTAAGGGAAGTAATCGGAGTCATTACTTGGAACAGAAACGCATCTCTCAGGCCAGAAACTATAACCAAATGAGGCAGGCCTATATGAGGGGCAGGGTAAGTTTTGCTCTTTGTGTTGGTGTCGACCAAGAAAATGTCCAAAATTCTAGGAGGCAGGTCCCTGGTGGTGATGCTAATTTGGTGTCCTCCACGAGGAAGCATGCCAGGTGAAAGAGAAGGATCTCAGGTGAAATACCTACAAGCTGAGGCTACAGCAGGCATAGCAAACATATCCTTTGCCCATGGTAGACATCAATAATCAACCGTGACGCCGACATAAAAATATCAATCATGGCACTCATTCATACTGACTCAGAATCCTTCTCAGCACAACATTCTAGGTAACTGCTACCAGTGGATGGAATTTGACATGAGCTGTAATCCAGATGCTATTCTTGGGCCACGGTGTCAGTACCTTAAGATGATGAATGGCCTCAAACAGCTCACTGAATGTCCTCTACTTGCTAACTGAGAAACATCCTAGTCAGTGGCACCAGGCTTCCACAACTCTAAGCCGATTAAGGGAAGTGTAGGGGAAATGAAACAAGCCTTTCCTTGGCCTTGTTACAGTGTCCCCATGTCTCAAAAGTTAACACAGACTTTCTCCAAGGACACGGATGTCCTCTGATCTGACCCCACATCCATTTCTGCTTATGCCTGCCATGTATATGCCATTCCCTAGACTCAAGAACCATGAGCAGGAGAGCACAACAGCAGGAAACTTGGGGTATCCCTACGAGAAAAACAATCTCAGAGCTTCAACTGGCAGGTAGGCTCCCCCAAGCAAGCCCCTCACTGAAAACCCAGACAGAGGAGCCAGAAGAGCATCCACGTCACCAAAGGACTATGATGAGATGCTTCTAAGCAGCCAACTCCCTCAGGCACTGAAGTGAAGGTTTGGTTACAAGACTGGAATCTGCAGGCAACTTCTCCAGGTGGGCTCTGGTGTGAAGCAGAGGCCCCCTGGATTCCAGTAGCCTGGCCATAATAATAAGCTGAGAGCCAGCTGTAAACAAGCCCATCATCCTCGCAAAACCCAACTGTGCTAATCAGCGGCAGCCGTGCTGGAAAAGCCTCTCCAGCCTCGGGGCTGCATCAGCCACGACTGAGCCCACAGCTCGCGGAGCCAGTTCCCCAGACAAGGCAGATGCTGGGACGACTGGCGGAAAGGCTGCAGCCCTCCAGACACCCCAGAGTCGCTCTCCGTCAGCCTCTAAAAGCAGCCACTGCTTCCTTGGTACTTAAGTACAGGAAGAGCCCTTTGCATACATGAACTGTTTCAATCCTATCAGGGCACCAGCACTTGGGTCATGGAATCCTATTTTACAGATGAGGACACCGGAGCTCTGAGAGGTTAAGTAAACTTCCCCAGGATTGCAGAGCTGCAAAGGTGGTCTTTCTGGCTCCTGTCTGTATTCTTCCTCCTTCGCCTCACTGAGGGACAAAATAAGTGCTGACAAAGAAGGGGTGGTTGACACTCCTGACAAAGGAAGGAAAGGTGCTCAAGGAGGGAGCTCCTCTCCTGTTTCCCCAAGGGCTGACTCTGTTGGCGGGTCCCCTAGGCAGGTGTTTCTCAAACTTCAACATGCATACGAATCACCTAGGAGTTTGTTAAATTGTGATTTCTGATCAGGCAGTCTGCGGTGGGCCCGAGAGTCCACGTGTTCAACAAGCTCCCAGGTGATGTGGACGCCACTGGTCCAGGGATCATGCTGACGAGTGAGGGCTGGCCACCCACTGGGATCGCCTGGGGAGCTCTGAAAGCACACTGGTGCCCGGGCCCCACGTTGGTCGGGGATGCGGCCAGGCATTGGGATTTTTAATAGCTCCCCAAGTGACTCTAAATGTGCAGCCAAGGCTGGGAACCATCTTTAAACCGATGCTTCTCAAACATTAATCAGTATAGGAGTCACCTGGAGATCTTGTTAAAATGCAGGCTCTGACGCAGAAGATCAGGGGGGCCCAGGATTCTGCCTTTTCACAGGCTCCCGAGCAACGCTGCTGTTGCTGGTCTGCAGACCACACTTTGAGTGGCAAGGCTTTAGTGAGCCTACCCACCCTCACCCCTACCAGCCCTGACACACAGCCCCCCCCCATGTCAGCAGCCTCGGGCCCCACCTTGTTCAGGTGGCAGTGCAGGCCATTGTGGATGATGGAATGGAAGTTTTCTAGGCGGCTCCCATGGAAGGCGTAGATTAGGTCTCGTTCTCCTTTGGTCTCATAAAATTTGGCGTTGGCTGGGTCGGAGTACTCAATTTCAAACAGGAAGTCCGGCACGGGGACAGGCGTGTGAGGGGCACCAGTCAGCTTTTGGATCTTTTCAAACTTGAAAACATGCAAGAAGTTGAAGTTTTATTTGGGAAGTTGGTTAAATGTGCTGCCAAAATGGCCTCCTAAAGCCTTGGGCTTAACGCCTATGGGCTCTGCTCATGAGAAGAACTGGCTTCACAGGAATAAAAACATCAGTTTATAAACAAGTCCAGAGCTTATAGCTCAAGGCTGCTTTCCTCTAACAATATTTTTCCCTGAGAAGCATGAATTGCTCCTTCTAACTAAAGATCACTTCAAATTTTCATTACACTTTCACATCTATTTCCTGCATTCCATCTTGACAATAATCTTAGGAGGTGGAAAGATGTGATGATGAATTACAGAAATGGCCACAACATTTTTTCCTCCCATCCCTGTCCACTCACCCCTCTGCAATGCGAGTTTGCAGGTGGAATTCCACCAAGATTTCATCAGGAGATGGAATCTATTTCTCCACCCCTTAAATCTGGGCTTGGCCATGTCACTTCCCTTGGTAAACATACGGCAAACAGAGACTTGAAAAGAGCTTGCCCTTCCTTGTCTGCTGCTGGGAACCCTTCACAAGCCCTGCTAACCTTCTATAGGATGACAGCCTCGTAGAGGAAGGCCCCAACCACAGCAGCCATCCCCGCTGAAGCCCCCCACACACAAGTGAGGCTACCCTGGATCAGCCCCAGGCGAGCCGGCCCCACCAATAAGAACCACCCAGCCAACCCACAGAATCACGAGAAGCAATCAGTGTTGTTTTAAGCCAGTAGATTTGGGGGATGGTTTGTTATGCAATGAAAGTTAACTGATACAGAAGGGTAAGCTCCTTCCTAAAGGGTAATAATCCTCTTCAGGGCAGAGACCACACCATTTCCAAGATTTCCAAACAGTACGTCACAGACCAAAGCCAGTCTGTGTTAAAGTTTTCTCTGGGTTGTGATTACATGACAAAAATAAGGGCAATTTAACAGATATATTTACATTGATGTAAGGTTGCCATGATCCCTTCTTTGGAAGAACTGTCCTTTATTCTGAAGTCAGGGCCATCCTTTTTTTTTTGTATTAAAATATCCTTTTATAAAATGATACATGGTAGACAATATCCTTACTTGGGCACAATAAAAAGTTGATAATCCTGGGTCCCAACACTCCATATTTTAATGGAACTTAGCAGATGGGATTGGGATTTGAACCCAGAGCCTGAGGATTTCCACTACTATAATCAAAAATCAAGGAGCAGCTGCCTTATCTACTTTACAAATAGCACCCAACTCCAGTAGGCGCTTGATGCCCTTATGAGGAATGAGTAAATGAATGAATAAATCTAAATTTAACAGATGACGAAAGTGAAACCCAGAGATCATCTAGGAGTTAGCAGCCCAGCCCGACCTGAATACAGGTCTCCTGACTCCCTCTCCAGGGCTGTTTATGTTATCTTACCATCCAACATGGATGGAGGATGTCCCTAGACACCACAAACGAGATGCCTAATTCTACGCCACTTAAGGAGGATTTCTGTCTTTAGCAGGAACTTATAAAACTGAATGCTCTTAAATTAAAACTGATTAAGTGAGGAATAGTACAAACTCCTGCTGCCGCTTACAGGAAAGAACACCTGATCAGGGATGTGCCTGTCCTACACCCTGATCCTTGTCATCCCAGCCCGTCCCCGCAAGATCGCAGCCAAGCAAGGGAAGCCAAATTATGGAATATCTGGCCTGTGCCAGAGACTGTACTGCGGGTGAGACACATTCTATTATAGCTCCCTTCTGAGGTAACTATTAATATTCTCAATTTACAAATGGGGAAAAGAAGACTCAATAATAGATGGGAATGGGATTTGAACCCAGAGCCTGAGGATTTCCACCATTTCGGGTTCTGTCTCTTTGCTTCCTGACAGCTGGAATGTTTGGTCCACCCTTGCCAGAAGTACCTGGGGTGCTTCTGATACCCAACTTTTACTGAGCCCCTAGCATGTGCCCTTAGGCATTGTTCTAAGTGAGAAAATTCATTTAATTCTCACAGCCAGTTCCCTGATGGAAGTATACTATTATTATCCCCATTTTACAGATGAGGAAACTGAGGTACTGAAATGCACCCAGTAACCTGCTCAAGGTCCCGCTGGTAAGAGGGAGAACACAGCTTTGTAGAGCCAGTGTACAAGTTCCTGGGCCCCACTCTAGACACAGAATCAGAATTTCTGGGGACACAAGGTCCAGGAATCTGCATTTTCAATAAGCTTCCCAGGTCATGCTGGTGCACAAAGAGGTCCCAGAGCCCTCCAGGCCCAGGAATCTGTGATCCTATAGACCAAAGTCTCACCTCTGACTTTCCTGCACTGTGGATTGTCAGGACCTTTGAGGATAAAATCCAGCTCACCAGGTCCCAGGCCCATGTGTCTTTGTCTCCTGAGGACTGGAGAAGTTCTTTCAGGTTGGGTAACTTAGTGGCATCTGCAAGCTGAAGTGAGGAAAACCTCCGTTAGCAAGGATCTTGGACAAAATGATCGTAACCCCAGGTGCCCTCTAGTGGTAAGGCAGGCGACCTGCACTTATTTCAGGTTCCAAGGAATTTCTTCAGAGGGAAATGCAACAGGTCTACGATCCCTTTCCAAATACTGCCCAACTCCAAATGTTCTGAACACTGGAAGGTTATCTGTAACTCAACTGGTACAAAACCTAACCTGAGCTGATGTGCGGTTCGTTTAATCTTAATTATCCCACTTTGTGTTACTACTGATGAGATGCATTTTGCTGCAGAACTATTAATACCTGATTATGGGACGCACCCCGCTGGAGGTGTTACCAAATACATGGTATATACACATGTCGGTAAAGGGTTACAAAGCCTTCTCCCTTCAGCATGAGTTAATTTTCTGTTAACCTGTTCCCCTGGAGACCAGACAAAGGTAATATAGCAACTACATACAGAACCAGGCAACGCTGCTTTTGGTAAAGATGACCCAGAACGGTAACTGCATCTGGACTGGAGGAAACAGTGGGGAATCCATGGTTTTGGGTTTCCCTGAGTGTGGTGACTTTTTGTGAGGACACTGGCAGCTATGTCTATGCTGTTCTTACTAGAGGGACCAGCCTCCATGGAACATGGGGCTTCATTAGACCAGTGCAGTTCCTGCAGCCACCCAACATGAATCTCATCTCCTTACACCCGAACTGTCCCTCTCGGGGGCAAGACTAGCTCCTGGACCTCTATGTGGACTATAGCAAGGACTTCTGCAGAAATGGAATGCCCTCCTGTGAGCTGTGATCCATCCCAGAGCCTTCTGATTTAGGCTGGTACCCGGTGTGGCCTGTGACAGGTGTCTTGAGGGGGACAATATTGCCTTTGTAAAATCAGGCAGAATCAATTCCGAAACAGATCTGGTGCCGGGATTTCTGATAAGGGACTGTGGACCTGGACTAGCAGAGAGCTACAAGGTATCTGTAGCTTTTGCTCAGAAATTAAAACTGACTAGAAGCCAGATCTCTCCAGCATGGCATTTAAAACACCACTGCAGACTGGTGCAATCTGTGAACATACCTCCTCCAAGCTTTGCTCACTCAGTCCCCTGGAGCGCCCCTTCCCCACCTCTACCAACCCAGGTATCCCCTCTCCTCCAAAACCCTAAAGCACTCAGCCCCAATACTCTCTCCCCAGAATGGCCAGGACTCGCGGAGACCAAGGACTGTCTTGTGTTTTTCTAGCTCTCCTGTTTCCTGGATGTAGAGAAAAGAGCAGACAGATCTCAGATTGATTCCCTGCTCCTCAGGCAAAGCACCAGACCTGGCTGAGCCTCGATCTCTCTAACACGGGAACCCCACTATCTCCATGTGGATTGTCAGGAAGATTAAAGAAGGTAACAGAATCTCAGGGTCTGGTCTATACAGTGTATGTCCATTTCTGTTCTTTGTATTTCTCCCTGGACAACACATACCTTTCCTAGGGATGTAGTTGGTACTTCATGAATACCAGTAGCTTTTTCCCCCGTTTCTAGATAGTTCACTGTTGCCAACCTTGGGGGGTTCATTTCTTAACCCTGTAGTTGAAAATCAGAAACCTTTCAGGGCTGCTTTATTCCTGTCTCTATTTCTAAAGATTCAATCAATAGTCTCAGCCTTCTGAAAAAACTATCTCTACATGCCTTGCAGGCCATCCGTGAGGATCCAATTTAAAGACATGGGGCTTCCCTGGTGGCGCAGTGGTTGAGAGTCCGCCTGCCGATGCAACAGATACGGGTTCGTGCCCCGGTCAGGGAAGATCCCACACGCCGCAGAGCGGCTGGGCCCGTGAGCCGTGGCCGCTGAGCCTACGTGTCTGGAGCCTGTGCTCCGCAACGGGAGAGGCCACAACAGTGAGAGGCCCACGTACTGAAAAAAAACAAGAACAACAACAACAAAAAAATAACAAAGACATGGATATGAAAAATGGGCAGAAGGACGAAATAGACATTTCTCCAAAGAAGATATACAGACAGCCAACAAACACATGAAAGAATGCTCAACATCACTAATCATTGGAGAAATGCAAATCAAAACTACAATGAGATATCATCTCACACCAGTCAGAATGGCCATCATCAAAAAATCTACAAACAATAAATGCTGGAGAGGGTGTGAAGAAAAGGGAACCCTCCTGCACTGTTGGTGGGAATATAAATTGATATAGCCACTATGGAGAACAGTATGGAGGTTCCTTAAAAAACTAAAAATAGAACTACCATACAACCCAGCAATCCCACTACTGGGCATATACCCTGAGAAAACCAAAATTCAAAAATAGTCATGTACCATAATGTTCATTGCAGCTCTATGTGCAATAGCCAGGACATGGAAGCAACCTAAGTGTCCAGCGACAGATGAATGCATAAAGAAGATGTGGCACATATATACAATGGAATATTACTCAGCCATAAAAAGAAATGAAATTGAGTTATTTGTAGTGAGGTGGATGGACCTAGAGTCTGTCATACAGAGTGAAGTCAGAAAGAGAAGAACAAATACCGTATGCTAACACATATATATAGAATCTAAAAAAAAAAAAAGTTCTGAAGAACCTAGGGGCAGGACAGGAATAAAGACACAGACCTACTAGAGAATGGACTTGAGGATAAGGGAAGGAGGAAGGGTAAGCTGGGACGAAGTGAGAGAGTGGCATGGACATATATACACTACCAAATGTAAAATAGATAGCTAGTGGGAAGCAGCTGCATAGCACAGGGAGATCAGCTCGGTGCTTTGTGACTACCTAGAGGGGTGGGATAGGGAGGGTGGGAGGGAGACGCAAGAGGGAGGAGATATATGGGGATATATGCATATGTATGGCTGATTCACTTTGTTATAAAGCAGAAACTAACACACCACTGTAAAGCAATTATACTCCAATAAAGATGTTATAAATAAATAAATAAAAACATGGATGTGTAGATGCTCCACAGCAGGGAGGCAGAAAGGTAAATAATTATGACTTAAAACTATTCACTGTCATAACAAAGACGGATACAAACTACAAAAGGGGCCAGGCGGGACTCCTGTTGGGTAGGCGCTTTGAGAAAAGGGAGTGGTCAGGCAAGTCTTCAAAGGGGAGGTGCTGTGTGCTCGGGTTGGACAGGCAAAGGCACAGAAGCATGGAAGTGCAGCATGTAGTCAGGGACGTGGATGGCAACGAGGGAGGTTAACTGTGCGAGCTCTCCTCCTGGGCGGCCCAGGTCCAAACCTGGGCTCTTACACCCCTTACTAGCTGTGTGACCTGGGTGAGTTAACCTGTGTCTCAGTTTCCTCAAACATATAATTGGGACAAGGTGAGCCACTTCACAGGATGCCAGTGAAGGTTAACCAAGTTAAACTAGTGCAGTGCTTAGAGCAACAGGAAGGTATTAAGTTAGTGGGACTGCCATGATTGTTATCATTAACTGCAAATAGTTCAGTATGCCTGGAGCCTAGAGTATGGGGGAGGGGTCGCCAGGAGGAACAGGAGTGAGGTGACTTGAGATCAGCCAGTGAAGGGCCTTGTATCCCCCTTGGGGACTCTGGCCTTTGTTCTGTAGGCAACATGGAGCCCCTGAGGGTACCTGAAGATGCATTCCGAATGACATACCCTCAGGGACACCTCGGCCTCCCCTGTCCCTCTTCTCTACTCCTGGTCCACACCTGTTACGCCAGAGCCAGAGCAGTCTTCTCTCCCACTGGGATCACCACTCCCATCACTGCTCCCCAATCCCACCTGTGAGCCGCAGCCTTTGCCAACAGTCCAGATCAAGGCACAGGGGGCCTCACAAAAGGACCGTCAGTTAACCCAGGCCCCTTTCAGGGATTCAGTCTGTGGAAGTGGGAGAGAACTCTCCCAACTCTGAGCTGGGCCCAGGCCTCTTCCAGGGCTCAGGCCCTCAGACACACTGCTGCCTGCCCACTGCTGCCTGTGTGTCCTGCAGGGCTGCCCTCGTCCCCACTCTTAACCCCTCGGCTGACCTCCCTAATGTCCTGTTTCACTTTTCAAGCTACTCTGAAAAATCAATCTGCTACAAAAAGTTAACAGGCTTCTTCCTCTTGTGACCAAACCTGTCTGTATTTGAGCAGGGCTTTCTGAGGACCAGGTAGACTGTATTTTATCTGGCAACCAGCGTGTAGTGAGGGACGTGGATGGCAACGAGGGAGGTTAACTGTACGAGCTCTCCTCCCAGGCAGCCAGATAACATACAATCTGCTCAGTTAAATTTGAATTTCAGATAAACAACAATATTTTTTTAAATATATAACCCATGCAATATTTGGGGCATACCTGTGCTAAAAAAATTATTTGTTGCTTCTCTGAAGTTCGAATTTGTATTTCGGTCTATATTTTTTAATCTGCTAAAACCAGCAGCCCTCCCCTTAACAAGGCCCTTCAGAATCTGGGCTGGCCTCTGCCTAAGAGAACCTTCTGCCACAGACTTCCCACCTGCTCCCCCCATGTTGTTCCTCAGCTGCCCTATGTCTCTCCTCCCCTGTGCTTCTGCAGCTGCCCAGCATGACATTCAGTCTTCAAAGCCAGCCTAAAGTCACCTGTCCTGTCCCTGACCCCCCATGACCTCTGTGCTCCCCTTGTGCTCAGTGCAGAATCCCAGGTTCGTCCTTGACTCTCTGGGACCATCTCAAATCTGCTTAAGACAAACGCTTCCTGAGGGCCAACCACATCTTACGTATCCTGGAGTCTCAGAGGCCAGCCTGCAGCCTGACATCAAGTTCAGAATGAGATAGTAATAGCTACGATTTGTTGAGGCCTTATCACATGCCAGGCACTGGGCTAAATGCTGTGCATGTCTCGTCTCATTTTATCCTCACGACAGCCCAGCTTAAAGATGATCATCAGAGACATGCAAATCAAAACCACAATGAGGTATCACCTCACACGTGTCAGAATGGCCATCTACCCACCTACCCACCTACCACTGCTCGGTATATATCTGAAGAAAAGGAAAACACTAATTTGAGAAGACACATGCGCCCCAACGTTCATAGCAGCTCTATTTACAATAGCCAAGATATGGAAGCAACCTAAGTGTCCATCAGCAGATGAATGGATAAATAAGATAGGTGTTTGTGTGTGTACACACACACACACACACACACACACACACACACACACTATGGAATACTACTCAGCCATAAAAAAGAATGAAAATTTGCCATTTGCAACAACATGGATGGACTTGGAGGGTATTATGCTAAGTGAAATAAGTCCAACAGAGAAAGACAAATGATATCACTTATATGTGGAATCTAAAAAATAAAACTAGTGAATATAACAAAACAGCAACAGACTCACAGATATAAAGAACTAGTGGTTATCAGTGGGAAGAAGGAAGGGGGGAGGGGCAGGAGAGAGGTACGGGATTAAGAGGTACAAACTACTATGTACAAACTAGACAAGCTACAAGGATATGTTGTACAGTGCAGGGAAATAGCCAATATTTTTTAATAATTATAAATGGAGTATAACCTTTAAAAATTGTGAATCACTGTTATACACCTGAAACCTATATAATACTGTAAATCAACTAAACCTCAATAAAAGAATTTTTTTTAATTTTAAAACATAAATACATACATACAAGTGAGGAAACTGAGGCTTAGAAAGGTTAAGTACCTTGCCTAGGGTCACATAGCTATTCATTGGCAAGGAAGAGACATGAAGCCAGGTGGTCTGACTCCAGAGTCCATTCTCTGTGATGCTCTCCTACCAAATCAATGGAGAAATTTAGTAATAGACTGAATATTTTAGCCCAAAAGAGTCAATCCAAGTAGGACTTTAAGAGGCTACTTGGGAAGCTTTAGGTATGTTTCCTGAATAACACAACCAAGACTGCTACTGGGTATGCTTAACCCCTATCAAAGGTAGGAAGAAAGATGTATGTCACGTGTAGTATGGGGCAGGGGCAGGAGACAGAAAACCCTCCATCTAGACAAGAGTTATGAACCACAGCTGGTGACAGTGGAAGGCATTTATCAACAACTGGCTTGAGGAGAAAGTGTGCAGGAGGAAGGCAGCTGTTTCTGGGGGCTGAGGGGCAGGCAAAGGGAAAGGTTTTCAAAGCAAGTAGGATGGGAGTGGGGCCTGGAGTGAGGGGGAGGAATCTGAGAGAGAGCATTCCCAGTGGGAAAGAACATGGTGAGGAGGCAGAGAAGGAAACAGTGCCTGTCCCAAAAGGTGGTCAGGGCTCAAATGTCCCTAGGGCCAGAGAGGTGATGAAAATGAGTAAGGGGGGGGCTTCCCTGGTGGCGCAGTGGTTGAGAGTCCGCCTGCCGATGCAGGGGACACAGGTTTGTGCCCTGGTCCGGGAAGATCCCACATGCCGCGGAGCGGCTGGGCCCGTGAGCCATGGCCG
This sequence comes from Pseudorca crassidens, assembly GCF_039906515.1. NCBI lineage: Eukaryota > Metazoa > Chordata > Mammalia > Artiodactyla > Delphinidae > Pseudorca > Pseudorca crassidens. The sequence continues at coordinate 113,511,901 of NC_090296.1, forward strand.
CTGAGCCTGCGCGTCCGGAGCCTGTGCTCCGCAACGAGAGAGGCCACAACAGTGAGTGGCCCGCGTACCGAAAAAAATATATATATATATATGAGTAAGGGGTTATCCAGGAAAGAATAGTAAGGACTGTGTTGAACTGGAGACCCCTGGCCTAGCAAAGGGACCAGGCACCAACGCCCCCCAGCTCCAGCTGCTTTCTGCCCAAGGGCGACCTCTACCCAGGCTATGGGGCCTCAGATTTTTTTTCTTTTTAAAAGAAATCAGTAAGCTGCTTTTTTTTTTTTTTTTTTTTTTTTTTTGGCCACACCTGAAAGCTTGCAGGATCTTAGTTCCCTGATGGACCCGGGATGGAACCCATGCCCCCTGCAGAGGAAGGGTGCAGTCCTAAACACTGGACCACCAGGGAATTCACACACACACACTTTTTTTTTAATTTCCGAATTTCTAAAAGACCAGAGGACAAACAAAATCTGTCATCTCACAGGCCACATGTTCGCAGCCTCTGCTCTGAGGAATAAGGGAGGATTCAGTTGGAGAAGTGGCTGAGGGAGCCTGGGCCAGTCCTGAATGTTGGGCAGTGCTGGGCAGTCACAGGGGTTTGAGAAAGGAAGTCTCAGGAAAGAGGTGGTCTGGGTGACTGAGAAGCCAAGGACAGGGAACCAGCAGGGGGTGAGCAGAGGAGAGAGAGGACCAGTGACCTTAGAAGGAGACAATTCAATCTCTTTGCTTTGAGTCAGGAGGCGGCAGGACAGCCCAGTGGACACTTTGCAACCATGCAGATCACAATCTCCTGGGGAGGCAGCCCAAGAATCTGTGTTTACAGAAGTTGCCACAAGTGATTCTTACTACCAGGAAAAGGTGGGGATACTCAGGTTTAGGTGTTAAGCAATGTTGTCCTAGAAGGGCTGGCGGCAGGAAAGAACATCTGAAAAAAATCCTTGTCTAGGAAGATGCCAAAGGCCATAGTTACTAGTTGTGGGTGGAGGTGCTGGAAGGAAATGAACCAAAGGTATAGCCAAGGTCACCAGCCTCAGGGACCTGACAAACAGAGTGACACCTAGAAGTGGGGTGGGCAGGATGGGTGGAGGTGGTGGGCCACTGAGATGAAGGTGGGAAAGATGGACTGCACAGTTACATACAGGTACACCTTGCTTTGCATAAACCTAAGGTATGAAAATCCAGATTTACTAAAACAGATTGGGGGTGAAAGTCTACAACAGTCCGCTTCATAAAAAGAGTCATCAGGGGGCTTCCCTGGTGGCGCAGTGGTTGAGAATCTGCCTGCTAATGCAGGGGACATGGGTTCGAGCCCTGGTCTGGGAGGATCCCACATGCCGTGGAGCAGCTAGGCCTGTGCACCACAACTACTGAGCCTGCGCGTCTGGAGCCTGTGCTCCGCAACAAGAGAGGCCGCGATAGTCAGAGGCTCGCGCACCGCGATGAAGTGTGGCGCCTGCTTGCCACAACTAGAGAAAGCCCTCGCACAGAAACGAAGACCTAACACAGCAAAAATAAATAAATAAATTACTAAATTCCTACCCCCGACATCTTCTTTAAAGAAAAAAAAAAAGAGTCATCAGGGGAACCTTTTAAAGGGGTGGTTCTCTACCCTGACTACACACCGGCATCACCTGGAGCTGGAGGATGTCTGCCACCAGCACATATACTGATTAGCTGATGGTGACAGAGATGATAATAGAACCTACATCGCTGAGTTGTTAGGAAGGTTAAACAAGTTACACATAGTTCTCCTGAGAACAGAAATAAAAAGGTAATCTGAAAGGGACTTCCCTGGTGGCACAGTGGTTAAGAATACTGCCAATGCAGGGGACACGAGTTCCAGCCCTGGTCCAGGAAGATCCCACATGCCGCGGAGCAACTAAGCCCACGCACCACAACTACTGAACCTGCGCTCTAGAGCCCGCGATCCACAACTATTGAGCCCATGTGCCACAACTACTGAAGTCTGCACACCTAGAGCCCGTGCTCCGCAACAAGAGAAGCCACCGCAATGCGAAGCCCGCGCGCCGCAACGAAGAGTAGCCACCGCTCACCGCAACTAAAAATAAAGCCCGCGCGCAGCAATGAAGACCCAAGGCAGCCATAAATAAATAAATAAATAAATAAATAATTTATTTTTTAAAAAAGTTAACCTTTGAGTCAGAGAGACACAGGTTAGATGCTAAGTTCTGGGCAGCTTTTCTTTAACTCATGTAACATGTGACAAAATGAAACCTAAAGCGTGTTTATCTAAGAATGTGCATGCCCCCAGAGGTCGCGCCGGATCCTGCCTGGTGGGGGGCCTCTCCTCAGAAAGAGCTCCTGAAAGCCATGCCTAACAGAAAGCCAAGAATCTGCATGGCCTGGGCTAATTTCCCTAACACCAGTGCCCAATAAGGAATACAGCAACAGGGTGGGATGGTAAGAATCTGTCTGTGTTTCTCCAGTGACCCCCAAGAGAAAGAGTGCATTGTCTAAAACTGTCCCCAAAGGGAGACCCACGTGCAGGACAGTCTGTCTCTACCGAGGAGGAGGCTATTTGGGGCTACCCATATTGCCAAAGCTCTCCTAAGAAATTACAGGTATGGGAGGAAGGGTATGCCTCAAACTGAGGGGAGGGACATGGGACAGGGTGAGCTCTATCAGGGGAGCTTATACTTTATCACTTGCTTTTTTTAAAACAAGAATATAATGAAACATTACTTGTGTAATTAAAACGAAATTTTTAAAAGGCATGAATAAATCAAAGCAATTCCAAAGATCCCTTTGTATTTATCCCATATTCATCAAAGTAACCCGATTCTGTTCCAGCAGAAAGAGAACACACTGAGCATTCTAATCCATTTGGATGTTTCTTGGCAAAAATTAATAAAGCGCATTGTGAGGCATCATCTCTGGTGAGTTTGGTCCCTCTGACCCCCAATCTCTCCTCCTCCCTCTACTCCTCCTGAACAGATCTCTCTGTCACCCTGCCACCACAAGGGTCTTTCAGAAATGCATCCTGGATGTCACCAATGACCTCCCAGCCCAAGGAAAAAGTCTACACATCTGGGCAGGACATGCCCAGTCCTGCTTGCTCTGGTTGGCCTCATCTCTTTCCGTTCCCCATGAAAGCCACACTAAAGGACAGACTTATCCTTCCTGGTGAGGTCCTGGCTTTCTGCCCATCCTGCTACTCCTCCTGGAATACCCCTTTCCTCCTCTCTGCTCCTCGAAATCCTCCATGTCCCTGGGGACTCAGCAGGGCATCATAACCGCCCCTGGTTAGTGCTCCCTGATTCCAGCCTACTGCCAAGGCCTGGAGTCCTGCTCTGGGCTTCCATGTTGTATATATAGGGCTTATCCCATAGTATAGCTGAGCAGGCTGTTAACCTCTCCTTGAGTCTTTAATTCTGTATTCTCAGCACCTGGCCCACAACAGGAGCTCCATAAATATCCACTGACAAAACTGAAGAAAGTTTCATCTCCAACACTCTGATATCACAAACTCACAAAATTAAATATCTGAATTTGCAGAACAAACCATGGGGGAAGTCAATCTGCTTGCCTCTTTCTCCAACCTCCCACTCCCTGTACCCGAAACCCCTGTGCACTGTGGTCAAGACCTGAGGTGCCCTCAACACATCCCCAGCCTAAGCTGCAATGGACCTGGTAGGGGACAGGAGGCTGGCCTTTGTCCCTTGACCACCTGGGAGCAATAGCAAAGAGGATCACCCAATACTGACCACCTCATCGGAGATAATTTTAAACATCTGTTGATTCTAAACATGATCAACATTCTGTTAATGTGGTTCATAACATTAAGAGATTTTCTAATGTTGAACTAATTTCGTATTCCTGGGATAAACCCAACCTATTAATAAGGAATTATTCTTCTTATATATTGCTAGGATCCTTTTATAGAGGATTTCTATATTTATACTCTTGAGTGACATTGGCCTATAATTTTCTTTTCTTGTATCATTCTTATTAGATTTAGTATCAAGATTACACTACCCTATTTTTCAATACGCTGGAAGAATTGTGTAAAACTGGAATTACTTATTCCCTCAGTGATTGGTAGAACTCACCAATGAAACTGGGTAGGCCTGGAGTTTTCTCTGAGGGAAAATCTTTGACTACTAATTCAATGTCTTTAATGATTATAGGCTTTTGACTTTGTATTTCTTACAGAATCAATTTTGGCAAGTTATATTTTTCTAGGTAATTTCAAACATTTGGATTACAAAGATAACTAATATCTGGAACGCTGAGCCTGAGGTGAACTCTGCAAGAAATTAAGTGCCTCCTGAATCATCAGAGAAATAACAGCTCACATGTGTACTGTACATATGTTATAATTTATAAAAGTACTGGCCATATATTACCTCATCTGAAGATGAGGTCCGGGTGGCTTTGGGGACTTATGGTGTCTCAGTATTTTCAAAGGGATAGATAACTTCCTATTTAGCAGAACCAGCTGATTCAGATCAACACCCTAAGCCACACTAGGAAATGTTGTGGAGGCCTGTGCAACTGTTGAATTCCTCAGTTCACCCCTGGGAGTCACTTGGGAGTGTGAAGGTTGTTGGGAGTGTTCTTAGCTCCTGGAAACAAACCTTCCCCACGGCCGGGCTAGGAATGTTAAGTCCGGGGGCTGGCACCATCACTAACAGGAGTTCCACAGACAACGTGCCCTGCGAAGCAGTGGACAGCACAGGGGAAAAGTACACTCACCAGGGCCTCAAAATCCTTGCAGTCGTGGCGGGCATAGGATGCGGGGAAGGGCCGAAGTACAGAGTCGCGCTTGTAGCTCTGCAGGGCCGAGGCGAAGAAGCTGCAGCGGAGGTCGGCAGCCAGCACGTCACGGCCCGCCGCCTCCCTGACGGTCGCCCAGCTTGTGGGCTGCATCCCGGGTCGCGGCGTGTTGCCGGAGACGCGCCGGGCGGGGGCTAGGGCCGAGCCTGCGTTCAGCGAGGGGCTGGGTCCGGGGACAATGGGCCGGAGTCCCTAGGCCTGGGGTGAGTTATGCAGAGGGATGAGATGACAGGGGTGAGAACTTGCTGACGAGTGTCTTCTGCGGGGGCCGGGCCGCTCGCCGCCCAGGGAGACGGGCCAGGGAGGAGAGGGATCCGGCCGGGACCGCGCGCGGGTCAGCGGGGGGTTGGGCCTGGGGATAACGGAGCCTGACGGACGGGGGATCCCAAGCCTGGGGGAGGGGCTATGACATGGGGTGAGACGACAAAGTACTGACACGTGTCCTCTGAAGAGGCCTGGGGTGGGGGGGCACCCCCGGCGGGGACCGTGGGCCGAGCCCTCTCCCCACGCCCGACGAGGCTAAGGCGCTGCACGGGCCTTCCTGCCCCGCCTCCGACAGGCGCCGCCGAAGCCCCAGCGTTCGCCTGGCTGCCCTCGGCGCTGCCTGCGTTCCGCCAGCCGTGCGCGTCCACTCGCCGCGCGCCGCCCGCCGGAGGGACTCCCCCGCCCCATCGCGCGCCCAGGCCTACCTGACCTCCCGACCGCGGCTACCGCTCCGCCCAGCCCAGCGAGGGCCCGCCCCTTTCCGCGCCCGCCTCCACCCGCTCCCCGGTGTAGGGTGTGTCCGCCCGACCGAGTGAGTGTTCCCCAGTTGCCAGGTGTGCGGACCCGGCTGAGTCGCCCACGCTGCTGCGGGCCATCCTCACTGAAGCCCCGAGTAGAAAATGACCCAGGCACCTTTTTGACCCACCCTTGGACTTCCCTTTGTCCCAGCTCCGCGGGCTCAGCCTGCTCGTCTCTCCTGGGGAATTGCTACTACCTACTGCCTCCGTCTTGAATCATTTCCCTCCAAGATGGGCCGTGCAGAAGGAGCCATTTAACACCCACGGCAACTGAGTCCCAGACTGCTGGCATGATTGCCCAAGGTTGCACAGCCAGACGAGGTAAATCTGGGATTCTGAAAACTAAAAGACCTTTCCTCTGCCTTTCAGCCTCCAGAATTCTCTGCATTGCTAAAGTCTCTGGCCTCTCACAAGACATGCCAAGAGCCTCCTTTGGGGCCCTGCATGAAAGGGAGCCTGAGGAGACAAGTAATGGGGGAGGGCAGAGGGGAGATTGACCCAACTCTGCAGGAGGGAAGGGACAAGACTCCCATGCCCTCTGCCCATTAGAGAAAACCCCACATTTTGGCCTCATGGTCACATGGAAATCTAAGCACAGGTCATCACTAATTCCTACACCAAGAAGCCCCTCAGCACCCTACCCACACCTCCACACTCCAGCATCCTCTGAGGGAGGAACTTCTCCACCTTCTGCATCCAGGCTGAGCAGGACCCTGAGCTCAGAGCAGAGGTCCTTGCTGTTGGATTGTATGTATGACTCTGGGAGCAAGAGTGAGACCAGACCCCAGCCACCACAGGGCTTCCCAGGCCGGGGAATGAGTGCTGGCTGCTTCCAGGAGTCTGCATCAAACCTCTGGTTGCTGTGAGGCCTGTACTGCTCCAGAAGCACCAAAAAGTTCTGAGAGCCTTACGGCCTCAGAAAAGGCCCTTAGTGCCCCCAAAGTCCTGGGAGCCTCATGGGACCCAGGAGTTCTAACACGGCTGCTGAAGCTCAGGCCCAGAAAGGCAGGGCCTGCAGCAGGAGGGCAGGTGACCTGGGAACCATCCCTCCTTCCTCCTCTTCTTCACTATGGGCCCTTAGGCAAGGCTGATGCCAAAAACTCAGCTTCTCTGTACACCAGGGCTGAATTGAATCTCGGAGACAGAGTTTTGGGTGAAGTGGAAAAGAATAGCTTTATTGGTTTCCCAGACAAAGGGGGCCACAACGGGCTAATGCCTTCAAAACCGTGCATCCCCCCACTTGGAGAAGATAGTGAGAAGTTTTATAGTAATTGTTCAAAGAGGGCGTGATCAGCTTGTGGACATTCTTCTGATGGGTTGCTGGTGAGGTAAGTAGGAGTGATCTCGGAGAGGCAGCAGTGAGTGGTGGCGTGAAGCAAGATGTTAATTCCCTGTCCAGGAATTGAACCTGGGTAGCCTGGATAAAAACCAGGAATCCTAGCTACCATACCCCCTGGCTTTTGCCCCCAGTGAAAAATGCATTTCTCATGGAGGCAAAAACTGTAAAAACAGGTACAATGTTTATTATTAGAGACATAGCACAACAACAAGTGGGAGAGCACACAGAGAAACAGTTTGTTTAGTTAAGATAGAAGCAAGGCAGAAGAGGGGAAAGTGGCAGAGGTGGTGGGGTGGTGGTGGGATGAATTGGGAGATTGGGACTGACATGTATACACTAATATGTATAAAATAGATAACTAATAAGAACCTGCTGTATAAAAATAAATAAAATTAAATTAAAAAAAAAAAGAAGCAAGGCAGAGATGCACACCCAGAAAGTAAGGGTGTGGGCATCCTCCCTAATGAGGAGGAGTGCAGTAAAGAGGAGGTTAAGTCATTTATATAGGGCAGTTCTTCCAGGTCTTTGATTACCTTTGGCCAATTATCTGGTTTCTGTTTCCACACCTGACCTGCCCTAGGACCCTCCCCAACATGCATGCGCAACTTTTTTCCAATATGGATTACAGCCCAGAGGCCTACGAGATGGCCTTAATATCACATGTTATGGGGTGGTGCCCCCTCCTTTTTGACCCCAAGGAGCCTTTCAGCGCACGTGCAATGTCTCCCTTGCCCCAAGGATGGGAAATGTATGACCTCTTGATCTTTTAACAGGGTTTAGCCCGTCTCTGTCCCTGCCATAAAAGTGTCCAATGTCTGGTTATTTACCCTATTCCTGTTGCTGGTTTTTATATTGAGGTGCAGATATCAAAATATAGACAGGAGTCTGGTCATAAATACGTACTCCTAGAGCCTGTTTGTCTCTTGCTTCAGGAAATGTAAACGGGCTGGTAATGAATGTCCGGCCTGCAGCTCATCTTCTTCTCATGTAGGAGCTGTGAACAGGAGGCCAGTTATAAATGCCTAGCCTGGAGCCCATCCATCTCCTGCCTCAGAAGTCAGCATCATCAACCCTCAGGTCCAACTGGTCTGGGGTCTGCATGCTTGTGGGCAGCATACCATCCTTAATCGTTAACTTTTCCCACCTGGAGGGGTTTCAGTATCTGCAAAATAGCGCAAAGATATTATTTTGTGTATCCGTTGATGGGGAAACAGGTCTTGCATCCCCTCCCTTCCTTAATTAACAACTGCTTGAATCTGCCCATTGGAACTCAGGGAAGGTCATCGAGGCTGAATGAAGGCTGTTTCCTGTGATCAAAGAAATGGGGGACACAGAAAGGTTTTGTGCCCAGGAGCCCCACGAGGCCCTGCTCAGTATCAGGGCCACCTCACTGGCCTCAAGGATTGTTTGTTGGATTGTTTGTCTTCCCGGACCAGGGCTCAAACCCATGTCCCCTGCATTGGCAGGCAGATTCTTAACCACTGCACCACCAGGGAAGTCCCCTCTAGTGAATTTTTCATTTCAATTATTGTACTTTTCAACTCCAGCATTTCCATTTGTTTTCTTTTTAAATAATTTGTATCTTATTTCTATCAATAAGATATTCTCTACTTGATATAACATTGTCCTGATTCCTTCCTTTACTTCTTTAATCACTTCCTTTCATTCCTTGAACATATTTATAATGCCTACTTTGAAGGCTTTGCCTGTTAAACCAACATCTGGTTGCTTTCACAGGCAGTTTTTGTTGACTTTTTTTTTTTCCCAGTGTATGGGTCACACTTTCCTCTATCTTTGCATGTCTCACAATTTTTTGCTGCAATCTCAAGTCCAGGTTGTCACCTGTGCTTCTGACCAACTGGCTATAAATAAGAGGTTCCCATGTCCCCCTCCTTGGATTTGATTAGTTTTCTTCAGTGGCTCATGGAATTCAGAAAAAAAGTTAACTTACTGTCTAAAAAGATAGAACGCAGGAAGAGCCAGATGAAAGAGATGACAGGGCAAGTATGTGGGAAGGGGCACAGAACTTCCATGCTCTTTCTGGGCACACGATTCTCCCTGCATCACCACATATTCCCCAACCCCAAAGCTCTCTCAACCCCACCCTTTTTGGATTTTTATGGAGGCCTTATTACTTAGGCATGGTTGATTAAATCATTGGCCACTGGTGATTTATTCAACCTCCATCCACTCTCCCCTCTCTGGAGGTGATTAATGTCATCATATCAACAGTGATAAGTCATGTTGATGTATGTACCTTTGAAATGAGATGATGAAAATGACAATATACCTATGTGGTCTTCCTCTCAAAAACACATTACCCCAGTCTAATCATGAGAAAAACATCGGACAAATTCCAACAGAGGAGGATTCTGTAAAATATCAAAATATCAAAACTGTCAAAGTCTTCAAAACAAGGAAAGTCTAAGAAACTCACAGCCCAGAGGAACCTAAGGAGACAACGAAATACAGTGTAGTATCCTGGGTAGGATCCTTCAACAGAAAAAGGACATTAGATAAAAACCAAGGAAATCTGAATAAACTACAGACTATTGATTCATTAATTATAACAAATGTACCATATTAACAATAACATGTTAATGATTGGGGTAACTGGGTGTGGGGTATACAGAAACTCCACATTATCTTCATAATTTTTCTTTAAATTTTTAAAATAAGTTTGAAACTTTTCTTAAAAAATTAAGTCTACTGGGCTTCCCTGGTGGCACAGTGGTTGACAGTCCGCCTGCTGATGCAGGGGACATGGGTTTGTGCCCCAGTCCAGGAGGATCCCACATGCCGCAGAGCGGCTGGGCCCATGAGCTGTGGCCGCTGAGCCTGCACGTCCGGAGCCTGTGCTCCGTGACTGGAGGGGCCACAACAGTGAGAGGCCCACATACCGCAAAAAAAAAAAATAATAATAATAATGTCTACTTAAAAATCCATTATTGTTGAGTTTAGGATATAAATACAGAGATAATTTATGATGAAAAATTTCCCACATTCATATATTAAAAGGGAAAACTTATGATTATCTCAATAGCCACCTACACTGCAAGAAGAAAAAAAAATGCAATATACTAGGAACAGAATGCTATTAGTTTAATCAAAACAATTTTTACCAGATACATTTTGAGGCCCAGTACAAAATGAAGATGCAGGACCTTTGCTCAAAAATTATTAAGAATTTCATGAAGGAAGAGGGCAGACAGCAGAAGCAAGAAGAACTACAATTTTGCAGCCTGTGGAAGGAAAACCACATCCACAGAAAGATAGACAAAATGAAAAGGCAGAGGACTTTGTACCAGATGAAGGAACAAGATAAAACCCCAGAAAACAAACTAAATGAAGTGGAGATAGGCAACCTTCCAGAAAAAGAATTCAGAATAATGATAGTGAAGATGATCCAGGACCTCGGAAAAAAAATGGAGGTAAAGATTGAGAAGATGCAAGAAATGTTTAACAAAGACCTAGAATAATTAAAGAACAAACACATAGAAGAATTAAAGAACAAACAAACAGAGATGAACAATACAATAACTGAAATGAAAAATACACTAGAAGGAATCAATAGCAGAATAACTGAGGCAGAAGAACGGATAAGTGACCTGCAAGACAGTATGGCGGAATTCACTGCCATGAAACAGAATAAAGAAAAAAGAATGAAAAGAAATGAAGACAGCCTAAGACACCTCTGGGGCAACATTAAACGCAACAACATTCACCTTATAGTGGTCCCAGAAGGAGAATAGAGAGAGAAAGGACCCAAGAAAATATCTGAAGACATTATAGTCAAAAACTTCCATAATATGGGAAAGGAAATAGTCACCCAAGTCCAGGAAGCACAGAGAGTCCCAGGCAGGATAAACCCAAGGAGAAACACGCCAAGACACATAGTAATCAAATTAACAAAAATTAAAGACAAAGAAAAATTATTGGAAGCAACAAGGGAAAAACAACAAATAACATACAAGGGAACTCCCATAAGGTTAACAGGTGATTTCTCAGCAGAAACTCTACAAGCCAGAAGGGAGTGGCATGATATAGTTAAAGTGATGAAAGGGAAGAACCTACAACCAAGATTACTCTACCTGGCAAGGATCTCATTCAGATTCAACAGAGAAATCAAAAACTTTACAGACAAGCAAAAGCTAAGAGAATTCAGCACCACCAAACCAGCTCTACAACAAATGCTAAAGGAACTTCTCTAAGTGGGAAACACAAGAGAAGAAAAGGACCTACAAAAACAAACCCGTAGCAATTAAGAAAATGGTAATAGGAACATACACATCAATAATCACCTTAAACGTGAATGGATTAAATGCTCCAGCCAAAAGACACAGGCTTGCTGAATGGATACAAAAATAAGACCCGTGTATATGCTGTCTACAAGAGACCCACTTCAGACCTAAGGACACATACAGACTGAAAGTGAGAGGATGGAAAAAGATATTCCATGTAAATCAAAAGAAAGCTGGAGTAGCAATTCTCATATCAGACAAAATAGATTTTAAAATAAAGACTATTACAAGAAACAAAGAAGGACATTACATAATGATCAAGTGTTCAACCCAAGAAGATGATATAACAATTATAAATATATATGCACCCAACATAGGAGCACCTCAATACATAGGGCAACTGCTAGCTATAAAAGAGGAAATCGACAGTAACACAATAATAGTGGGGGACTTTAACACTTCACTTACACCAATGGATAGATCATCCAAACAGAAAATTAACAAGGAAACACAATCTTTAAATGACACAATAGACCAGATAGATTTAATTGATATTTATAGGACATTCCCTCCAAACACAGCAGATTACACTTTCATCTCAAGTGCACACGGAACGTTCTCCAGGATAGATCACATCTTGGGTCACAAATCAAGGCTTGGTAAATTTAAGAAAATTGAAATCATATCAAGCATCTTTTCTGATCACAACACTATGATATTAGAAAGCAATTACAGGGAAAAAACGTAAAAAACACAAACACATGGAGGCTAAACAATACGCTACTAAATAACCAAAAGATCACTGAAGAAATCAAAGAGGAAATCAAAAAAATACCTAGAAACAAATTACAATGAAAACATGATGATCCAAAACCTATGGGATGCAGCAAAAGCAGTTCTAGGAGGGAAGTTTATAGCAGTACAAGCCTACCTCAAGAAATAAGAAAAATCTCAAATAAACAATCTAACCTTACACCTAAAGGAACTAGAAAAAGAAGAACAAACAAAACCCAGAGTTAGCAGAAGGAAAGAAATCATAAAGACCAAAGCAGAAATACATGATATAGAAACAAAGAAAACAATAGCAAAGATCAATAAAACTAAAAGCTGGTTCTCTGAGAAGATAAACAAAATTGATAAGCCATCAGCCAGACTCATCAGGAAAAAGAGGGAAAGGACTCAAATCAATAAAATTAGAAATGAAAAAGGAGAAGTTACAACAGACACCACAAAAATACAAAGCATCCTAAGAGACTACTACAGGCAAATCTACGCCAATAAAATAGACAACCTGGAAGAAATGGTCAAATTCTTAGAAAGGTATAACTTTCCAAGACTGAACCAGGAAGAAAGAGAAAATATGAACAGACCAATCACAAGTAATGAAATTGAAACTGTGATTAAAAATCTTCCAACAAACAAAAGTCCAGGACCAGATGGCTTCACAGGTGAATTCTATCAAACATTTAGAGAAGAGCTAACACCATCCTTCTCAAACTCTTCCAAAAAATTGCAGAGGAAGGAACAGTCCCAAACTCATTCTATGAGGCCACCATCACCCTGATACCAAATCCAGACAAAGATACTACAAAAAAAGAAAATTACAGACCTATATCACTGATGAATATAGATGCAAAAATCCTCAAGAAAATACTAGCAAACAGAATCCAACAACATATTAAAAGGATCATACACCATGATCAAGTGGGATTTATCCCAGGGATGCAAGGATTCTTCAGTATACGCAAATCAATCAATGTGATACACCATACTAACAAATTGAAGAATAAAAACCATATGATCATCTCAGTAGATGCAGAAAAAGCTCTTGACAAAATTGAACACCGATTTATGATAAAAACTCTCCAGAAAGCGGGCATAGAGGGAACCTACCTCAACATAATAAAGGCCATATATGACAAACCCACAGCAAACATCATTCTTAATGGTGAAAAACTGAAAGCATTTCCTCTAAGATCAGGGGCAAGACAAGGATGTCCACTCTCATCACTGTTATTCAACATAGTACTGGAAGTCCTAGCCACGGCAATCAGAGAAGAAAAAGAAATAAAAGGAATCCAAATCAGGAAAGAAGAAGTAAAACTGTCACTTTTTGCAGATGACATGATACTATACTTAGAGAATCCTAAAGATGCCACCAGAAAACTACTAGAGCTAATCAATGAATTTGGTAAAGTTGCAGGATACAAAATTAATGCACAGAAATCTCTTGCATTCCTATATACTAATGATGAAAAATCTGAAAGAGAAATTAAGGAAACACTCCCATTTACCATTGCAACAAAAAGAATGAAATACCTAGGAATAAACCTACCTAAGGAGACAAAAGACCTGTATGCTGAAAACTATAAGACACTGATGAAAGAAATTAAAGATGATACAAACAGATGGAGAGATATACCATGTTCTTGGATTGGAAGAATCAATATTGTGAAAATGACTATACTACCCAAAGCAATCTACAGATTCAATGCAATCCCTATCAAATTACCATTGGCATTTTTTACAGAACTAGAAAAAAAACTTAATATTTGTATGGAGACACAAAAGACCCCAAATAACGAAAGTAGTCTTGAGGGAAAAAAACAGAGTTGGAGGAATCAGACTCCCTGACTTCAGACTATACTACAAAGCTACAGTCATCAAGACAATATGGCACTGGCACAAAAACAGAAGTATTGATCAATGGAACAAGATAGAAAACCCAGAGATAAACCCACGCACCTATGGTCAACTAGTCTATGACAAAGGAGGCAAGGATATACAATGGAGAAAGACAATCTCCTCAATAAGTGGTGCTGGGAAAACTGGACAGCTACATGTAAAAGAATTAAATTAGAACACTCCCTAACACCATACACAAAAATAAACTCAAAATGGATTAGAAACCTAAATGTAAGATCGGACACTATAAACCCTTAGAGGAAAACACAGGAAGAACACTCTTTGACATAAGTCACAGCAAGATCTTTTTTGATCCACCTCCTAGAGTAATGGAAATAAAAACAAAAATAAACAAATGGGACTTAATGAAACTTAAAAGCTTTTGCACAGCAAAAGAAACCATAAAGAAAACGAAAAGACAACTCTCAGAATGGGAGAAAATATTTGCAAATGAATCAACGGACAAAGGATTGATCTCCAAAATATATAAACAGCTCATGCAGCTCAATATTAAAAAAACAAACAACTCAATCCAATAATGGGTAGAAGACCTAAATAGACATTTATCCAAAGAAGACATACAGATGGCCAAGAAACACATGAAAAGCTGCTCAACATCACAAATTATTAGAGAAATGCAAATCAAAACTACAATGAGGTATCACCTCACACCAGTTAGAATGGGTATCATCAGAAAATCTACAAACAACAAATGCTGGAGAGGGTGTGGAGAAAAGGGAACCCTCTTGCACTGTTGGTGGGAATGTAAATTGATACAGACACTATGGAGAACAGTATGGAGGTTCCTTAAAAAACTAAAAGTAGAACTACCATACAACCCAGCAATCCCACTATTAGTTATATACCCAGAGAAAACCATAATTCAAAAAGACATATGCACCCCAATATTCATTGCAGCACTATTTACAATAGCCAGGTAATGGAAGCAATCTAAATGCCCATCAACAGACAACTGGGTAAAGAAGATGTGGTACATATACACAGTGGAATATTACTCAGCCATGAAAAGGAATGAAATTGGGTCATTTGTAGAGACGTGGATGGATCTAGAGACTGTCATACAGAGTGAAGTAAGTCAGAAAGAGAAAAACAAATATCATATATTAACACATATATGTGGAACCTAGAAAAATAGTTCAGATGAACTGGTTTGCAGGGCAGAAATTGAGACAGAGATGTAGAGGACAAACGTATGGACACCAAAGGGGGAAAGCGGCGGGGGGTGGGGGGGTGGGGTGATGAATTGGGAGACTGGGATTGACATGTATGCACTGATTTGTATAAAATGGATGACTAATAAGAACCTGCTGTATAAAAAAATAAAATAAAATTCAAAAAAAAGTCATCCTTCACCAAAAAAATTGATTAATTAATTAAAATAAATTATAAATAAAAAGTTAGGGAAGGGCTTCCCTGGTGGTGCAGTGGTTGAGAGTCTGCCTGCCGATGCAGGGGATGCGGGTTCGTGCCCCAGTATGGGAAGATCCCACGTACCGCGGAGCGGTTAGGCCCGTGAGCCATGGCCACTGAGCCTGTGCTCCACAACGGGAGAGGCCACAGCAGTGAGAGGCCTGTGTACCGCAAAAAAAAAAAAAAAAAAAAAGTGGGGAGGGGAAAGAACTACCATACAACCCAGCAATCCCACTACTGGGCATAAACCCTGAGGAAACCATAATTCAAAACGAGTCATGTACCACAATGTTCATTGCAGCACTATTTACAATCGCCAGGACATAGAAGCAACCTAAGTGTCCATCGACAGATGAACGGATAAAGAAGATGTGGCACATATATACAATGGAATATTACTCAGCCATAAAAAGAAATGAAATTGAGTTATTTGTAGTGAGGTGGATGGACCTAGAGTCTCATACAGAGTGAAGTAAGTCAGAAAGAAAAAAACAAAGACCGTATTGTCACATATATATGGAATCTAAAAAAAAAAAAAAGGTTCTGAAGAACCTAGGGGCAGGACAGGAATAAAGACACAGACATAGAGAATGGACTTGAGGACACAGGGAGGGAAGGGTAAGCTGGGACGAAGTGAGAGAGTGTCATGGAATTATATATGCTACCAAATGTAAAATAGATAGCTAGTGGGAAGCAGCCATATAGCACAGTGAGATCAGCTCCGTGTTTTGTGACCACCTAGAAGGGTGGGATAGGGAGGGTGGGACGGAGATGCAAGAGGGAAGAGATATGGGGATATATGTATATGTATAGCTGATCCACTTTGTTATAAAGCAGAAACTAACACACTATTGTAAAGCAACTATACTCCAATAAAGATGTTAAAAAATTTAAAAGAAAAAAAAAGAGTGAAGTAAATCTAACCAAAATAATCTTTATGGTAAAATTATAAAACTGTATGAAATGACATAAAAAGTAGACCTCAATGATGGGAAAGATTCATAATGTTCATGAATATGATATACAATGTTATATGATATATAAATAACATTTTTAAAGTAATAAAATGAATACTTGATGCCTCCCTCCCAGTTTACAAAAAACGATATTGCCAACACCTTTGAAACCTCTGTGGTCCTTTCCACAATCTTACCCCTCACTCCACACTGCAGGTAACCAGTATCCTGAATTTCATATTAACCATTACTTTGCTATTCTCATGGCTCACCCCCGCCCCAACTATCAGAAAATTATTTTATTTAAAAGATATCATAGGGCTTCCCTGGTGGCGCAGTGGTTGAGAGTCCGCCTGCCGATGCAGGGGACACGGGTTCGTGCCCCGGTCCGGGAGGATCCCACGTGCCGCGGAGCGGCTGGGCCCATGGGCCACGGCCGCTGAGCCTGCGCGTCAGGAGCCTGTGCTCTGCAACGGGAGAGGCCACGAGGCCCGCGTACCGCAAAAAAAAAAAAAAAAAAAAGATATCATAGTCCCAGTGTACAAATAGATAAAATCATAACGTCTCTAGTAGACAAGGATGGAGTTAAGATCCCAGGCAGCCAAGCCACCGCTTTGCCCCTTAAAGGTGGCCCCAGAGCAATGGTTGAATACAGTACTAAAATATTTCCGGAGTGTAAAGGGAGATTATTCAGGTTCATTTGCATACCCATAATACACTGCAAATAGTTTAATTGTTTTCAAGTTAATAAAAATTTCTTTCTTACTCAACTTTTCTAAGTATGAAAATATTATTTTCAGAATTCCTTGAATAAATTTATTCCGGCAGTAACTCTGGGGATAAATAGCCACCATCAGTGAACTAGGAGTTGTAGTTACTGGAAAAATGAGTTACGCAGGTTGTTTGGTATACTCTGGTTTCTCTTCATATTGAATAAATCTTTTGCCTTTTACTAAAGATTTCCGTGGAGAGAAACAACTGAGTCTTAACAATAATTTTTTGAGGCCTTGCTTTGGTAAGGCTGTCTAACTGTGGTGAAAACAGAGAAACTCATGCTTTTTTGCTCTTAAAAGCAAAATTACTTGCAAGTTTTTGTTTGGCTATATATGCAGGTGTGTTGATGTGAAATTAATTTTCTAGATACTTGTGTTCCACGAGGTGTAGCTTTAGGTGTTTGTAGTTTTTTTCTGTTCTTTAATCTCTGGGGGTGGGGGGGTGGTTACAGAGTTACATATTTTGCAGATGATATGCAAATAAAAGCTAGATTAGGGTTTTCCTGGTGTTCCAGTGAATAAGACTTCCTGGTTCCCGTACAGAATACCGAGGTTCAATCCAACTAGATCCTGTATGCATACATGCCACAACTAAGAATCCCTAAAAAGCCCACATTCTGCAACTAAAACCCAGTACAGCCTAAATAAATACTGAAGTAAAAGGGAAAATTATCATTTTTTAAAAAAAGAAGCTTGATAAAAGAGAAACAGGTGAAATTGATATTAATAACAGTTTACTTAATCAAATAGGTTTTTCTAAAACGTTGTATGTTCTGTGTCTGGATAATATAAGTAATCATTGAGTGGGACTTCTCTGGTGGTCTAGTGGTAAAAAATCCATTTTCCAGTGTAGGAGCCTGCAGGCTGCCACTTCGACCCCATGCAACCAAAATAAACAAATAAAACAAAAATAAAAGAATTCCAAATCTTTTCGTTCAACAGAGTGTAGGGAAGACTTACTTCAGTTGTCACCTGAAAATTCATTATATGGTAGTATAACCAAGCAGGACACTATGGGGTCTTCCCAAGTCAGAACCCCCCCCACACACACACAGTGTCCTCTGCCTGCTTCCTGTTTGTAAAAAAAACTTTAGCCTCCTAGGCCTTCCGGAAGTTCCAAATAATAAACTTAAGCAGAGAAGTGAGAAAATGCAGAAACAAGGGAAAACGGTCAAGCAAAACAAAAAAATTGTTCAGCTATTAAACAAAGTCAAGGACTTTTAGTTCCCCCTCAAGGTCTACAGATAATATTCTGAGCTATATTCTTTGAGCTGTTTTGCAGAGACTGAAATCCCCATCAGAAAAAAGAAGTTAACTGTATGCTGACCACAAGTACATAGACCCCAGCTGTGTTGGAACCGCCTGAAGATTGATGATGTTGATTCCCTATTAATTCACCACCAACCAATCAGAAGAATGTCCACAGCTGATTACTCACACCACAACCCTCTCCTGCACCCTGTCTTTAGAAACATTTTCCTGAAAACCATCAGGCCTTAACTACCTGGATTCCTTGCTTGGCGCCCTGCAATGAATGCTGCACTTTCCTTCACCAGAACCGAGCGTCAGGGGAATTACTGGAGGCATGGGCGAGCAGACCCAAGTTCTATTTGGTCACAGTAGTGAGTGACACTGTTGAAACCCCTTCTATCTACTGATTCATGGGGAAAAGCTTTTTCAGGTTACAGCTATAAAAACGGGGGTGGGGGGAAGCATTGAAACTGAACTCTGTCTTCTCTAGCAATAAGTATTGGGTTGGCCAAAAAGTTCATTCGGCTTTTTCCGTAAGATGTTAAAACCCCGAACTAACTCTTTTACCAACCCAATACTACGCATCCATCTAATTAAGAAATGCTGTTCCAACACAATGACTTTTTTTTTTTAACTTTTGTTGTTGTTGTTGTTCTCTGCCAATGTAAGAGGTGGAAAGTATCTCTTGGAAACTTTATTTATTTATTTAAATATTTATTCATTTTGGCTGCTCTGGGTGTTAGTTGCAGCATGTGGGAACTTCGTTGCAGTGTGCGGGATCTTTAGTTGTGGCACACATGCGGAATCTAGTTCTCTGACAAGGGATTGAACCTGGGCCCCCTGCATTGGGAGTGCAGAGTCTTACCCACTGGACCACCAGGGAAGTCCCGACACTTTTATGTTTAATAATTATCAAAAGTTGTAATATATTTATGTTGTATTGATCAAGCATGTACTAATAACTGTAATAAGTCAATCCAGAAGAAAAACATTAGTGCATAAAATTTTAAGTTCAGGGACTTCCCTGATGGTCCAGTGGGTAAGAATCCACACTCCCGAAGCAGGGGGCCCGGGTTCGATCACTGGGTGCAGAACTGGATCCTGCATGCATGCCACAATTAAGAGTCTGCATGCCACAACTAAGAGTCCACATGCCGCAACTAAACATGCCACAACGAAGATCCCACGTGCTGCAACTAAGACCCAGAGCAGCCTAAATAATAAATATTTAAAAAAATTTTTAAGGATTTGAAAGGATTAAAGGATGTGAAAAAAGTTTTAAAATTCAATTAATGTACTTATTTTGTCATAGAAGAATATGATTGGGTGATCAATAAAATAATTTCAGGTATAAAAATGTAATTGTATTAAATTCTTGGGGAAATGGAAGCGGGAAAAAAAGTTCAAGAATCAAAAGGAATTACGCAAAAACTTAAAAAAAACCCAAAACATTACAGGGACTTCACTGGTGGTGCAGTGGTTAAGAATCCGCCTGCCAATGCAGGGGACATAGGTTCAAGCCCTGGTCTGGGAAGATCCCACATGTCGCGGAGCAACTAAGCCCGTGTGCCACAACTACTGAGCTTGCGCTCTAGAGCCCACGAGCCACAATTACTGAAGCCCGCGTGCTTAGCGCCTGTGCTCCGAAACAAGAGAAGCCACCGCAATCAGAAGGCCGCGCACCACAACGAAGAGTAGCCCCCGCTCGCTGTAACTAGAGAAAGCCCATGTGCAGCAACGAAGACCCAACGCAGCCAATAAATTAATTAATTAATTTATTAAAAAATAATTACAAACGGTAGGTATCAAATTTCTTGGGCATTTATCTTCCACTGGTTACAATTTAAAGTGATGTAACAGGGGCAGAACAGGAATAAAGACACAGATGTAGAGAATGGACTTGAGGACACAGGGAGAGAGAAGGTTAAGCTGGGACGAAGTGAGAGAGTAGCATTGACATATATACATTACCAAAAGTAAAACAGATAGCTAGTGGGAAGCAGCCGCATAACACAGGGAGATCAGCTCGGTGCTTTTTGTCCACCTAGAGGCGTGGGATAGGGTGGGTGGGAGGGAGACGCAAGAGGGAGGAGATATGGGGATATATGTATATGTATAGCTGATTCACTTTGTTATACAGCAGAAACTAATACAACATTGTAAAGCAATTATGCTCCAATAATGATGTAAAAAAAAATTAAGTGATGTAACAATTTAGAGTATCAATATTTACAATGTACAATATTCATTTTTGCATCTATTTAAACATATCATGTTTTAAGTTATCTTACGAAAACTGTACATATGATCTTTAAAATGTGCAAGAGAAACATAGTTTCAAAATTCTTTCAGTGAGGCCTGAGAGAAAACGTTGGAATCCCTGTCCTTAAGAGGTGGGCCTTGTGGCAGGAATTGAACACTAAAAGGGAAGAAGCACCTCCTTGTGGCAAATAGACGTTGCAGCAGAAATGAGCAAGGGACAAGAGCTGAGACCTAGAGGCTCAGTTCACCTTCCACAGAAGCGTGCTTCTCCACTGCAGAATCTGAAAGGGTTAGGTGTCGTTCCAACTCTCAGACCTGCCACTTGTAGCTGTGGCCTCTGGAATCCAGCCACAACAAATAGGAACCAGAGAACAATCCACAAGAACAGGCAAGGCTAGGGACTTCCCTGGCTGCGCAGCGGTTAAGAATCTGCCTGCCAATGCAGGGGACACAGGTTGGAGCCCTGGTCCGCGAAGATCCCACATGCCGCAGAGCAACTAAGCCCGTGCACCACAAGTGCTGAGCCTGTTCTCTAGAGCCCCCAAGCCACAACTACTGTGCCCGCGTGCCATGACTACTGAAGCGCGTGTGCCTAGAGCCCGTGCTCTGCAACAAGAGAAGCCACCGCAATGAGAAGCCCATGCACCACAAGAGAGTAGCCCCAACTCGTCGCAACTAGAGAAAGCCAGCGCGCAGCAATAAAGATCCAACGCAGCCAAAAATAAATAAAAACTTTAATTAATAAATAAATAAAAGTAAGGAGTCCTATTAATTGAATATCCACTGTGAAAAGTAGCTCTTTCCTTTACTTAAAAAAAAAAAAAAAAAAAAGTTAACCTTCCTTGTGGTCCTCTAACCAGTGAAAGCTGCCCAGGACCTTCTAGAATGGAGGAGACCAAAGGTCCCCTACAATCTCCGAGCAGGGAAACACTCTTCAGAGAGTTGCTCCTTTCCTGTCTCCTCAGTGCCTTAGCCCCAGGCCAAGCCCTGTGAGGTAAATAGCTATCATTGTAGTGCTGGACCTCTGCATCTCCATGGGTCTTTAACTCCCCATTACTCTGTGAAATACAGCAAGAATGCAAAAGAGTATCAAAACAAATGTAGGTGTGAATGAATCTCACAAACATTATGCTAAGTGAAAGAAGCCAGTCACACAAAAAAAGCCAGTCACAAAAAAAAAGCATAAAAGCCACAGGTTTTATGCTTCCATTTATATGAAATGTCCAGAGTAGGTGCAGACAGAAAGTAGCTTAGTGTTTGGTAGAGGCTGGGGGATGGGGAAGATGGGGAATAACTGCTAATGGGTACAGTTTCTTTTTGGGTTGATGAAGATGTTCTAAAACTACACTGTGGGGACTTCCCTGGTGGTCCAGTGGTTAAGACTCTGAGCTTCCACTGCAGGAGGGGCAGGTTCCATCCCTGTTGGGGGAACTAAGATCCCACATGCCCCGCGGGGAAGGCCAAAAAAACCTAAAAAAAAACCTAAAAAAAACCCACTAGACTGTGATGATCGCACAATTCTGTGAATATGCTAAAAACCATTGAATTGTACACGTTAAATTGGTGAACTTTATGGTAAGTGGATTATATCCCCCCAAAAGCTGTTTTTAAAATGTATTAGACAAATTTAAATCAAATATATGTCAAATGTGATCGACTTGTTAGCAAAAGAACCAGCAAAAAGAAATGCAAACAAACATGACAGCTCAGAGAAGGTGTCAAAGTTGGGAAGTGGAACACTGACACAAGATGCCAGAAAAAAAAAAAAAGGAGCTTCAGTTTCCTTTCCCAAGATGGTTCAGTTACCACAATAGTTAAGAAGAAGTCTGTGTAGGCCGGGCGACCCAGCAGCTGAGCACCGCTGAGAGTACAGCTCATTTTAAAAACACAGGATGAGACTCGAGGTCTGAAACTGAAATACAAGATTTCATCGCCATAAGTAGCATCAGATGAGGAGGCAGGAAACCTGAAACCGAACAGAGGGCGCAATCTCCATTTTTTTTTTTTTTTTTTTTTTTTTTTGCCGCTTAGCTTAAGGGATCTTAGTTCCCCCACCAGGGATGGAACCCCGCCCAGGAAGTGAAAGCTCCGAGTCCTAACCACTGGACCGCCAGGGAATTCCGCAAGCTGCAATTTTAAAGAGGACACCGCTACGAATTTTTCACAAACGGCATAATATTCTAGAGTGTACATCCCAGACGTGCACGGTGCAAAACAGACAAAACACCTGTGCGCCCACCACTCACTTTAAGAAAAAGGAAATTGTCAAATTTTAAAACTCCCGAATGCCCTCACTCCACCAAAGGGAGAAAACCACGGTCCTGAATTTTGTGCCGATTACTTACTTGCTGTTTTTTTCTTTTCCAATTTAACTGCAAAGTCTTTAACAGAAATCAAACTCAGACGTACAAATGTACAAAACATAAAACCTGGGTCTCTGGTCAGTCCGGCGTGTGGATGCCAGCCTGCCAATCCTCCGCTTCGCCGCCTAGTGGTGACGCAGGGGCACTGTGTGAATACTAATATCTTTCCCTAACGGAAAGGACGCAGGCTTGCCTTATTTGCATACCCACAGTGCACTGCACATAGTACAAGTTTAAAATGGCAAAATTTTAAATTATCTTCTACTTATATTTTCTAAAATTAGACCCTTTATTTACAGACTAGTCTAGAAATTTTTGTTCAGGCGTTGGATCTTGGTGTTAACTAGACACTATCAGTGTTCTAGGAGTTTCTCTTACCCCAGGTGTGAGTTACAAAAACGTTTGTTATACTCTGGTTTCTCTTCAGATCGTATAAATCTTTCGCCTTTTACTAAAGATTTCCGTGGAGAGGAACAACTCTGAGTTCTAAACTAATTTTTTGAGGCCTTGTTTCGGCAAGGCTACTCAAAGCTGTCAAAAAATGAGACTTGTTCGGGGGAATTTCTGTTAAGCCGTATTTCTCGGTGTTGTTTTTTTCGCTTATGTGTGAGAGTTTTCGGTGACAGTAATCTTTCATAAAGAGACTGTTACCAAGCAATCAATGTAGTTTCGATTGTAGTCTGATCATTGTAGTTTAGAATATTTTCTTTTGCGTTTTACGTTTTCTGGAACTGTGATTGTTCCGAAAAAAATTCAAACTTAAATGGAGATATTCCGGATCTTTACATTAC
The DNA here is from genome assembly GCF_039906515.1 of Pseudorca crassidens. Lineage (NCBI taxonomy): Eukaryota > Metazoa > Chordata > Mammalia > Artiodactyla > Delphinidae > Pseudorca > Pseudorca crassidens. The sequence continues at coordinate 113,535,572 of NC_090296.1, forward strand.
CGGTAGAAAACGGTTATAACCCCGAGGCATCTACTGGTTTTTTTTTGATGTTGCTGTTTAGTGATGTTAGGTGTTCATAGACTCACTTTCCATTTCTTTAGGGGTGGATTTAAAAGAGACAAGCATGTTTTGTTTTAATCCAGTAAATCTATTTACCGTTGACACATGTAATCAACGTGAAAAAATGGGAAGCAGTTTTTTTTTTAATTGGCGTATAATTGCTTTACAATGGTGTGTTAGTTTCTGCTTTATAACAAAGTGAATCAGTTATACATATGTCCCCATATCTCTTCTCTGTTGCGTTTCCCTCCCTCCCTCCCATCCTCCCTATCCCACTCCTCCAGGCGGTCACAAAGCACAGAGCTGATCTCCCGGGAAGCAGTTTCTTGGTTCTTTGTTTTACGAGGACTCTGGAATGCGTTGCGTGTGTTATGTTCAGTACACTTAAATTACGACTAGTCACCTTCTTAAGAGCGCAAGAGGTATTTGTGGCTGGTGGTAGTACTGGACAGCTCAGCTCTGTGGAATTACAGTGTACTTACAAGACACAGTTCGTAGATCTTGTTTTTCCTTCATGGATTTAGAATGACTTAGTTTGTTTTGCTTCTTCCAAGTTTTGGTTATTAGAAGAATGTTATCTCTGGGACTTAAACTGGTGGTCCAGTGAAATCTGCCTTGCAATGCAAGGGAAACAGGTTTGATCGGTGGAGACGGAAGTAAGATCCTATACGCCGTCTGCAACAACGAAAGATTCCGCACCCTTAAACGAAGATTCTGCGTGTCACGACGGAGACTCGACGGACGCAGTCAAAAGAAGTTTAAAAAAGGGAATCTTTAGAAGAATAAAGACTGCTTTAAAAATAATAATAATGTTACTCCTGGTGCGTTCCTAGAGTGTGGAAAGGAGTTGCAGGTTCTCAGGGCAGGCAGGTGCAATAATTTTTCCCCATAGTGCTTACACTTCCTCCAACGGTCTATGCATATTCTCATTGCCTCTCGGCCGTACTGGCCGTTGGTATGCTCAGACTTTAAGTTTTGTTCATCTGGTAATCATGAAATTGTTTTACAGTAGTGTTCTTCTTTTTTTTTATTAATTTATATATTTTTGGCTGCGTTGGGTCTGCGTTGCTGCGCGCGGGCTTTCTCTAGTTGCAGCGAGTGAAGGCTACTCTTCGTTGCGGTGTGCTTCCTTGTCCTTGCGGTGGCTTCTCTTGTGGCGGACCACGGGCTCCAGGTGCGTGAGCTTTAGTAGTTTGTGCCATGTGGGCTCAGTAGTTGTAGCTTGCGGGCTCTAGACCACAGGCTCAGTAGTTGTGGTGCACGGGTCTAATTGCTCCCTGGCAGGTAGGATCTTCCCGGACCAGGGCTGGAACCCGTGCCGCCTACAGTAGCAAGAGGATTCTTAACCATATACACTATATGTATATGTATGTATATGTATAACTGATATACACAAGGAAGCCTCCTGTCCATTTTTCTTATAGTGTCTCCTGGTGAGCTGGTCTAAATTTTAATGTCAGATTGATCTCTTTAAAATTTTTTTATTGTGATTTGTGCTTTTTCACTGTTTTACTTAATAAATAATTATCTCAAATTATTAAAGCAATTCTATATCTTTTAAAGTTATGTCTTTCATATTTAAGTCCTTGATTCACCAGGAACTGAATTTTTGTATAGAATGTGAGGTGTGGATCATTTTTATCTCCCCCCCAAAATGATAACAATTGCCCGACACTATTGATTTGTTTTTTTAAAGGTTATTTTCATATCAGAGTAATGGTTTTTATTTTTTTTTAATATTTATTTATTTATTTGGCTGCTTTAAGTCTTATTGCAGCACACGGGCTCTGTAATTGTGCGTGCTCTCTAGTTGTGGTGCACGAGCTCCAGAGCACATGGACTGAGTAGTTGCGGCGCCTGGGCTTAGTTGTCCCACGGCACCAGCATCACTTTTTTTTTTTTTTTTTTTTTGGTGTTGTCACTGAATGTTTATTGAATGAATCACTAGTACCATCCACCAGCACTATTTTATTGATTGATGTCTTTTTCCCCACTGATCTGCAGTGACAGCTCTGACACACATCAGCTTTCCTTACATGCATGGGAATGTTTCTACACTATTTTTTCTTTTCACATCACTCTATTGAGGTCTGATTGACATACAAAGAGCTGCATATGTTTAATGTGTGCAACTTGAGTTTGGAGTTAAGTACAGACCCATGAAAATGTTACCACAATCAATGCCATAAACATTCTGGGCTCTCTATTCTATTCCATGGGTCTAATTTATCTATCCCTGAGCTGACATCACATATCCTAATTCCTGTGGGTTCATAACAATACTTGAAACTGGTAGGCATAATCCCCCTCTTTGGTTTTCTTTCCAGAACTAACTTGGCTATCCTTTGTCCTTCCAAAAATGTTTAGAATTGCCTTGTTGATTTTCATGAAAATCCCTATTGGATCTGAATTTAATACATAAATTATTGAGGGAGAATTGAAGTTTCATCTTACTCATGGACATGATTTGTCTATGTTTAGGTCTTCTTTATTATTTTTCAATTAATTGTTACATTTTTCTACTAAAGATGTATCTTTTGTTAATTTTTTAAATTGCATGTCCTAATTGTGCATTCACGTTTTATACAAATGCAACTGACTCTTCTCATTAACTCTAATAATTGTGTGTAGATTATTTTGAATTTTCTACCTACACAATTTTTTTTTAACTTTTTTTTTTTTTTTTTTTTTTTTTGGCCATACCATGCAGCATGCAAAATCTTAGTTCCCCTACCAGGGATCGAACCCGGGCCCTTAGCAGTGAGAGCTCAGAGTCCTGATTCACTGGAATTCACTGGATTGTCAGGGAATTCCCTCTACACATTTTTTTTTAATATCTTTATTGGAGTATAACTGCTTTACAGTGTTGTGTTTCTGCTGTATAACAAAGTGAATCAGCTATATGCATACGGCTATCCCCATATTCCCTCGCTCTTGCATCTCCTTCCCACCCTCCTTATCCCACCCCACTAGGTGGTCGCAAAGCACCTAGCTGATCTCTCTGTGCCATGCAGCTGCTGCCCACTAGCTATCTATTTTACATTTGGTAGTGTATATATGTCAATGCCACTCTCTCACTTCGTCCCAGCTTACCCTTTCCCTCCCCTTGTCCTCAAGTCCATTCTCTACGTCTGTGTCTTTATTCATGTCCTGCCCCTAGGTTCATAAGAACCTTTTTTTTTTTTTTTAGATTCCATATATATGTGTTAGCATACAGTATTTGTTTTTCTCTTTCTGACTTACTTCACTCTGTGTGACAGACTCTAAGTCCATCCACCTCACTACAAATAACTCAATTTCATTTCTTTTTCTGGCAGAGTAATATTCCATTGTATACATGTGCCACATCTTCTTTATCCATTCGTCTGTCGATGGACATTTAGATTGCTTCCATGTCCTGGCTATTGTAAATAGTGCTGCAATGAACATTGTGGTACATGACTGTTTTTGAATTATGGTTTTCTCAGGGTATATGCCCAGTAGTGGGATTGCTGGGTCATATGGTAGTTCTATTTTCAGTTTTTTAAGGAACTTCCATACTGTTCTCCATAGTGGCTGTATCAATTTACATTCCCACCAACAGTAAGAGAGGGTTCCCTTTTCTCCACACCCTCTCCAGCATTTATTGTTTGTAGATTTTTTGATGATGCCCATTCTGACTGGTGTGAGGTGATACCTCATTGTAGTTTTGATTTGCATTTCTCTAATGATTAGTTATATTGAGCATCTTTTCATGTGTTTGTTGGCAATCTGTATATATTCTTTGGAGAAATGTCTATTTAGGTCTTCTGCCCATTTTTGGATTGGGTTGTTTGTTTTTTTGATATTGAGCTGCATAAGCTGCTTGTATATTTTGGAGATTAATCCTTTGTCAGTTGCTTCATTTGCAAATATGTTCTCTCATTCTGAGGGTTGTCTTTTCATCTTGTTTATGGTTTCCTTTGCTGTGCAAAAGCTTTTAAGTTTCATTAGGTCCCATTTGTTTATTTTTGTTTTTATTTCCATTTCTCTAGGAGGTGGGTCAAAAAGGATCTTGCTGTGATTTATGTCATAGAGTGTTCTGCCTATGTTTTCCTCTAAGAGTTTTATAGTGTCTGGCCTTACATTTAGGTCTTTAATCCATTTTGAGTTTATTTTTGTGTATGGTGTTAGGAAGTGTTCTTTTTTGTTTTTTAAAAACAGGATTTATTTATTTATTAAGTCTTATTTATTTATTTTGGGGTGCATTGGGTCTTCGTTTCTGTGCGCAGGCTTTCTCTAGTTGCGGAGAACGGGGGCTACTCTTCGTTGCAGTGCGCAGGCTACTCACTGCAGTGGCTTCTCTTGTTGTGGAGCATGGGCTCTAGGTGCATGGACTTCAATAGTTGCAGCACGCAGGTTCAGTAGTTGTGGCTCACGAGCTCTAGAGCACAGGCTCAGTAGTTGTAGTGCACGGGCTTAGTTGCTCCGCAGCATGTGGGATCTTCCTGGACCAGGGCTCAAACCTGTGTCCCCTGCATTGGCAGGCGGATTCCTAACCACTGTGCCACCAGGGAATTCCCAGAAGTGTTCTAATTTCATTCTTTTACATGTAGCTGTCCAGTTTTCCCAGTTTTACCACTTATTGAAGAGGCTGTCTTTTCTTCACTGTATACTCTTGCTTCCTTTATCAAAGATAAGGTGACCACATGTGCATGGGTTTATCTCTGGACTTTCTATCCTGTTCCATTGATCTATATTTCTGTTTTTGTGCCACTACCATACTGTCTTGATTACTGTAGTTTTAGTATAGTCTGAAGTCCGGGAGCCTGATTCCTCCAGCTCCATTTTTCTTTCTCAGGATTGTTTTGGCTATTTGGGGTCTTTTGTGTTTCCATACAAATTGTGCAATTTTTTGTTCTAGTTCTGTGAAAAATGCCAGTGGTAGTTTGATAGGGATTGCACTGAATCTGTAGATTGCTTTGGGTAGTAGAGTCATTTTCACAATGTTGATTCTTCCAATCCAAGAACATGGTATATCTCTCCATCTGTTTGTATCATCTTTAATTTCTTTCATCAGTGTCTTATAATTTTCTTCATACAGGTCTTTTGTCTCCTTAGGTAGGTTTATTCCTAGGTATTTCATTCTTTTTGTTGCAATGGTAAATGGGAGTGTTTCCTTAATTTCTCTTTCAGATTTTTTCATCATTCGTATATAGGAATGCAAGAGATTTCTGTGCATTAATTTTGTAACCTGCTACTCTACCAAATTCATTGATTAGATCTAGTGGTTTTCTGGTAGCATCTTAGGATTCTCTATGTATAGTATCATGTCATCTGCAAAAAGTGACAGTTTTACTTCTTCTTTTCCGATTTGGATTCCTTTTATTTCTTTTTCTTCTCTAATTGTTGTGGCTAAAACTTCCAAAACTATGTTGAATAACAGTGCTGAGACTGGACATCCTTGTCTTGTTCCTGATCTTAGAGGAAATGCTTTCAGTTTTTCACCATTAAGAATGATGTTTGCTGTGGGTTTGTCATATATGGCCTTTCATATGTTTAGGTAGGTTCTCTCTATGCCTACTTTCTGGAGAGTTTTTATCATAAATCGGTGTTCAATTTTGTCAAGAGCTTTTTCTGCATCTACTGAGATGATCATATGGTTTTTCTCCTTCAATTTGTTAATATGGTGTATCACATTGATTGACTTGTGTATATTGAAGAATCCTTGCATCCCTGGGATAAATCCCACTTGATCATGGTGTATGATCCTTTATTGTGCTGTTGGATTCTGTTTGCTATTATTTTCTTGAGGGTTTTTGCATCTATGTTCATCAGTGGTATTGGCCTGTAGTTTTCTTTCTTTGTGACATCTTTGTCCGGTTTTGGTATCAGGGTGATGGTGGCCTCGTAGAATGAGTTTGGGAGTGTTCCTCCCTCTGCTATATTTTGGAAGAGTTTGAGAAGGATGGTGTTAGCTCTTCTCTAAATGTTTGATAGAATTTGCCTGTGAAGCCATCTGCTCCTGGGCTTTTCTTTGTTGGAAGATTTTTAATCACAGTTTCAATTTCAGTGCTTGTAATTTGTCTGTTTATATTTTCTATTTCTTCCTGATTCAGTCTTGGCAGGTTGTGCTTTTCTGATAATTTGTCCATTTCTTCCAGGTTGTCCATTTTATTGGCATAGATTTGCTTGTAGTAATCTCTCATGATTCTTTGTATTTCTGCAGTGTCAGTTGTTACTTCTCCTTTTTCATTGCTAATTCTGTTGATCTGAGTCTTCTCCCTTTTTTCCTTGATGAGTCTGGCTAGTGGTTTATCTATTTTGTTTATCTTCTCAAAGAATCAGCTTTTAGTTTTATTCATCTTTGCTATTGTTTCCTTCATTTCTTTTTTCTTTATTTCTGATCTGATCTTTGTGATTTCTTTCCTTCTGCTAACTCTGGGGGTTTTTTGTTCTTCTTTCTATAATTGCTTTAGATGTAAGGTTAGGTTGTTTATCTGAGATGTTTCTTGTTTCTTGAGGTAGGATTGTGTTGCTATAAACTTCCCTCCTAGAACTGCTTTTGCTGCATCCCATAGGTTTTGGGTTGTCGTGTTTTCATTGTCATTTGTTTCTAGGGTTTTTTTTTTTCCTCTTTGATTTCTTCAGTGATCTTTTGGTTATTTAGTAGCATATTGTTTAGCTTCCATGTGTTTGTATTTTTTACAGTTTTTTTTTTTTCCTGTAACTGATTATCTAGTCTCATAGCACTGTGGTCAGCAAAGATACTTGATATGACTTCAATTTTCTTAAATTTACCAAGGCTTGATTTGTGAGCCAAGGTATGGTCTATCCTGGAGAATGTTCCATGAGCACTTGAGAAGAAAGTGTATTCTGTTGTTTTTGGATGGAATGTCCTATAAATATCAATTAAGTCCATCTTGTTTAATGTGTCAGTTAAAGCTTGTGTTTCCTTATTTATTTTCATTTTGGATGATCTGTCCATTGGTGACAGTGGGGTGTTAAAGTCCCCTACTATGATTGTGTTCCTGTCGATTTCCTCTTTTATGGCTGTTAGCATTTGCCTTATGTATTGAGGTGCTCCTATGTTGGGTGCATAAATATTTACGATTGTTATATCATCTTCTTTGATTAATCCCTTGATCATTATGTAATGTCCTTTTTTGTCTCTTGTAATAGTCTTTATTTTAAAGTCTATTTTGTCTGATATGAGAATTGCTACTCCAGCTTTCTTTTGATTTCCATTTGCATGGAATATCTTTTTCCATCCCCTCACTTTCAGTCTGTGTGTGTCCCTAGGTCTGAAGTGGGTCTCTTGTAGACAGCATATATATGGGTCTTGTTTTTGTATCCATTCAGCCAGTCTGTCTTTGGGTTGGAGCATTTAATGTATTTACATTTAAGGTAATTATCGATATGTATGTTCCTATTACCATTTTATTAATTGTTTTGGGTTTGTTTTTGTAGGTCTTTTCCTTCTCTTGTGTTTCCTGCCTAGAGAAGTTCCTTTAGCATTTGTTGTAAAGCTGGCTTGGTGGTGCTGAATTCTCTTAACTTTTGCTTATCTGTAAAAGTTTTAGGGTCTTCCCTGGTGGCGCAGTGGTTGAGAGTCCGCCTGCCGATGCAGGGGACACGGGTTTGTGCCCCGGTCTGGGAAGATCCCACATGCCGTGGAGTGGCTGGGCCCATGGGCCATGGCTGCTGAGCCTGCGCGTCTGGAGCCTGTGCTCCGCAACGGGAGAGGCCACAGCAGTGAGAGGCCCGCGTACAGCAAAAAAAAAAAAAAAAAAAAGGTTTTAATTTCTCCATCAAATCTGAATGATATCCTTGCCGGGTAGAGTAATCTTGGTTGTAGGTTTTCCCTTTCATCACTTTAAATATGTCATGCCACTCCCTTCTGGCTTGCAGAGTTTCTGCTGAAAGATCAGCTGTTAACCTTATGGGGATTCCCTTGTATGTTATGTGTTGCTTTTCCCTTACTGCTTTTAATATTTCTTCTTTGTATTTAATTTTTGATAGTTTGATTAATATGTATCTTGGTGTGTTTCTCCTTGAGTTTATCCTGTATGGAACTCTCTGGGCTTCCTGGACTTGATCGACTATTTCCTTTCCCATGTTAGGGAAGTTTTTGACTATAATCTCTTCAAATGTTTTCTCAGACACTTTCTTTTTCTCTTCTTCTTCTGGGACCCCTATAATTCGAATGTTGGTGCGTTTAATGTTGTCCCAGAGGTCTCTGAGACTGTCCTCAATTCTTTTCATTCTTTTTTCTTTAAACTGCTCCCTAGCAGTTATTTCCACCATTTTATCTTTCAGCTCACTTATCCGTTCTTCTGCCTCCGTTATTCTGCTATTGATTCCTTCTAGAGTATTTTTAACTTCAGTTACTGTGTTGTTCATCATTGTTTGTTTGCTCTTTAGTTCTTCTAGGTCCTTGTTAAATGTTTCTTGTATTTTCTCCATTCTGTTTCCAAGATTTTGGATCATCTTTACTATCATTACTCTGAATTCTTTTTCAGGTAGGTTGCCTATTTCATCTTCATTTATTTGGTCTTGTAGGTTTTTACCTTGCTCCTTCGTCTGTAACATATTATTTTGTCGTTTCGTTTTTTTTTTTTTTGTTTTGTTTTTTTGTTTTTTTTTTTTGATGGGTGGTGCCGTATTCCTGTCTTACTGGTTGTTTGCCCTGAGACGTCCAGCACTGGAGTTTGCAGGCAGTTAGATAGAGCTGGGTCTTGGTGCTGAGATGAGTACCTCTGGGAGGCCTCACTCCAACTGATATTCCCTGGGGTCTGGGGTTCTCTGTTAGTCCAGCGGTTTGGACTCAGAGCTCCCACCACAGGAGCTCGGGCCTGACCTCCAGCCTGGGAACCAAGATCCCACAAGCTTCATGGTGCGGTTAAAAAAAAAAAAAGGAAGAAACAAAAAAGGAGCAGTACAATATCAAAGAATAAAAAACAAAATAAAATTCGACGATAAAAAATATATTAGGAAAAATAAAACTATAATTGAAACAACTGCAACAAGGTAAAATAAAACCACAGCAGAAAGAAGAAAAAAAGGGGGGGGGGTGTGGGGTAGGGGCAACAAGCCAAAAGGAGGGATCACTCACAAAGTATAAAGAATAAAATAAAATTAGAAAAATAAAACATTTATTAGGAAACATAAAAATATAAAAGAATCAACAACAGTGAATCAACAAGGTAAAACAGAACCCCAATCTAAAAGAGGAAAAAAGAAAAGAAAAAAAAAAAATGCCATGGCTACAGGAGCGGAGGTGGAACTTAGGCAGGGGCGGGGTTTAGGGTGTGGCGGGACCTAGGCAGGGGGCGGGGTGACGTTTGAATGTGGGGCAGGGCCTCTGCTTAGGACCTGCGCAGAAGGGGAGAGGCAGCACGTGGAAAGGAGGGCCTCTGGAGTGTGGGGTTCCGGAGTTTGGCAGTAGGGCCCTGAGTGAGGGTGTGTGGGTGGGGTTCAGGCCCAGCGCAGTTGGAGGGAGGGGGTCTCCGAGTGTAGAGGTGGGGCCCTGGGAGGGGGTGTAGGGGCGGGGCTTGGGCTCTGTGCAGGAGGAGGGAGGCTCCTAGGGCAGAGGATTAGGCCCGGGAGCGCGTGGTGCCTAAGTGGACAGGGAAAGCACTGGCCGCATTCCCTTCCGGTCCTTTGCACCCCTCCCCCATCGTCTCCCCCAGGGTCTCCACCTTCGCCGCTGGACCCCTAACCGTAGGTGGGTCCCGCTGGGTGTAGGAATTCCTTCCTTCCCCCAGCCGCCCTCAGGGGTGCCGGTCCCGAAGGTCCGGCCTTTACTTTTGTTCCCCCTTCCCTCCCTCCTACTCCCTCAGGACCCGCGCGGCTGGACGGGCCTCGGTGGGCAGAGGATCAGGCCCTGGATATCAGCAGGCTCCTGGGGGCCCAAGTGGACAGGGGAAACATGGCCACACTCCCTTTTGATCCTCTGCCCTCTCAATCCCTTCCCCTCCCCCAGCCACCCCTCAGAGGTCCCAGTCCCGTCCCACCTCCACTTCTCCCTCTTCACCCCCCCAGCATGCCCCACATCCTATCCAGTCACTGGGGGTTCCCCCCATCCCCTTAGGTATCCGTGGTCCCCCACCGGTGCCTGGAGGTGCCCTAGTTGTAAGGAGACATGAATTCTGTGTCCTCCTAATAAGCCATCTTGACTCTGCCCCTACACATTTTTTTAAAAACTTCTTTTCTGATATTTTTTTTATATTATTGAGCAGTTAGCATATACGATGTTGATCTTGTATAATGTGAAGTGGAAATCATAGAGATCCTCTTTATCTTATGCCTGATTTTAAAAGAAATGCTGTTCCGTTGAGTAGGATGTTTCTTGTAAGTATTAGACACCTTTTATCAGATGTTTGCTTATACTCTCTGTTTAAAGTTTTTGCTGTATTAGGATGATCATATGCTTTTTCTCTTTTAAATTGTTAATGTGGTGAATGCCGTTTATTTCCAAATGTTGAGCCAATCTTGCATTTCTAGGATAAACTTGTCTTAGCTCAGGCCGCTATGACAAAATACTGTAAAGTGGGTGACAAACAACAGAAATTTATTTCTCACAGTTCTGAAGGCTGTAAGTCTGAGATCAGGGTGCCAGCATGGTTCCAGTTCTGGTAAAGGCCCTCCTCCGGGTTGCAGACAGCTGACTTCTTGTATCCTCACAGGGCAGAAAAGAGAACTAGCTAGCACTGTGGCTTCCTCTTATAAGGGCACTAATTCCATCCATGAGGGCTCCACCCTCATGGCCTAATTACTCCCAGAGGCCCCATCTCCTAGATCATCACACTGGTATTAGGGTTTCAACATATGAATCTTGTGAGAGGGGACACAAACATTCAGACCATTGGAAAGCCCAACTTGGTCATATTATTACTTTTTTTTTTAATTAAGGTATAGTTGATTTACAATATTATATAAGTTTCAGGTATACATAGCTATTCAAATTTTTATAGATTATACTCTATTTAAAGTTATTATAAAATATTGGCTATATTCCCTATGCTGTACAATATATCCTTGTTGCTTATTTATTTTATACATAGTAGTTTGTACATCTTAATCCCCTACCCCTATCTTGCCCCACCCCTTCCTTCTCCCTACTGGTTACCACTAGTTTGTTCTCTATGTCTGTGGGTCTGTTTTGTTATGTTCATTTGTTTATTTTTTAGATTCCACATGTAAGTGATAGCATACAGTATTTGTCTCTCTCTGTCTGACTGACTCATTTCACTTAGCATAATACCCTCCAGGTCCATCCATGTTGTTGCAAATGGTAAAATGTCATTCTAGACCTGACACTTTGCTAGTGATCCCTGTCTTTATTAGTTATAGATATTTAACTTCTCTATTTCTTCTTGAGTCAGTTTTTCTAAGAGAGATACATAGATAATACCTTTTCTGCAGTTTTAAGATTTATTGGCACACAGTTGTTCATAATCTATTATTTAGATTTCTGCCATCTCTTCAGTTATGTCCCTTGTTCTCATTCCCATATTATTTATTTATTTATGCCTTCTCTTTTTCTTGATCTGATAAATCTTGTCAGAAGTTGTCAATTTTGGGGCTTCCCTGGTGGAACAGTGGTTAAGAATCCGCCTGCCAATACAAGGGACACGGGTTCAAGCCCTGGTCTGGGAAGATCCCACATGCCGCGGAGCAACTAAGCCAGTGCGCCACAACTACTGAGCCTGGACACCTAGACCCCATGCTCTGCAACAAGAGAAGCCACCACAATGAGAAGCCCGTGCACTGCAACGAAGAGTAGCCCCTGCTTGCTGCAAATACAGAAAGCCTGTGCGCAGCAACGAAGACCCAACTCAGCCAAAAATTAAATTAAATTAAAAATTTAGAAAAACAATTGTCAATTTTATTAGTTTTCTTTTTCAAATAACTAAATTTGGAGTTTGACATCTCTCTCCAGTGTATCTTTTTCTTCCTCACTAATTTCTGTTTATATTTTCAGTATACTTTTCTGTTTACTTTCTCTGATATTTTTCTATTGCTTCAAGAGGAATGTTCATGGCACTCAACAAACTGATTTTAATACTCTCGGAAAAGGAAAAGACCTAGACACTCCCTTTCTGAATCTTTATCGCAGTGATATTATAAGTCACCACACCTGGTTTCAGGCGTTCTGCTGGATGTCACCCTGTGGCTTGGCTTTCCTCCCAGCCTAGAAGCTTCACCCAACAGCCTCACTCTCATCCTTCCTGTAGTCCCTGGTCAGGACCATGGAAACAGTAGGTCCCAGGAAATGTAAAAGGAAGCAGCAGGAGAAAGATAGTCTCTCATTAAATGATCTCCACAGGAGGCAGTCCTCTCTGTGAGAAAATGGAGGTAAGTACCTCCCTGCCTGCCTCACAGGGTGTGGTGAGAAGCAAGTGAGAAGATGGATACAAAAGAGAGATGCTTAAAAGTGATATGCAAAATAAAACATTGCTCTCATCTTCCAAAACTAGGCAGTAACTCAGAGGCTTCCTGCGGAGCCCCTCCCTATGTGCTCAGTAACAGGCATGACCTACCTGATCCAGAAAGAGGCAAATAAAACCAGTCGGACACACACACACACACACACACACACACACACACACACACACACACACTTGCTCCGGACACACACACACACACACACACACACACCATTTGCTCTGGACACACACACACACACACACACACCATTTGCTCCGGACACACACACACACACACACACACACACACACACACACACCATTTGCTCCAAACTCTGGAGGCTTGAGAGCCTTTGGTGCCTTCCACACCGAAGCCCCACTGTCCAGCCAGTCCCTGCAGCCAGAACTGCTCTAGCCACACCACATCACCGTGCAAACAGCACCTCACGGACGCTAAGGACAGCAGTGGGCTCACCCCGCAGGCCTGCAAGCCCTGTACTTGCCCAGCCTCAAGACTGAAGCAAGAGCCCGGAGTCAGCGACAGAGACATCAGTGGTTTAATGGATGGGGGAGCTTACCTGGCTGAAGTAAGATCCTGGAGGGACACCTCACCAGCAGTCTTTACTCCTGGGTAAAGAGAGAGGTTAGTTACAGAGGGAATTGACATCAGGTTGGCTCATTGGTTGCCAGGGAAACCAGCAGAGGCGCATGCCCCTCACTGCCCCTTTCATAAGCTATCTTGGTGGAGATGTCCTGATCTAAAGATTAGAACAATCACCAGCTGAGGCTGGGGGCAAGTATGTAGGCATTTAACTGATTAGGCTCTATGATTAAGAGGGAAGGTCAGTCAGGTGAGTTGGGTGTAGGTGAGGCAGGGACTGGTCGAGCAGGGGATGTCCAGAGAGCAAGAGAACAGTCGTCTTGAGTGGCCTGATCATACAGATGGGGACCTCCACTCAGTGATGGCGCCTTGCTTTGGGTGTCTTCCGGGCATGAAGGGATCCCCTCCTTGTTTTCAGCCTGCCACATAGCTGAGAGGGCAGCCCCAAGCACACACCCCTCTGTTTCCTCAGAGCCCGAATCAGCAAGTGCTAGCTGCCCCTCCCTTCAGAGCCCGTCCCTCAAGACCCCTTTCCCATCCTGGCTTTCTAAGGACAGCCCCAGGATGGCCACTAGAACACACAGGAATTCTAATTACACCCCCTTTCCAGAACAATTGAGTTATTGTCTAGGGGAACCCCTTCCCCACCATAGAGAAGCCTCTTCATTTCCTCAAAGGTAATTTACCTCCTGAGGTGACACAAGGGACTTTCTGACCCTTTCTTTTGATGAAGAGACCAAAGCCCTCTCAAGTTCAGTCTCTCCCAGGGCGCCTGTTATCCTGTCATGCTTCATTCATTCATTCCACAAACATTCCCAAGACCTTCATCAAAGACACAATTTACTATTTCTTCTCATTGCATTTATCAACTAAGAATTTATTCATTTTCCATTTGTAATGAATCAAAAGCATATTCGCTCACCCACTGGAGTTCTGATCAGCGTGAGAACAGAGCGCTCTCCCAGAGAGGGTGGTATGCTAGCCCTGGGAGGAGAAGGTGGAGAAGGCACAGAGGTGGACACATCAAAGCAGCTCTGACTCCCGACCACGTTCTCCAGCCTTGAGGCAGCCTCAGCCGCAGCCTGGGAACCTTTGGTCTATTATTTGCAGACAAAAGTCCAGGACTGTGGCAAGAGCGTGAAACTGGGTGGGGAGATGTGGGTTCTCATCCCAGCCCCGCCCCTAACTAGCTGGGTGACCTCCTCCAGTCGTGAGTACTGTCAAAAATCCAGAAATAGCTAAACTAAAACCACCAAATCAGTAAATAGTAAGAGTTTATCATGCCTATAAAAACAATTCGCAAACTGGGAGCTTCCAAATTCAAAGACTGATACGAAGCTCAGGGGCATGAAGTTATAGGATGGCTTATAAAATGAAAATGAGGAAGTTACTAGCGTTTACAATGACTGGTGATTACAATGGGGTTTCAGCTGGCAGGTTTAAAGTGATCATCTCATACCATTTTTAGGAAAAAGACTATAAAGTTTCTCTTATGATTGTCAGGGGCATTAACAAGAAATAACCTAAGTTAACTTTCACTTACCTTCATGAAATAAGCTGGATTTCATTTTGCTTTCAGGACCTACACGGTTTTATCTGCTCAGGGAATTCTCAAGTCCGGTCTCCATTTTGTGTTTAATGTTAACAATATCCTCTCTGGGGCTTGGTCTTCCCATTTGTCAAGGGACAGCCTGAGTTAGATAATCTCCACATTTTCATCCAGGCTCTGACATTTTATGATGCTAAGGTCTGGGCTCAGGGGAGCAAAGATAAGAGTGTGACAGAAACAAACAGTACTGCCTATGATCTGAACAGCCCTTGCTTTCAGTGACACAGCTGATCCCACTACGCCCGACTGAGGCGCTGCTCCCTGCGGGGATGAAAGACGCAGCGGGGCCAACGCAGGGCTACATGGTCATGCCGAGATGGCCAGGCTGGACACACCAGTGCATGCCCCCCCACACACACACCATGCACGTGCATGCAAACACACACATGCACAAACATGCATGTGCGCATGCTCACACATTCACGCATTCACGCACAACTTCATGCACACACACCGCCAAGTGCTGCATGCTACACAGCACTACCAAGTCTGGGGACCAACCCATTTCTCTGCCCTTGGTCACAAGCTACCATTTCTTGAGGTCTGTGTGTGAGGCTGGGTGTGGGGCATTGTGCTGGCCCATAAGCTGGGTCTTCCCTTCCCTCATAGAGTCATTAAGAGATTCAAGTGAAATATCAGAATAAGAATAGTGCTTTGGAAAACAAACATATGTGCCTAATTGGGGGGTGGGAGTTGCCCACATTAAGGCTGAGAGGCAGTGTGGTACAGTGGTTACCATCCTAGCACTGGAGCCAACCTGTCTGGGTTCTGATCCCAGCTTTTCTACTTCCTAGCTGTGTGACCTCAAGCAAGTCACTTAACTTCTCTGTGCCTGAAATATTTCATCCATGAGCAGGCATAATGATAGTAGTATCTACCTCATAAGTTTAGTTTTAAGAGTGTCAACATGGGCGTGTGGCATCTAGTCTGTGCCATATAAGGGAGGCTATTGTACATTACTAAAATCAGTCACTGGCCCTCTCCGTTGATCTGAATCAAAACAAAAGGAAAGGGGGCTTCCCTGGTGGCGCAGTGGTTGAGAGTCCGCCTGCGGATGCAGGGAACACGGGTTCGTGCCCTGCTCCGGGAAGATCGCACATGCCGCGGAGTGGCTGGGCCCATGAGCCATGGCCGCTGAGCCTGCGCGTCCGGAGCCTGTGCTCCGCAGCGGGAGGCCACAACAGTGAGAAGCCCGCATACTGCAAAAAACAAACAAACAAACAAACAAACAAAAACCATAAGGGAAAAAAAAAGAGGATCTCAGTTAAGAGAACAGTAGCAATGTGAAAAGAGACACGTTTTATTTTTAATTGAAATTTTTCTATGCTAAGTATTTTTATGCAGATGTTTTCTTTGTATTACATGACAATTTCATTATGGTGCCATTACTTTTTGCTTTGTGATTTAGATTTTTTTAAACATATAATGTTCTTGAATAAATAATACATACACAGGCCACAACATTTGCAGGGTTGCTGTGAAGCAAGACGGCAGAGGCGGGCGGGACTCCTGTGTCCACTTTGGGCAGAAGCAAAGGGGACTCGAACGGGGCCTTGGCCTGGGGGCTGCACGTTCATTCCCAGCCCCGGCTCCGGGGCTACTGTCCAGCCTGGCTGAGGAGGATTGGAGGGTCAGAGAGGCAAGTATGTGGGGAAGGGGTGTCAGGGAAATGGAGAGGAACCAGGGGACAGAGAGAAGTTAGGACACCGAGAAACTGGAGAAGGAGGCCAAGTCAGAAAACAGATCATTCCAACTTGAAAACAGCTGCAATACTTAGAGGGTGAATCCTTTCTAAATCAGCTAAGATTGATAGATGGGGTTTGTTGGGACTGAACTGGGCATTTACTGATGGGCAAAGTTCTCAGGATGCTCTCTGATCTGCAAAGCTGCCTTGGGAGGGAAGGAAGTTGCCCGTGCAAGACAGAAACAGGCCCAGCCCTCTCACGGTCTGCAGGCAGACAGTAAGGACACACAGTCGTGCAGGGTGGTCATTCCACAGACACAGCAAATCCTCTCATTCCTACTCTAGAGAAACACACACTGGTGAATACAGGGAGACGGTGCAAGGGTGTCCACTACAGCACCAAAAATTGGAAACAGAAAATATAAATGGCATTATTTAGTATATCATATATTTGTCTTGAGTGCATATGGAAATCTATAATTCCATATAAGGCCTGGGAGGATACCATACCATGCAACAGCAATGATTACCCCTGGGAGAGGGACTGGGCTTGGGGCAATGGAGAGGGGACCTCTGTAATATTTTACTATTTTTTTTTAACAGTGAGAATGTTTTTGTGTATTGCTTATTTAACTTATTTTTATTTATTTATTTATTTTTAAGAAGTTAACTACTCTATATTAAAAATATTGATGGGTGTTCCAGGGAGTTCACATTCTTACAGGTATTATCTCTATGCCAATAGTTTTCTACATGTTTGGGACTGAAAGTTGGGAGACCTGAGTTTTATTTTTTTATTTTATGTTTTAAATATTTATTTATTTATTTATTTGGCTGCATCGGGTCTTAGTTGCGGGATCTTCATTGCAGCACGCGGGCTCAGTGGTTGTGGCACGCGGGCTCTCTAGTTGTGGCACTTGGGCTCTAGAGCGCACACGCTTAGTTGTCCTGCAGCGTATGGAATCTCAGTTCCCCGAGCGGGGATCGAACCCACATCCCCTGCACTGGAAGGTGGATTCTTATCTACTAGACCACCAGGGAAGTCCCTTAAATTAATTTAAAAAAATTGAAAGGCATAGAGCTACTTGAAGAAGAACCAAGTTGATCCAGAGGGAGGAGGGATATGGGCAAGAATAAGAGAAAATCCAGCATAGACTGGAGTTGGGGAGAGAGAGAGGTTTGGAGGTGAAGGTTAAGCCATGAGATAATAGGGAAGAAGATGGTCAAAGAGAATATTCAGGACTCTTTAGAATATGACATGTAATATAATTGATCCTCCGGCACCTCTTCCAGGCTGTTCAGCAAGCCCCATGAATGGTGACCTCTGCTACACTGAGACAAGTCATGCAATGAGGCAGAAACACAGGGCTGCGGAAGCAGAAAGGAGGGAGGTATGAAGCCTTGACACAACCTTAGGAACATTCCAGAGAGAAGAATTGGGCAAATGCATCTCAGGCCGCGATGGGTAGGCTTCTTCCCAAGGTTCAAGGTTGCAACCTGTGGGGTTGGAAGAATCCCAGAGAACGAGCTTCTCTGGTGGCCAGTGCTGACAGCGCCCCCAGGTGGAAGCATTCACACTCCTTCCCTGCATGCCAGGAAGCCCCCAGGAGGCTGAGAATAAGCATTGGCCTTGGAGCTGGAAATCCTGGGTCCCTTGCCAAAAACAGCTGGCCCCGTGCGTGGGCCTCCAGATGTGATGCCCTACATACTGTAACTGAGCTGGAGCCTATGTGGCCTCCCCTCCCACCCTGTCGTCTGCCTGCCTCTGGTCTGTAGAAAAACTTTAGCCTCCAGGCCTTCCCCCAGTTCCAAAGAATACATTTAATCAGAGAAGTGAGGAAAATGCAGAAGCAAAGGAAAACAGTCAAACAAGACAAAACAATAATAGTTTAGCCATTAAACAAAGTCAAGGACCTTTAGTTCCTCCTCAAGGGCTAGAGATAATATCCTGAGCCACATCCTTTAAGCTGTTTTGCAGAGACTGAAACCCCCACCAGGTGGGAGAAGTTAACTGTCTGCTGTTCACAAGCACGTAGACCCCAGACTGGTTGGAACCTGAAGGTTGACGATGTTGATTCTCAGTTACTTCACCACCAAGCAATCAGAAGAATGTCCACGAGCTGAACACACACCACACAACCCTCTCCCCAGCATGCAGCCCCTTCCTCTTTTCCCTATATAATTTCCGAGCAAAACCTGGGGAGTTGGTTCTCTGGGACGTGAGTCCACCTTCTCCCCAGGGTTGCCAGCTTCCTCAGTAAAGCTGTCTTTCCTTTTTACCTGACACTTGTCTCTCAGTACTGGATTCTTGAGCAACGAGCGGCCGAACAACAGGACACTCTAAATCCACATGTGGCTCACTATGCAGGAGAGCTGACCTTGTTTCTTCAGAAACATCAGTGTCAGGAAAAACAGGAAAGGCTGGTGCTGTTCTAGAAGAAGGGAGAGGAAAGAGTCAGGATAACCAAGGGAGTGGGCGAGTCTCTGGATCCTGGATGGGGAAAACACGGGTGAGGGGGACATTGTTGGCACAACTGGGGACATTTGATAATGGACTGTATATTAGATAACAGTTTTGAACGTTTTTTTCTTTAAACGATGGAAATGAGAAGAACATTTACATTGTTTCCCTGGGGTGGGAGGATGGGGGTGGGTGGGAAGAATCCATTGTTTTACAAGGAGAACAAAATCTTGGATTGCAGTCCTGGCCCTGCCATTTCCTACCTGTGATAAGTGGGACCAGTTTTGAGACCACTCGGAGCCTGTTCCATCATCTGGGAAAGTGGGAACTGAGCTCACACAGGAGAAGCTGTGGCTGGTGGGTTAACTCACTTCAACGGCCAAAGAAGGCTTAATGGGGACGCGGCCACGCTGGAAGCATCCGCTGAGTCAGGCCCTCTGGGGCTCCCTTCCCTCTGTGTGGGAGAGGCAGACTCGGGGGTCTGCACCCCTTTGCTTCCCTCCCCCCACCCCGCCCCCTTTCCCAACCGGCTCCAGAATAGGTGCTCCCAGCAAGATTTATCAACCGCAGGGTGCAGCCTGGAGACGTAGCTTAGATCCCTTTTGTTGGTTTCCAGCAAATTAAAATTTATCTCTCAGGGAGGAAATGAGGGGGTAGGTTTTTTTTCTTCCTCTTAATGGGCCCTGATAAAGGAAATGAATGCGAGGAAGGGATCAGAAACACGATCCTCCTCTCACAGCCTCGGAGAGGTCTGGGGGTTCCCTGCACCCGCAGAGGGGGCAGCTGGGCACAGTGTGTTTTATTATATAATTAACCTTGACCCTTCTGGGTTCAAAGAGAGAGGTTAGTTGGAAATAAATCAATAGTCTGGTCTGGTCACTTCAAAGGCTTCGGAACCCGCTGGAAAATTCCATGTGGGTTCAGTGTGTAAATTGGAATAGGGTGTGCAATTCTTTCTGAAAGGTTGGGGGGTGGTTAGGTCTAAAGTTGAAATGAATTGTGTATCCGCTTCCTTTCATCAAGCAATCAGGAGTCTTTATTGTGTGTCTTGTTGGGGGCAGTGGGGGGGGCGCCCGTGGGAAGGCCTGGGAGAAAACACGACACGGTGTGACCTCTATGTGACCACTGGGCCCGGCTCTAGGACAATAGGCATCTCTCCAAGCTTAGGAAGCACGGCCCCTCCCCAGCAGGGCTCGGTCCTTTATTCTGACAGGTCTGGAATTCTTAGAATCACCGAACCATCACCATCATAATACACAGCATTTATGGAGTGCTTACCAGGGACCAGGTGCCAGGGATTTTCCAGTTATTTTTTCATTTGATCCTCATAACAGCCCAATTAGATAAGTACCATTATTATCTCTATTACAGATGAGGAAATTGAGCTTCAGAGGGGCTAAAGAGCAAGTCCAGAGCCACTTGGAGGTTTTCGTTTTTTTGTTTTTTGTTTTTAATATTTATGTATTTATTTGGTTGTGCTGGGTCTCAGTTGCAGCAGGCAGGCTCCCCAGTTGTGGCATGCGGGATCTAGTTCCCTGATCAGGGATGGAACCCAGGTCCCCTGCATTAGGAACGCGGAGGCTTAACCCTTAACTGCGCCACCAGGGAAGTCCCTGAGGTTTTCGAAGTCTGTTCCAATACCATGGCTCATGGGATGAAAAGAAGACCCAAGGAAGAGTTGCAAATGACCCAAAGTCTCCAGTCACAGCATTCTTTTCCCTGAAGTGCTTGGAAGCTGAATGGAGCTGGTTTCTCTTCAGGTGTCTCTCGGTTTCCTCTCTAGTCCACATTTCATCTCTCTCTCCTTCTTTCTCTTCATCTTTTCTTTCTCCGTCCCTCCCTCTTTGCTTTCCTGCTTTCTAAATATTCAAGTATTTATTGAGTATTTAGTGCTGCTCCATGGCAGCATAGGAGGGTCATAAAGAGATAAGAAACCGACACCTGTCCTTAGGAAGCTCACATCCTAAGTTCTCCAAGCAGGCATGACTGACACACATCATGTGCATTTTATGCTACAGAAAGAAATAGTTCTGTATGAGAGGATGCAGAGGAAGGAGAGGTGTTTCTAGTCAGAGAGGATCAGGGAGGATTGGGAGGAGGTGATGTTTGGAAGGATCTGGAAAGAAGAGATGATCAAACAGTCTCATTCTAGGCTGAAGGAACAGCTTGTAGAAAGGCCTGGAGGCACCACTGCCTGGCATGTTCTGGAGAAGCCAGGAGCCCAGCTTGGAGGATTGGTGTGGATGACGGACAGAAAATTAGGCTCTGCTCTGATTAATAATAATAGCAAGCACAGTCCTGACTGCTTTTCATAACTGACTTCTTTACTGCTCTCAACAACCTATGAAGTATGTGCTACACTTGTCCATAGTTTATGGAAAAGGAAACAATGGCACCAGAGGTTAAGGGACATCCTCTGGGTCACACAGCCAGTCAGTGGCTGAGTGGGGATCATAAACCAGTTAACCCATGCTGTTAACCACTGGGTTACATCACCTCTTGTAAGAGGGCCTTGAATGCTAAGCTAGACATTGGACGGGGCTTCCCTGGTGGCGCAGAGGTTGAGAGTCCACCTGCCGATGCAGCGGACGCGGGTTCGTGCCCCGGTCCGAGAAAATCGGCTGCGCCCGTGAGCCATGGCCGCTGAGCCTGCGTGTCCAGAGCCTGTGCTCCGCAACAGGAGAGGCCACAACAGTGAGAGGCCCGCGTACCGCAAAAAAAAAAAAAAAAAAGATATTGGACCGCTCCAGGGGCACTGGGGAGCTATGACAGGTTCCTGACCCAACATGCATTTTCGGACATGCCCCAACTCCTCAACCCTCCTCTTCAGGGTCTGACATTACTGGATCTCTCCTCAGTGTTTGAGAAGAAAATCTCCGTATCAGCCAGTTTAGACCATTCCTCCCTCCATGTTCCCCCACCCTGCCTTGTCCTCAGTCAGCAGCCAGCATGGGCTTAGAAAAAGGAGGCCCAGGTTCAAGCCCCAGTTCCACCACCTCACCTCTCTGGGCCTCCGTTTCCTCATCTGTTAAATGGGAGGATGACAAGAAGTGCAGCCCTGCTCACTACAAGGCTGTGAGAAGACGCACAGGAGGTAATGTGGAGGTGTTCTGTTAAACGTCACAAGAATAACAGAGGAATCATCATTATCACAAGGACTCCATAGAGGCTCTTTCCCTTCCCTGAGGAAACTGCAGGCTATTTGGCCTTCTTGCTTCTTCCCTTTCCACCTGGAAAGCCACATAAGGCTTTACTCAGATACATCAGAAATGCAAAAAGCATATGCTCTGGAAATCTAGTAATCGTTCATTCATACATTTATTATCTACTGAGTGCCAGCCTCCGTGCAGCAAATGATAGCCTCCTGGCTGCTCTGTGATCTTACCTGAGCTTTGCTTACCCTCTGCCTTCAGCCTTGGGTGTCCTTTCCCCCTTCTCCACTCTTCGAAGTCTTCCTTAATCCTGGCCTTCAATGAATCACGTTTTCTTCTGCTTCCACAGCTTGCCGGTACCCATCCAAGCAAGTACTTGGATAAATTGCGGTTTTTTCAATTCAAGCCCATATTGTCAGCTCACCGAGGGCTGAGTCTGTCTCTCCTGTGTGGGGCTGAGCGCATCTTAACTGCAAGCTTCAGTCAGACGTGGGTTGAGATCAGGCTTTCATCCCTGTAGCTGTAATTCTCGCTAACCCCACAGGGTGGCAGCAAAATCCTCCAATCACAGCCCTTGTCCCAGGAGCGCAGAGATCGCAGGCTGGGATGCTGCATCCAGAGGCTCCCCCCCAGCTCCAGGGAGGCCAGGCTAGGAGTAGAGATCCCTTCAAGCTCACTTTCTTCTTTATCTCGTTCACCAACCCCTTCCGCTTTGGGTCATTTTGCTCTGCCCACCCCAGTTTCTCTGCCTGTAACAATGGGATCATTTGAACACAAACTGAACTCTTCACTTACATGAACCGAGTCCTGTCAGGCACTCCTTTTTTTTTTTTAACAACAGCTTTTTCAAGTTGTAATTCACATACCATACAATGCACTCATTAAAATGTGCAATTCAATGGTTTTTAATATACCCACAGAGTTATGCGATCATCACCACAATCAATTTTGGAACATTTTCATCACCCCCAAAAGAAGCCCTGTTACCCATTGGCAGTTACTACCCATCCCCCCACTCCTAGCCCCCAGCCCTAGGCAACAACTAATCATCTTTCTGTCTCTATCGATTTGCCTATTCTGGACATTTCATGTAAATAGAATCATATAATATACGGTCTTTTGTAACTGACTTCTTTCACTTAGCATAGTTTTCAAGGTTTATCCGTTTTACTGCTAAATAAAATCCTATTGTATGGTTATACAACATTTTGTTTATCCACTCATCAGCTGATGGACATCTAGGTTGTTTCCACTTCTTATCTATTATGGATAATGCAGCTATGAACACTGCTGTACAAGTTTTTGTATACACATGTGTTTTCATTTTTCTTGTTTATATACCTAGAAATGGAATTTCTGGGTCATATAGTAACTGTATGTTCACCCTCTTGAGGAGCTGACAGATTGTTTTTCACAGCAGCTGTACTATTTTCCATTCCCACCAGCAGTGTGTGAGGGTGTCATTGTATAATGATGTTTCATTGAGGCATCACCATGGTGTCTCATTGTGGTTTTACTTTTTATTTCTTTCATGTGCTTATTGGCCATTTGTGTATCTTTGGAGAAATGTCTATTCAGATCCTTTGTCCACTGGGATACTTGTCTTTATTATTGAGTTATAAGAGTTCTTTACACATTCTTTTTTTTTTTTTTTTTTTTGACTGTGTCGTGCAGCTTCTGGGACCTTAGTTCCCCAACCAGGGATGGTCCCTGGGTCCCTGGCAGTGGGAGCACCGAGTCCTAACCACTGGACCGCCAGGGAATTCCCATCTTTATACGTTCTAGATACAAGCCCCTTATCAGAGATGTGATTTGAAAATATTTTCTCCATTCTGTGGTCTTTTTTCTTCTTGATGGTGTCATTTGAAACACAAAAGTTTTACATTTTGATCGTGTTCAATTTATTTCTTTTCTTTTGTTGATTGTACTTTTGGCATCATATCAAAGAAACTATTGCCTAATCCAGAGTCGGGCCAGGCTGTGGGCATTTTGGAGGGATGGCAGGGCCAGTCCCTGCATCTTGACAATGGGCACATAGCACAGGGTGACCAACAGGCTACCTGTGAACTTGGGAGCTCCAGTTTCAACTACACCCCTCTTGAGCTCAAGGAGCAAGGCCCTATCCTTCCCGGTCAGCCTGGCTCCTCCCTGGGCCCTCCTCTCAGCCTCTCCTGCCCTCACCTCCCTGACCCAGGTGGCTCCATGAGGGTCCAGGGGAGCAGTCCCTCTTTGTGGGAGGGGCATGGGTCTAGATGTCCCACTCCCTGACTCTAGCCTGAACTCAGCTCAGGACAGGCCCCCCCATCCTTGGTTGCTCCCACTGCCCCCTTCCTGCTGCCAGCCCAGCTTCCCCCAACCCTGTCCTGAGCAGGGTGACTACTCTCCTCACTGCCCCACCCCTAGTCTCCATGTTCACATACCCCTAGTCCCATTCTTTTCCCTCTCCCCTCCCTCGGGGCTCTGGGGCTCAGTCTAGTACCGAGCATCCTACTGTGGCCTGACTGGGTTGGATGCACAGGGCTCCAGGTGGGGCGTGGCTGTCCTGTCTTCCAGCCCTGCCTCTGCCTCTAACTTCTCTGGGATCCTGAGCAACTCCTGCACCTCATAGCTCTCAGTTGCCTTGTCTATGTCACAAGGGGGCCAATGGTCCCTTCGGCCTCTGTCATTCTGGGTCTACCGTCCCTGGTGGGTGGGGAATCTCAGGTTAGCACCAGCTCTCCTGGGTCCCTCACCCCTCACTGCACTAGGAGATGGAGCCGGCAGTGGAGTGGGGCCCCTGCTAGGTGTGCACAGGGGTGTGGTCCTCCCTCCCTGTGACCTCAGGACTGCCCCCGCCCCCCAGACCGATCTTCACTAATCATAGGGATGAGACCCACAAACACGGATTGGCTAGGAGCTGGGAGCACTCCCTGTCATCCTGCGCCCCTCCCATCACACCCCAGGGCCATGGTGGGGAGCCTTCCCACTGCCCAGCCTCCCAGTTCACATTTGTTCTCCACCCGTCCCCCCAAAGTGGTCCCGTGGTCAAACATGTGCACATCTTTGACTCTACTCCCATCAAAAGGTGGAATCTAACTCTCCTCCCTGGAATCTGCTGGCCTTAGGGATTTGCTCCTCAAGAACAGAACATGGCAGTGGCACTGTGGGTCGTCCAGGGCAAGGTTCTAAATGATGAGGCAGTTTCCGCCTGGCTCTCTCTCTCTCAGGACGCTGATCCCTGGCTCCCAGCCACCACCAGGCTGTGAGGCAGCCCAGGCCCATGGAGAGGCCACAGGTAGGTGACAGGGCCGAGGGCCAGCGTCAGCCACCAGACGTGAGACCACTGAGCCTTCAGATGATTCCAGCCCCCAGGCTTCAAACTGCCTCAGTGGAGCAGAGACAGCTATTCCTGCTGGGCCCTGCCCAAACTGCAGATTTCTGAGCAGAAGAGATGTTAGGTTAAACCACTGACGTGGGTGCTTTGTTACAGAGCATCAGGTAATTGGAGCAGGTTGCAAGCCCTGGCTGCTGCTGCTTTCTGCCCAGAGACGAGTGTGTGTGTGTGTGTGTGTGTGTGTGTGTGTGTGTGTGGGTGTGTGGGGGTGTGCGTGTGCGTGCGCGCGCGCGCCCGTGCACGCACACATGTGTTGAGGGGGGAGCACGGTATTCAGCCTGAGGCTGCTGGATCGTTTGAGACCTCAGGACCCAGATTCCAGCTGGGCCACTCAGCTGATACCAATTTCTGCTTAACTTCCTAATTGGAACCCTGCTTCTCCCTTTACCATAGCCTAGTTCAGGGCCTTGTTAGGATAGGCCCTTCCTGTATTTGCATGTGATTTGTGTGCAATTTGCATACATCTACATGAGTCATATTAGGTGGTTTTTAAAGGTTTCTGCCTCCCTCCCTGGGGGAGGTACTACCATCTTGGATTCTGGAGGGACAGGGGCACTGGAAGTTACCTGGTCTGCTCTCCCATCCACTCACTGTCTGCTCCACCACATGACAACCCATCACCTCCCCAGGTGGTCCTTGGATGGCTTAGGTTGATGAACAATTTCTGTGTTTGTGGAGCTCTGTGTAAAGAAAGGTGAGGTATTATGTCTACATGTGGACTTAGTTCTTTCCTCTGGGAAAATCAATCAACCGCTTCCCCCAACACTCTGGACAGGTACCATGGCGGTCTCAGGATTCTCTTTCTCAGCTCAGCATCCACAGCGCCATCACTGTTTTTGGTCTGACATCGGCCCCAACCACCCCTTCTGGCCTCTTCCAGAAGAGCCAGGCCAGGGGCTTTCAAATGTTTCTTTTAGGAGCAGTATCCTGTTTTCAAATGAAATCTCACGTGGAGTCTAACATGTTAAGACAGGTAAAAATAGAGCTGCTCTAGGTGAGGGTGGGCAGGGAGGCTCCCCCAGGCCCCTAGCCAGAGCTGGAGAACCCAGCTTGCAAACCACTATCCTCTCAAATGATGCCTCTGGGTATAGAATCCCACCCTCCAGACTTGCAGAGCCTCCCAGGGGTGAGCCCTGGCTTTCCATTTCAGCAGCAGAGGGGACACTGACCGTCTAAGCAGTTGCATTACACCATTGCCTCTGACTAAGCTTGAGGCCCGCTGAGACCTCCTGATCTTTGTCAGCACAACACCTTTAAGCCAAGTCTCTCGTGGTCTATCCTCAGCCTTGGCAGCCTCAGACACCTGGCTTCAGGAGCCTGGACTGAAGAGAGAACAGGGAGGAATAAAGAGGGCTGGCCAGGGGTCTGGCTGTGTGCTCTGAAGACAGTCACCCAGTCAGAGCCCCAGTTTCCTCAACTTCAGGATGGGGAGGAAAACAGTCCTTTCTCATAGACAGTGCATGAAAAGCATATAGCCCCGCCCAGCAGCTGGCTCAATACTGGTGGTCTGTCACTATAGGGCCGAAGGACTGGTCTCGGATCCCTCACTGCCAGCTAAGGAGGCACAAGCAGTGGTCAGAATTGCAGACTCTGGAACCTGGCGACCTGGCCCGGACACAAACTCTGATCCTGCTGAGACTGGCAGTGTGAGATTCAGGATGTTTCCTTCCTTTCTCTTATCCCTTCTCGGTTTCATCATCTGTAAGAGGAGATGATGATAACTAGAACATCGACCTCCCAGGGGGTTGTGAGGACCTAGGCAGCCTCCCCGCCTGTGGAGAAGACCCTGCATGCACGGTGCCTGTAAGTAGTACCCCGGGGTCTGCTGTTATCCCCACGGGCTCTGACCCTGTCAGGGTCCACCTGGCTCACCACCCTGGCTCCCCTAATCCCAGCACTCCCACCCCTCCCCCAGGGCCTGACACAGCCACCAAAACACCCGAGATCCACTTTGGCAACAGGACTTTTATTCAGTCAAAATGAGTGTGATAAAACCCAAGACAGGCCAGGTGGTCCCCCTCCCCCAGACCCACACTTTCCTTGGGAGAGGGGGTTCCAGGATGAAAGGAGGTGCAGAGAAGTCGCTGCAGGGACCAAGGGGCACTGCCTGGGAGGTCTGAGGTGCCCTGGGCTCAGGCCCAGTACTGGGGAGAAGGGACAATAACCTTCCCCGAGTCCACACAGATGAAACCGCAGTCTTCCAGGAAAACACCACCAAGTGTACCTTCTTCAGCTAATTCACTAAAGTTGGGGGCGGGGGTCCCTAGAGGGTTGGGGGGGTCAGGGACTTTATGGTCTAATCTCATACTTAAGGAATGCACATTTTTTTCCTTTTAAAAAAAGTTTTCTTTCTGCTATTTAAAAAAATGTTTCTGAGTGTAACCAAAAATAGGTATTTGTTTCCTTTTTTTTTTTTTCTTCACCTTTAAGTCTTTCAAAGAACAACACAACAGAAAAGAGAAACAAAAAGTCACAAGAACATAAATCCTTAAACACACCTTATAGAAAAATAGCTTCCGGCCACATCTGCTGACATCGGTTGTTCCACTGTCCAGGGGCTGGGTCCAGCTGGCAGTGTCCCAAGGGACAGTGGGCTGGGGACCCCCCCTTGCACACACACACAGTACGTTCCGGAGGCCCGTCTGTTCCAGCGGCTCTGTGGGCAGGACAGGAGGCAGGCTGTGGGGTGACAGCCCACCTTCCCAAGGCCCACGTGCAGAGAGGGTCCTGGGGGTCCCAGTCAAGGATGAGTTGGTGGAGAGGGTCAAAATGGGAGTGGACAGGCAGACAAGACAGAGCACTGGGAGCGTGCTGGGAAGTGGCTAGTTTTTGTTCCCAGGAACAAATTCTCCTCTTATTTTTGGCTTTTTTTTTTTTTTTCACATTTTCTTTGACCAATTCCATCTTTCTTTCTGCAGGTCCCGAGAAGCCCACACTTGGTGAGGAGTCAGGAGGGAGGGTCCAATGATACAGCACAGGCCCGGGAGCCAGCGAGCCTCGAGGTAGACATTTTCTTTCACACCTGGAAATGGGGAAGTGCTTTTTTTTTTCCTTTTTTTTTTTTTTTCTAAACTCTGGACAACAATGTGGGGAGGGAGAGGGGGTGCCCCTAAAGGGGCTCGAGGTAGGAGTACGTTCGGGGCTCTGTGGGGCGGGGGGGCTGAGGCCACGGCCCCACTCCCCTGAGGACATTCATTCCGGCTGAGGTAGGTGCTGAGAGCCAAAACAGCAAAAATCCATCCTGAGAAAACAAGTCGTGGAGGGTGACAGTGTCAGGGGCCCAGCCACAGCAGGGGCACATGTTTGGAGTCGAATTCACCTTTCTCTCTCTTCTCTTTCCCTTTTTTTTTTTTTAAATTTTAAGTTTGTTCTTTTTTTAAAGAAAAACGTTAGTTCAGTTCCAAGTCATGTGGGTACCAGGCAGAGGTTGGGGGGGGGGCCTTGGCCCAAGGGAGGGGCTCCTGCAGGAACCCCTCCGGGTCCTTGCAGGGTGTCCCTTGCCAAGGCTACTGTAAGTCTTGACAATCAGAGGAGCAGTCAGGACAGAAATGCTGGGAAGCCCCCATCCGAATCCCACATGACAGGAGAAATCTTGCCTTTGACCTGAGAATGGGGGGTTGCTCCCTCCAGAGCCTCCTGGACACTGGCTACTGTCCCGAGCGAGCTGGCAGGGCGGCTGGTCCTTCACTCAGGAGGCCGGGGCCCGTGTCCTGGGGTGGCAGGGCAGCGAGGGGGCCTACACAGGGGGCCTTGGCCTCAGACGTCATCTCCTCCAGGAGCCCGAACCCCTGAAGCGGCAGCATGGAGAACTGGGTCTCCTCACACAGGGTAGGGGCCTCGGGGTCCTGCTGGGGAAAGGGCCAGTCACACAGGCGTCAACAGGAGGGCCACAGGCTCGTGAGCCCCCAGCCAGGGAGTCAGGCTCTGGAGCCAATCCCACTCGGGGGTTCAGTCTCCAGGCTTCCCTGCCTGACCCGGGGGCACAGAGAGAAGCACCAGCTGCCAGTCTTGTGCCTGGAGAAGCCCTGCAGCTTGGCGGAGGCCGGTGACCAAGGCTTGTGACCAAGGTGAGGAGGGTGGAGCCTGAAGGAGGGGGTTGGCTCGGGGGAAGGCGGGGCACTCACCGTGGGTCTGGGGTTAGGTCTGGGGTCGGGCTGCCCCACGGCCCCAGCTCGGGGAAATAGCTGCTCCAGTTCCTTCATGTCCACATGTTTCCCATCTCGGCCCAGCTGGCCCCGCTCTCCCCGTCCCGCCCCATTCAGTGCCAGGATGCCAGGGTCCCTCTGGCTCCGGGGGCCCTGAGGAGGGGAGAGCTGGTTTTCTACATCCTTACACAAGAGGACCCTAGGGGGTGAGCCAAGAGTTAGGGGGAGGGATGTGGGAGGAGCAAGAACAAAAGGATGGAGACAATGGGCCCCAAACCCTGCCTCCCCTGCGGTTTTCCGGCTCCAGGCCTGTCTACCCCATGCTGGCCCAGCCCCCTCTCCCTGGCCCAGGACCCACCTGCCCCTTTGGCCGAATAAGAGGAAGAGGACACAGAAGATGATGCAGGTGACCCCGATGTGGATGCCAATGACGATGCCTGTGGTAGACGTCTGGTTGGTGGCCTCCTCCTTCCGGCAGTCACATGGTGGGCTCAGGGCTGGGGGTGGAAGCAGCGGCAGGTTGGGGGCTGTGGCTCCCAGACACCCAGCCCTTGAGGGTTACTTCTCCCTCGGCTGCTCGACATATGAGTTGTCCTTGTTAATGGGACCCCAGCCCAACCTTTAGGGTTTTTTTTACCAGTTACTGAGCACTAACTTTGTGCCAAATACTGGGAATAACACTTTACATGGACCATTTCACCCTCCAGACAGTTCTATAAAGCGGGTATTACTATCCCTGTTTTATGAAGGAGAAAACTGGGGCTCAGAGAGGTTAAGTAACTTGCCCAAGGTCACACAGCCAAACATCAAACTCAGGTCTAAGCCTATGTTCTCCAGGGCTGCATGTACTGTTCTACCCTCCTGCCTTCCCTGGATGCCTGCTCCCCTCCTCCCTCAGCCTCTCTTCCTGAAGGCCAGTCTTTAGCCAGACCCCATCCCCAGCCCTCACCTGTCCTCTCAGATGCTCCCCTCAAAGACACGAAGCGGACTGTGGCATTGCCATCCCCATGCTGGTTGTAAGCGAGCAGCTTCACCTCATACACTGCAGTGGGGTCTGGGGGGAAAGCCAGGATGCTGAGGGACCTCCCCCGGCCCCACCAGGCGGCTGTCCGCAGGGTGAACTGGAGAAGACCTCTGTGAAGGTCTTCTCTGTGAAGCTTCACCTCCTGGCACCAGGCACCACACCCCCGCCCAGCTCCCCAAGCCCCAGCCGTGTCCGCCTCACCGAGCTGGCTGAGGTTGTAAGAGGAGACAGTTCCAGGCAGCAGGATGGGGCCGGTGAAGGAGGCCTTGCTTGCTGGGCGGTAAAACAGCTTGAAGCCGCCCTCGTGCTGGGCCAGCCGGGGCCAGGGCTCCCACAGCAGCTGCAGGGTGGAGCTGCCCAGGACTCGCACTGACAGTGGGGGTGGGGCAGGGGCTGTGGGCGGAAAAGGAGGCCGAGATGTGAGGACTTGGTGGTTGAAGCTCTACCCTTCCACCTGCTACCAATGACCCAGACACCGCCCCCCCACCCAGAGCCTGACCGCTCTCTGACCTCTAACCCAGGGCCTCTGCTTGCTTAAATAGCACCTTTACGTGAATTAGAAAACAACACCCCTGGGACTTCCCTGGTGGTCCATTGGCTAAGAATCCGCCTGCCAATGCAGGGGACACGGGTTCGATCCCTGGTCCGGGAAGATCCCACATGCCGCAGAGCAACTAAGCCCGTGTGCCACAACTACTGAGACTGCATGCCACAACTACTGAAGCCTGTGCACAGCAATGAAGACACAGTACAACCAAAAAGAAAAAATCAGAAATAAAGTGTTGTCAGGTTTTTTAAAAAAAGAAAAAAGAAAAGGACACCCCTTCCTCCAAGTAGACCCAGCCCCGACTCAGCCTCAGGGCGAAGCACTCTGTGCAGTGCACAACCTGAACAACGGTGCACAGGGGTTCTGTCCTAATACCCTGAGTGTCTGTGGTTTTGTGCTCCACACCCAGACCTCACCTTCACCTAGAGTGCTGGCCAGGGTGGGGGCAGAGGCTGAGCTGGCCCCCCGGGGTGTGTAAGCTTTGATGTAGAAGCTGTAGGCAGTGGAGGGCTCCAGGTCGCTCACCAGGTGCTGAAAGGTGCTCTTGCTGACTGCTTCCTGATACTCCAGCTCTGGTGGGTCTGGGGAGGCCAAGGGTAGGGCAGGGGATTAAAGGGGCATGAGGGAATCCTACCCACACTGGTGAAATGAGGGCAGCCAGGGTGCAGCCGGGAGAAAGAGGGAAGGTGTTGCATCAGCACGTGTGGGATCGAGGGGGATGAGAAACAGTAAGAGGGAGGGGATGCAGAGGCAGCCTTGCCCTCCTGGGCCCCACCCACCAGCAGCCTTCCTGATATGCAGGACATAGCCGATGATCTCCTTGGTGTTGACCAGGGGCTCGGTCCAGGACACGCGGACCTCAGTGGATGACACAGAGACCGCCTGCACGTTGACGGGGGGCCCGGGCAGGCCCTCGGCCCACAGCACAGTCAGCCTGGCGCTGGCCTGAGAGGAGCCAGCGCTGTTCTCGGCCATACACTGGTAGATGGCCTCATCTTCAGGGCCGATTCCAGAAATGGTCAGGGTGCTGCAGGGGGAGGGAGAGCCTCAGATCCCCTGCTCCTTCCGGAGTATCCCTTGGAGGTTGGCCAAATCTCCCCATTTGAAAGATGGAGAAACTGAGCCCCTCCAGAAGACAATAGGCTTGTCTGAGATCTCTCAGCAAGTTAGGGGCAGACCTGGGACGACTCAAACCCAAGTCTCCAGACCCCCAGTTTAGTGTTCTTCCCTGGTAGGAGGTGCACAGCCTCCTACCATCTGGGCCTCACGCCGGCACACCCACCACACACGTGCCTGTTGTTATTCTTGAGCCGGACGTGGCCTCCTGGCCCCAGCACCTGTCCATTCTTCAACCACGTCACATGAGGGGGCGGCTCACCCTGGGCCTGGCAGGTGAACATGGCTGTGGTCCCAGCCGGCCTGGAGATGGACTGGGGGTGCTGGACAAACTCTGCTGGGGCTGGGGTTGGGGCGGGGGCGGGCACAAAGAAGCATAAGGGTCACGAGGGGTCAGGTGTACAGGGAGGGGACAGCTGTGAGTGAAGGGCTGAGGAAGGGGAAGAGGGTAGGGCCAGAGGTCTGCAGGGAACAAGTGGGTAGGGGACATACACACCCACCCCGCCCCGGGGAGAATCCTCCAGGTGGGGCCCACCCTCCTCCCCCAGCCTAGCCTCTGGGAGATGGTGGCAGCCCTCACGTCGTTCCTCCACCCCAGAGAGGCAGACCCAAGAGAGGACTCCATTTTAATGACTGTTTAAAAGACTGACATTTGTATCCGAAAGCAATCAAGCTGAGCTCCCTGTTCAGGAAATTGTTAAATAAATAAATGTGCTAATAGGTTTGGCTGCACCTCTAAGGCCGAAGGCCGGTAATGACGGGGAGACGGATGAGCCCTCAGGACCGGCCCCCCTCACCCCCACATTCAATTCCACTCTCCTCCAATCCCAAGCCTCAAACTTCCATTAACACCAGAGAAATGAAATGCTCCATCACTTCCATTTGGACAGATTAACAGCACACGGAATGCTAAACAAATGGGCATTTAAGTTCCTAACTCCCCTCTCTCCCACCTCTCTGGGAGGGAACAACCACAGAAAACCCCTGAGAATGGGACTCCAAGCCGGTTCACGGAGACAGTTTAGCCCCAGGGCAGGAGGATGGACAGAATGAGCTGGTCAGCTGCAGAGGCCCCACATACCATGGGAGTGGAGGCCGGCTCTGTGTGTGTGTGTGTGTGTGTGTGTGTGTGTCAGGAGCTGGGGTGTGATAGTGTGAAATGACAAACACACTGAGAATGTGCAGGCAGGTGTGAGCGTGGAAGTGCCACACGTGTGAATGAGAACAGCACGTGGAGGGAGGGACACATGGGGGTGACACAGGTGGGGGAGACCAGCTGAGATGACAAAGTGGAAATGACTGGGGGGGGTGGCGATGGCACCTGGAGGGGCAGATGACCAAGAATGTCCTCGCATTCCCAACATACACATTCCTGGGGGAGGGGGAGAGACACAGAGCTGCTGCCTTTGGCCTGGGCTGGGGCCCTGGAGAGGGAGCAGGGGCAAGGTTAGGGCAAGGATAGGAAAGTGGGTGAGTACACGGCACTGGGCTTGGGCCAGGGATGTCGATGAGGCAGGGAATGTGGGGCGGGGAGGTCCGTACCTTGCACCACCAGCCGGCCCTGTGCCGTCCTCCTCACCCGGGTGCCGGGCCTGTTGGCTGCACAGACGTAGACGCCCGAGTGCTGGACGGTCACGTCTGAGATGATGAGGTTCCCCGTGCCCAGCACCTGTATGCCCTCCACCCCAATGGGGCGACCATCTGAAGGGGAAGGGGAGGGTCAGGGATGTAGGTGTGCAGGAATGTCCAAACTTGGAATCGGCCACCATCAATCTTCCAGGGAGCCCCTGTCTTTGACTCTTCCCTCTGAGCAACATGGCATTGTGGAGGCGGCCAGAGCAGCACAGAAAACTCTCACCCAGCAGGAGAGAACTGGCTCCTGATCCTAACACTGTCACTGCCTCACTGGTGACCTTCAAGTCCCCTCCCCTCAGTTTCTCAAACAGGAAAGTAAGGGGTTTGGGTTACATGGACATTTCCCAGCTTGATTTGTCTCTCCTGAAAAAAGTTCCTTGGTCAGATATCCATTCCTCTCCTTGACTGTCACAATGCACGTTAATATAAAGGCTCTGAGAAGTCCTGTAGCAAAGGGATCTGGTTTACTGTTTCCCAAACTTGTTAGACCACCAAGCCATTCCTTCCCCTTGCAGATTTCACTTTGGGAAATGTTGCACCAGATGGTCCTTGCAGGGCCTATGGGCTCCTCCTAATGGTGAGGCCACTCTTTCCAGCCTCTCCCAGTCCCCGGGCCCTCCCCCCACCCAGGATCAGATTAGCACAGTCAGAATGCGAGGAGACAGCTCCCCATTCAGTCCCTGAAGTGGTGAAATCTACTCCATTATCCTGCCTGCTGCCCCCTCCTTCCCGGATCACTCAGCTGCTACAATGTGGCACAGTCTCCTTGTGAATGCGACCCCACCCCATCCCCTCCAGACTCTCCTTCCCCCAGTGACCTTTCCA
Source organism: Pseudorca crassidens (assembly GCF_039906515.1). NCBI lineage: Eukaryota > Metazoa > Chordata > Mammalia > Artiodactyla > Delphinidae > Pseudorca > Pseudorca crassidens. Next base: position 113,570,193 of record NC_090296.1, read on the forward strand.
CTCAGACAATGTGGGCCCATCTGCACCCTTTCATTTCTCTCCTTCAGCTGCCTAGGGATTTAGGCTGGGGATTTAGGGGGCCAGGTTAGAGACTGGGGGGTCCAGAGAGAGGATGTGACAACTGGCTGAGATTTTGAGGGGTTTGGGATCGCATCACTGGGGAGGATGGCCAGGGTGTAGATGGCAGAGATGAGTCCGACCGGAAAGAGACTAGGGGTGCTGAGAGCTGCAGAGGGGTTCTGGAGGGCCCGATGGAGATGCCCAGAGTGAGGGGAGCATGGGGGAGGGGAGCTGGCGCAGGACTGCCAGGACTGGACGAGGTAACCTGGGGAGCTAAGCCATCTGCACAGAGGGAGGGAGAATGCAGTGGGCAGGCGGACCTCCCTGGTCCTGCCAAGGAGAGGGGAACCCACCCCCTCCCCAGGCCTCGAAGAGAACGGACCCCCACGGAGAACAAACAGGATTCCAAGTTCCCCCTGGAGCTGGATGAAGAGACTGGCCCTCCCAGGGGTGGGAGAGGCAGGGGCTGCAGGATGGGGCTCACCCAGGCGGCTCCAGGACACAATGGGGCGCGGGTTGCCCGTGGCGACACACTCGAGCACGGCGGTCTGGTGCACAGTCAGGGTGAGGTTCTCAGGCCCCACGAGGATCGTAGGCTCCTTGTAGGCCCCAGAGCCCGAGCCTGGGAGGAAGATGCCATATTTCTTCACTTTAGCTGGGACCCTTCCCACCTCCTCACCACACCCACCCACCCCCAATACACGGCCTAGGACATGGTGGGTGGGAGACAAGCTCCAGCCCAGAAGCTGGGTCCCATGCGTAGAGAGGAGAAGCCAGCAGCCCCAGGATGTTGCTCACACTCATCTCTGCGGTCAGGCCCCGCAGGGCCTCCAGCGGTGGGAGAGCCACCCTCACCCAACCACCCATAAGCAGAGAGTGGGCTTCCTCAAGGAGAACTGAGCCAGGGAGGGACCTCGAACGCCTCCTGAACCCTCACCCTGAAGAGCACAAAACTTTGTGCTCACAAGGTGCTCTGTATGCACTTGGCTGTCCAGGCTCTGGGGCTCAGTTGAAGAGGGACTGATTGGAGGGTGGGGAGAAGAACGAGACAGGGCCAAGGACCCTCACCTGACACAGTGAGGCTGGCCCCATGGCTGACCCGGACACTGGCGACATTGGAGGCCACACAGTGGAAGACGCCGCTGTCCTCAGCCTGAAGGCCTGTGATCTGCAGGACCCCCTTGGGCAGCAGTGTGTACCTGTGGCAGGAGGGCACGGTCAGCCATAAGCAAGCACAAGCACCACTGGCCACAGGGTGACTCAGCATCACGGACACAGCCCAGGACCCGGCCACTACCCCAATGTCACTTTTGTCATCACAGACACACTACGGGACTCTCACAGGTGGATGCACCTGCGATTCCAGCCTTGACAACCATCACACACAGATCTTCGCATGCATTCAAGTGTTGAATCTGGGCCCACAAACCACACAGATACTCAGTCTCAACAAAGTTGCAGAAACACCACCCTGGAGGCCACAGGCAGGCCTCCTTCAAGGCCCAGACGCTGGGCTGGCCTGCCTCTTGGTCATCCCTCCACCTTCCCCACCCGGGGCTCACCTCTCATTGTCTGTATCAATGGGGACTCTGTTCTTCTCCCAGGTGATCAGGGGTTTGGGAAGCCCATGGATTTGGCACTGGAAGCGGGCCACACCGCCCTCCTCACCCACGGTGGCCTGAGGGTGCACGTGGAAGTCGGACATGGCTGGAGAAAGAAAAGGAAATGTGTATGGGGAAGGCACACTGCTGAGGTGCAGAGGGGATGGGAGAGGGCATGGGGGGCCTCGGGCCTGTGTCCTGGAGCCCTGGAGCTCACCCGGCTCAGGGCGCAGGGTGTCTTCCCCCAAGCTGAGCTGGCAGGTGCAGGGCACAGCTTGCTGGGGGTACATCGGCACTTACCCTGCCTCCTACCTGTGGGAAACATCTCCCCCTAAGGGATGGTATAGGCCGGGCTGCGACACTTTGAGAAAGGTCTGGACAAATTCTTGGATAAACCTCTAACACGGAAATCTTGGGCTGCGGACCCATGAAGCCTAGTCAGAGAAAAGCCTTGCTCCCACGGCCTGCTCCCCACTTTTACAGCGGCTTTCGGATTTATTTTTATAAACTCCCTGTAAGGTATGCAAGTGCTAAGTATTATGCTGTACGTTTTACAGAATAGGAAACAGAGAGGGGAAGCGATTAGTCCAGTGTCACCCAGCAGGGACACTGGTCGTTAGAGCCTGGTTACCAGCACCCAGTGGCTTTCTTTGCCTTTCATCATCACCCCCTTATCCCCAGTTCTTCTGCAGCTTCTCAATGTACCCCAAGAAGGTGGTGTACCATCCAAGGTGACAAGCCTCTTAGAAGACAGTCAGACCTACCAATCTACATTTCAATGTGTCATAAATATTCAGGGGCTGCCTTCCCACCTTTTGGGGATCTGAACTGCTTGAGCTCTGATCATGGGAGGGGCCGTGGTGCACGCCCCCCACCCCCTTTTAGGCCGGTGAAGTGTTCCTGCCCACTCTCACTCCCATTCATCCTTACTCCCCAACCTGTAAAGCCCAGGGAAGGGGCCCCTCCCACATGGGTTCCCAGCTTCAGCACCAGGGCTGTGATTTCATTAAAATCCACTTTGCTTCAAGTGCGGGAAGGAGGCTCACCATCTGTCCAGGCAGGCAGCCCCTCCCCTCCAACACTCCATCAACTGGGACAGTTGTCCCCTCCCAGAAGAAGCCCTCCCTCTCCCCACAGCAGCAGGGACGCTGGAGCTTGTCCTGGTCCCTGCTCCTGACTCCCTGGTGCGGGTGGGCACACCCCGTCTCAGGCCCCCTCAATCCACCGGTCTGTTCAGGACTCCAGGGCAGCTCAGAAAGGCCGAGCCTTTGTGCCCTTCTTCCCAGAGTCTCTGGGGGCTGACTCTTTTGTGGCACATTCTCCATCTCATTTGCATGTGGTTCATTAAATATAAACATGCATAAAAATCCCCAGCCCAGTCTCCTCCTCCTTCAGGGCCTCCTGGGAGTATGGCTGATGGGTGTGAGCGCGTCCTTGCACGTGTGTGCAGAGCTGTGCTCGCTGGGAGGACATGGTTGCCTCTGTGTATGTGGTGTGAGTGTCCAAGCTGGATGTGAATGGGGGGCGGTGGTTGTATCCCTCAGCTCCTGTGGCTGGTGTGTGATTCTGGTTCTGTGTAGGTAATCAATCACACATGTCCCTGTGTAGGTATAGTCCTTACAAAGGGCACCTTGGGGCCCTAGGGGCGGGAGATGGGGGCAAGTGCCCCAGCTGGTGTCCCCATCAGGCTCAGTGAGATGATCCCCAGGGAGCACTGTGAGGTCAGCCTGCCCAGGCTCAGGCCAAAGGCTGTGTTTGGCCAAGGGCCTGCAGGTCAGCCCAGAGGTTTGGGGCAGGGGGCTGAGGCACTGGTAGGGCCCCTCTACTGCTTCCAGGCCTCAACCTCTAGGAGCGCAGGGCTGGAGGCAGGCCTAGCGAGCGGAGAGGGCACCCCAGCTCCTGGGTCAGCTGTCTATGCCCCACCCACCCAGCCCTGCCCTTCAGGAGCTGGGGAGCTGCCTGCCCCCTCCTCACTCCAGCTGGAGAGGAGCCTGCAGCCCCCCAGGGACTTGGGGCGGGGACTAATGGCTCTGCTGACTACAGATGCCTCCTCATTAAGGAACCCGAATCCTTTTGTGTTTCTAGCCCCCATTCTGGGCTCCCTGGAGGCGCCTAGAGCTAGGAGCTGGCCTGAGGAGAGATGCAAGGGAAAGGGCTGCTTCTCATCAGGGCGCACTGGATGGAGAAAGTTTGGCCTCTAGCTTCTTTCTCCCCCTAAAACTAAACAATGAAGAAGCATGGGTTGAATGTGATGCTGCAGAGGAATGCTCGAGCAGGAAGGGGTGGTAGTTAAGGAGCCAGTCTGATCATCTTCACACTGTACAACAGAGTCCGAGGGGTCCCCAGGGGCCCCTGGGATGCAGCTGGGGCCCCTCCCCACCCAGGGCTTCACATCTCCCCTCCATCAGAGCAGCACCTTGCAAAACCTCTCTATCAGCTTTACTTAACTGCAGTTCTGCCAAACATTTCATTTGAAGGGTAGCTTTGCTTTTAAAAGTGCTTGAAAACCACGCATGTAAAGCCAACACATTCATTTTATGAAAGGGAAACTGAGACCCAGGCCCAGTTGGTGGCTCTACTGGCCCCAAATCAGAAGTTCCATGCCCCAAGCCCTCTGCTGGGGTGTCCCCAGCAAATTTTTCACTCTCCAAGGACAGGTGACCCCAGGGCAGACTGCAGGCTGGGCCAGCCTCTTCTCACTGGCTGTGAGTTGGCACTGTGTGACAAGTTGCAGGGACGACAGTGAGCCCCCGAGAAGGTTTTTCTGTCCCGTCCCTCGGAGCCCAGCTGGTTAGGCAGTGTGGTCCGGGGGAGGGGGTGCAATAGGAGGGTGTGGTCCTCTTTATCTGAGGCTCCTTCTTCCCTCCCCTTCTTCCCACCCCTACTCAACCCTTGGGTCAGCCCTGTATATCCCTTCGGTGTCCTGGGGGATTGCAGTGAGACCGTGGGCAGGCAGTGTCAGGGTATAAAAGGGAAGAACAAACCTGACTCCATGTTGGATCTGTTTCTTTTTCTTTAACCTTTGTATTCTATTGCTTTTGCTACAACTTAGTTGCTAAAGGGATGTTGCCTAGAGCTTAAAGTATACATGATGGCCCATCTCTGGGAACCCTGCCTCCCGTAATAGGAGCGCTGGTCCTTTCCTCCACAGATGAAGGGGTGAACAGGTACTCTGCAGGGCCTCCCACGTCAGACTCCTGCTGCCTTCCTGTACAGGCCTTTGTCCACACTCAGCTGAGCTCACTCCGAGTTTGTCCACTCACTCCGAGTTCACTGCTGACTTCTTTAGGAAGTCAGGGGAGAAAATTTCTCAGGGCCACTTAGATCTCCGATCTCTCAGAGGGGAAACACGTTTGGTTTACGTGTCTGTTTTGCACTGGCTTGTACGAGCAGGCCATGGAGCCAGCTGTCCCTCATCGTGTCTCTCTGGGAGAGGGTCCCTGGGCAACCATGAGGACGTGGGGCTGAGGACTGGACCTCAGAAAACGCTGACCTCTGAGCAAGTCATTCTGGAGGCCACTGTGTGGTTGACAGTGGTGGGCACAGTGGCTGGAGGCACTATTTGTCAATAGTTTTTTATTATTATTATTTTAAATTTTTATTTTATTTATTTTTGGCTGCGTTGGGTCTTCATTGCTGCACACAGGCTTTCTCTAGTTGCGGCGAGCGGGGGCTACTCTTTGTTGCAGTGTGCGGGCTTCTCGTTGCGGTGGCTTCTCTTGCTGCAGAGCACGGGCTCTAGGTGCGCGGGCTTCAGCGGTTGTAGCATGCGGGCTCAGTAGTTGTGGCTCACGGGCTCTAGAGCGCAGGCTCAGTAGTTGTGGTGCACGGGCTTAGTTGCTCCGCAGCATGTGGGATCTTCCCAGACCAGGGTTCGAACCTGTGTCCCCTGCATTGGCAGGCTGGTTCTTAGCCACTGTGGAGGCACTATTTGTGGCCAGTGTGGGTAGCACTGTGTATGGGGCTGGTGGACATGAAGGTGGTGCTGTGGCTTGCGGCTAACGATGCTTTACCTTCCTGCTCACACCTGTTGGTCGGGTAGGAGCCGTTTCGGGTTCCTCACTTCAAGCTGGGTTATGGGAGGGGGTCGTGTTGGGAGGCCCCTCCTGTGTGAGGACCAGAGAGAGTGACAGGGAGGACAGAGGCCTGCTTGGGGGTCATTATGGAGAAAAGAAGAAGAAAGCACCTTTGTCCTCAAACAGTCTGAGAAGGAATCTCCCAGCCGCTCCCTGTCCCTGCCAGGGGTACAGCTAGGCCGTGGGGAAAGAGGGTTCACAGAGACAGCCCAGCAACCCACCGGGCTGGAAGGGAGCAGAAACCAGCAGGAAATGGCTCCTGGACACCCCTATAAATCACCCGAGGGGAGGGGAGTCTCCTGAGAGCCAGATCTAGAGAGGCTCAGGGAGGGGAGGGGAACTTTCCTCCTGGTCCACGACCTCTGGCGAGGTCAGGCCTGGATCTGATTAGACAGGCTCCAAGGGGACGCTGGGTGGGGCAGGAAGGGTCGGGGCAGAGTGCTGGGAAGGAAGCCGGCAGCATACCCCAAGCCCAGCCTCCAACCCTTTGGCTACAGCCAGACTCCTATCTGGTGTGTGATGACAAAGAGATCAGTGGGCTTGCTGGGATGGAGAGTTCAAAACACAGCCTTTGCAGAAGCCAGCGGCACTGGAGGTCTGAGGCACCGACTGCCCCCACTCATACCGCCATTCAAGAGGAATAACCACGACCTGCAGACTCTTCCAAAGGCCATCCAAAGTCCCCTTCCTTGTATCCATCCCTGCCAAGGACCAGGGACACCCCGAACGCCCGGTTCCTCCTCACGCAGCTCAGATGATTGTAATGTTTTTCCTTATACCAGAGGCACAGCTGAATCCCATATGCTTCCACCCAATGCCCCAACTTCCCCCTTGAGAATCTCATTTTTTAATAAAGTAAGTAGCCAGCTATTAAGCACTTGAAATGTGACCAGTCCAGATTGAGTTGGGCTGTAAGTGTAAAATACACACTGGATTTCGAAGATTTAGTACAAAATAAAAAGACACTAAGCATTGGGGAAATGCAAATCAAAACCATAATGAGAGGCCACATCACACCCATTGGGATGGCTACTACCAGAGCAATGACAAAAAACAGCAGAAAATAGCAAGTGTTGACAAGCATGTGGAGAAATTGGAACCCTTGTGCACTGTCGGTGGGAATGTAAATTGGTGCAGCCACTATGGAGAACAGTGTGGAGGTTCCTCAAAAACTTAAAAATAAAACCACCATACAATCCAGCAATTCCACTTCTGGGTATATACCCACAAGAATGAAGGGTCTCGAAGAGATATTTGTACAGCCACATTCATAGCAGCCTTATTCACAATAGCTAAAAGGTAAAAGCAGTCCAAGTGTCCATCAACAGGTGAATGGATAAATAAAATGTGTTTATACATACAATGGAATATTACTCAGCCTTAATAAAGGAAGGAAATTCTGACACATGCTACAGTGTGGATGAACTTTATGGACATTATGCTAAGTGAAATAAGTCAGTCACAGAAAGACAAATACTGTATGATTCCACTTATATGAGGCACCTAGAGTAGGCAGATTCATAGAGACAGAAAATAGAATGGTGGTTGCCACAGGCTGGTGGGGAGAGAGGAATAGGGAGTTACCGTTTAACGGGAATAGAGTTTCACTTTTGGGAGATGAAAAGAATTCTGGAGATGGATGGTGGTGACGGTTTGCACAATAATATGAAGGTACTTAATGCCACTGAACTGCACATTTAAAAATGGTTAAGACAAAAAAAAGTGGTTAAGACAGTAAACTTTATGTTATGTGTATTTTACCACAATTAAAAAGTTGGAGGGACTTCCCAGGTGGTCCAGTGGTTAAGAATCCACCTTCCAATGCAGGGGACACAGGTTCAATCCCTGGTCAGGGAACAAAGATCCCACATGCCACGGGGCAACTGAGCCGGTGCGCTGCAACTACTGAGCCCATGCACCACAACTAGAGAGCCCACAGGCCGCAAACTACAGAGCCCATGCACTCTGGAGCCCACATGCCACAACTAGAGAGAAGTCTGTGCACCGCAAGGAAGAGCCTGTGAGCTGCAATGAAAGATCCTGGTGCCGCAACTAAGACCCGATGCAGCCAAAAATAAATGAATGAATGAATAAATGTTTTTTAAAAGTTGGAAAAATAATAATTTTGATAATAGTTAATAATTTAAAATATTGCTAACAAGCTGAAATGATAATATTTTGGATTTTAAAGACAGTTCAAAAAATGTAAAAAGTATTAATAATTTTAAAATAATGATTATATGTTGGGATAATATTTTGTATATATTAAGTAAAATAAAGTTTATTATTAAAATTAACTTCACTTGTTTTTTTTACTTTTTTTGTAAATGTGACTATTAGAAAACTTAAAGTTACCTACATGCTTTGCGTTATACTCCCGTTGGACAGTCCTGCTCTAGAAGACACGACCAATTTTGTTCTTCACACAATAGATCTTCAAATACTTGAGGTCTGGGTTGTTCCCTGAGAAACATCTTCTGAGGGGAAACACCCTTAATTCCTTCAGCCACTTGTGATGTGAAATGATGTTCAGATGCCTTAAGCCTGAAGACCCTGGGGATGGTATGAACCCAAAGGGCCTTACACCAGCAGGGGACCTGGAGCAGATTTCAGCCATCATCTGTAGTGAGCATCCTTGTGTTGTCCAATATGACAGCCACTAGCTACATGTGGCCACTTAAATTAAAATTAAATTAAAAATTCAGTTCCTCTGGCTCCCTAGCTACCTTTCAAGTGTTCAACAGCCACAAGTGGCTACAGGCTACCTTATGGGACAGCACCAATAAAATACTTCCATCATCACAGAAAATCCTTTTGGACAGCACTGGTCCACACCCAAGGCAAGGCCTCAGACCCACAGCTGCTTTCTGTCTTGCTCCCTCTCTCTTGCCGTCCCACCAGAAAGCCCCCTTTCTTCTCCATCTTCATCACTAGCCCAGCTTTGCCCCTACCAGATCCCTCCTCTCCTGGCCACATGGACTCAGAGACTGCTGACAAGGCCCGCATTTGATCGCATCCTAAGGCTGTCACACTGCATGGCAGAGAAGGCCTCACACAGCACGATTTCTACTGCCGGTGGGGAAATACTTGCTGAGAGCATTTTGAGGGAGCAATGCAGTGAAGAGGTTAATGGTACAGGCTCTGGAATCAGACAGAACTGGGTACAAGACTCACCTCCGCCACTCTTAGCTCTGCGACCTTGGACAAGTTAGTCTCTCAGAACCTCTCTCACTTATAAAATTGGGATGACAATAGCTCATGTTGCTAGAGCGGCTGCACTGGCGGGAATCAATGAGATTTATTTGTAAAGTGCTTGGCACAGTCCTTGAAAAATAGCAAATACTTGCCAGTGATTGTTGAGGGAAAATAGTAGAATCTTGAGTTAAAAGGTGCTGAGAGGTTATGGAAGAGCACGGAAGGATTGGGGTTGGGTGGCCATCTACTCCAAGAGGGTAGCCGTACTCCCATGGAGAGGCAAAAGCTCAGAGAGCTAGTGGCAGAGCCCTCTGGAGAACTGAGTAAAGACAGAATCTGCAAGGCCTGAATGGTGAGAGGGTCAGTGCAGGGGGAAGGGGGCAGCCTGGTATAAACCAGAGCTTGGCTTGTATTTCACTTCTGCCTGGGGGCTTCACAGAGGCCCCAGTAGGTGAGCTGTCACTTGGAAGAAGCCATTGGGTAATTGAGGCCTTGATTTCTCTAGTAAAATGTTTATGAAGCCCATAAACTCATGCCTTTATTGGCCAGGCTCATTCCGGGGGATGGATGTGGCTCTCCAAGGTGTAGTTAAAGCACCTGCTGAACTCAGGCACCCGATGGCTACTCTGGCCTCCACCCAGACCCACCAGGCAGAGTGACTCCTGGAGGGCGAGGAGGCCAGCCAAGTCCACATGCTCTTTAAACTCCGCAGAGCACTTGTAAATGTCCTCTCTAAATGCGCATGGGAAGGAGAGAGGTGACGGCAGAGAACCTGAGTCCTGGGGAGGCTGGCAACTTGCCACAGTCCCGGTGGGATATTGGTTTTGTCATCAGGGTTCTCTGGGCCAGGCTTAGCCTCTCCAACACTCTGTCCCAGTCTCTCCAATATCTGGGTCCCCACCTTGCCCATGACTTTGGCTCCGTTAGGGAAGATCCCCTACGTTGATTGGCTGATGACATTTGGAGGTGAGGAAAGTATGAACTTAGAAGACATGTATTTACTTCCCTGGCTCTCCAAAGGGAAGTCTGAGAGTTGAATTAAGGTTCTGAATCCAAAGAGTAGGTGTTTTTTGCGGGGGGCGGGAGGGAGGCACTGTGTGGGGTTTGGGTGTTGGATGGGTGTGGGTGGACCGTGTCTGGAGCTTACAAACATCCCCAGAAGACTGCGATGGCTCAGAGGCCCTGTTCAGCTTTGCTGGGGGTGATTGATTCATCTGGGCCTTTGCCTGGTGACCCTGCTCTGAGAAGCCTCTGGAACCTTTTGTCTCCCTCTTCAAGCCCCTTACCCCCTGCCTTGGGCCTCTGAACCCCAGCCCCTCCCTCCCACCCTCCCACACCACCACCAGCTCACCACTCCCCGCCCAACCCCAATTCTAACACAAAAGGCAACTTTGTCTTTCAAGTCAGCAGCCATAAATCCACGTCTCTCCCCTCCCTCCTGGCAGCCACCTCTGACAAATGGGGTGGGGGGAGGTGGGGGACAGTGGGGGGCCAGACTCAGCTTGGGAAAGTCCTTGCATCCAGCTGTTGGCCCACTGTAGGCTGGTGAGCATCGAACCTTTATGGTCTGATCTTCGATTCCAACGGATGGTAAGACCCAAGGCACAGCTGCAGGAGGGGCAATCTGGGGCTCTCCGCAGCCTCTGGGCTGGGCTTTTACAACCCAAGGAGAATAAAACCTCTCAAAGCCCTACTTTTAATTATTCAGCCCACAATTCAGAGGCTCCGGTTCTTCCTCCGATCAAGTCTTGTGCTCCCCTTCCCTCCCCTGCCTCCAGCCCACCGTGGAGGGAGTGAAGTGTGCCTGGGGGAGAGTGTGCTGTGGGACACAGGTGGTATGCCTGCCCGATGCGGCATACTGGATGTGCCACTGGGTGGGTGTGCCCTGCTGCTGTCAGTGTGGACCCTACACATTCAGGGGAGGGGAAAGGGGGAGGAGTATCACCCACCCCACGTGACCACCCTACCTCCCCCACTGCTAGGTTTTCAAAAGCAGTCCCAACTTCAAATATTTCGCCCTAATTTTCATCCCACGTATCAGGCAATGAGTCACAGGATGTGTCCTGGTTTGGGAAATACAGTCCTCTGTCCTATTTACACAGCACACCCACTGAATTAACTCTAAGCATTCATTCAACAGATACTTACTGATGTGTCTGAGAGAATGTTCTGGCACTCCTGAAGTAAATTCCCTTCATCCCACAGGCCCTGTCCTTAGGTTTTCTACCCAAGCTCCTAGAAATATCAGAAAGGTGAAAGCACCAGAGCCAGGGTCTTAGGTACTATCATAGTAATGTGGTCCTGAAAAACAGAAACCTGCAGAAGCCATGATGGGCAAAGGTAAGATATTATATCAGTATAACCCTGAGAGGTAGGGATTACTAGCTTTTCTGAGGTGCAGAGAGGTTAAGTAACTTGCCCAAGGTCACACAGCCATTTAATGATGATCACACGTTAACATTTAATGATGCTAAAGCAAGCATTTGAACTTAGAGTGGGTCTAACTCTAAATCCAGTGCTCTTTCCCTGCATCACAGCTGTGAGACACACACACACACACACACTCAAATGCTGCTCAAACATGACTAACCATACCTGCAAGCACTGGCACAGAAAATCACAGAGGCGCACAACATCCCAGACCCTTAAAAGTACCATGCCTACGCACATTCAGAGACACCCGTGACACAGCAGGCTTCACTTTAGCTGAACTCCCCCAGGGTTTGAGGTAGGTTTCATAGCACGTGACTAATGCAGATAAGCACCATGATAAGATGGTGTTATTAGCCCACTAGTGGTCACTGAGCCCACACATGTTTCCTAAATTCTATTAACACAGGTAAATAAACAACCCAGATGCTAGTCTCCAGGTAGCTCTTCCATGAGCATTTCCAGATCAGCAAACCGGGAAACCAAGCTGCAAGGATGGGGCCTGCAGGGTTACTCCTGTCACCTGTTGGGCCCTTATAAAATAGAGTAGTTTATTTTCCTGGTTTTGCAGGGGGAGGACAAAGCATTGTGAGATGCTAGCAGCTTCCATGGGGTGAGTGGAGGTAGGGGGTGGGGAGATGGAAGGTGGATGTGCTAAAGGGAAGGGTAGCTGTGACTGACTCAGTCCTTTTAATAACTGGATCTTGATAAAGCCAAAGCCCCTCTCTGGGCCTCTGTTTCCTCCTCTGTAAAATGGGGGAGTTGAGTTGGACAAGTTATAAAGTCTCATCCGGTTGTAGCCTTTGAGACACATGTGCTTCCAGGCACCAGCCAAGGGTGCAGGGTCAGGGAGTCGACTTGGGAATCTCTCTCTGCCTTAGACTTGAAAATGTCCAGGCCCAGCAGAGCCCCTCTCCATAGACTGCATGTCTCCGCCCGTGTCAAGGTCACCAATCTTCCTTATGTAAACCTGCCCGGGCCCACAACATCCTTAACTTCCGTCATTCTGGTCAGGATACCGGATCTCCCTCACCTCCCGGAAGGGCGTCTGGTTAGGGGGCCCAGGCTGGAGCTATTAAGTAAATTGCTTTCACATGACCATGAGGACCACTCAACAAAAACAGATACTTCCCCCAAATTTCCAGAGCCATATATTAGGATTTGTAGGGACTAATATAGCAGGCATTAGGTAATGGAGAGGTGACCTGGGATCATGCCTGGCTCTGTCACAGATTCTCTATGTGACTCTTCAATTCCAACCTTGGATTTCTCATCTGTAAAACAGAGGAGTGGAGGAGGACAGACAAGAGAATCTCGAAGGTCCATACCATTAAGAGTCTAGGATAACACTAGGTAAAATGGTTGCTCTCCACCCATGAAAGGACCCTCTCCTATTCTCAAACCTTGATCTGATGCTGTATTCACCTCTCATGGCTCTACAGGACCTCTGGCAGCTCAGCACTGAACCCCAATAGTTTAAGGCCTGCAGCTCCTCCACCCCAACAGCACTCCAGAAGAAGCCTTATCAGTTTGGGGGAAGAGGGAGGCCTACATTCCATGGGAGGATCATGAACCTTCTTGGTTGGTTAGGGCTACCAACTCTTGGAAGTAGACTTATTTGGGAAACTCCACTGCTGTCTTCTAGTTGTCGGAGGTCTCCTAAAGCCCTAGGAATCGCCGTAGAGGGTTTCAAAAGCCTTCCCTGAGATTTTTTGATGATGGCCCTTCTGACCGGTGTGAAGTGATACCTCACTGTAGTTTGGTTTTTTTTTTGCGGTACGTGGGCCTCTCACTGTTGCGGCCTCTCCCGTTGCGGAGCACAGGCTCCGGATGCGCAGGCTCAGCGGCCATGGCTCACGGGCCCAGCCGCTCCGCGGCATGTGGGATCCTCCCGGACCGGGGCACGAACCCGTGTCCCCTGCATCGGCAGGCGGACTCTCAACCACTGCGCCACCAGGGAAGCCCCTCACTGTAGTTTTGATTTGCATTTCTCTGATAATTAGTGATGCTGAACATCTTTTCATGGGCCTCTTGGCCATCTGTATGTCTTCTTTGGTGAAATGTCTATTTGGGTCTTCTACCCATTTTTTGATTGGGTTGTTTGTTTTTTTTGATATTGAGCAGTTTGTGTGTTTTGGAGATTAATCTTTTGTCCGTTGCTTCGTTTGCAAATATTTTCTCCCATTCTGAGGGTTGTCTTTTTGTCTTGTTTATGGTTTCCTTCGCTGTGCAAAAGCTTTTAAGTTTAATTACGTCCCATTTGCTTATTTTTGTTTTTATTTTCATTACTCTAGGCGGTGGGTCATAAAAGATCTTGCTGTGATTTATGACTTAGCCATAAAAAGGAACAAAATTGGGTCATTTGTAGAGATGTGGATGGACCTAGATTCTGTCATACAGAGTGAAGTCAGAAAGAGAAAAACAAATATTGCATATTAACACATGTATGTGGAATCTAGAAAAATAGTACAGATGGACTTACTTCCAGGGCAGGAATAGAGATACAGATGTAGAGAACAGACTTGTGGACACACACAGCGGGGGAAGGAGAGGGTGGGATGAATTGGGAGATTAGGTTTGACATAAATACACTATCATGTGTATAATAGACAGCTATTGGGAACCTGCTGTAGAGCTCAGGGAGCTCAGCTCGGTGCTCTGTGATGACCTAGATGGGTGGGATGGAGTTGTGGTGGGGAGGGAGGTCCAAGAGGGAGGGGATATAGGTATACATATAGCTGATTCACTTCATTGTACAGCAGAAACTCACACAACGTTGTAAAGCCATTATACTCCAATTAAAAAAAGAGCTTTCCCTTAAATTCAAAGGAATCACCACACCCACCCCTAACCTCTCCCTTTTCCTGTGCCTCTTATTAACAACCTCATCACGCACCAACTACCCAAGCTAAAACAAACCAAGGCGTCACTGCCTCATCCGTCTCCCTCTCCCCCACAGCTAACTGGTCACCAAATCCTGGTCTAACCTCCCTTTTCCCTCCCATTGCCTTGGCTCAGGCTCTCATCACTCTCAACTGTTTCTGTAATAGCTTCCCCTCTCCAGCCTTCCCACTTCCAGTGCTCTCTCCCTCCTCTTCTTCCTCCATCCTGAAGCCATAATTATCTTCCTGAATATCCAATATGATCATTAAACATGTTTGGTGGTTCTCCATTGCCTTGAATCAAGGTACTCTCCTTGGGATGGCATTCAAGGTCTCCATTATTAGGTCCTGATTCATATTTCCAGCTCCAAATGCAGCTAATTCTCTCTTCATGTGATTTGTACTTTGACTGTGTGAGACAAGTTTGCCTTCCCGAGACATATCATAGATGGTCATGCTTATATTCCTTTACTTCTGCTGTGCCCTTTGCCTGGAACTCTTTTGCCAGTTTCTCTACTAGCACCCCACCTTCCACATCCCCCAAAGGAGGCAGAATTAATTCCTGCCTCCAATGTGTTGCCTTGTGCCTCTCTCCTAGCTCTTATCAGACTTTATTAGAATCAGTTGCTCACACATCAATCGCCTACTAGTAGCCTACGATGAGTCCCTTACCGGCACAGAACAGTCTAATTTACCTTTCTACCTCCAGCACCTAGAACAAATACTAGGTAGATAATAAGTCCTCATTAACTGTGTCCTGAATGCTGGCTTTAAGGATCATATGGTCTTGGGGATCATTCCCCGTTATCTTCTCTTCCACCCAAGTCCCCACCCTACCGCAATTCATTGCCTATGGTGGGCAAGTTACTTCCTCTCCTTGAGTCTCAACTTCTTCAATGAAATGAAGGACTTGGACCAAGCACCCGCTACCCACTTCTCAAACTTGACTGTGTATCAGAATAACCTAGGGTGCTGGGTAACAATGCAGATTTCCGGACTCCACTCCCTTGGTCTGGCGCGGTGCCCTGGAACCTATATTTCTGTGAAAGCGCAGGAGGCTGCCTCATAATGCACAGCCAGAATTGGGAACTCCTGGCCTGGCAGGTTCTCGAGAACCCTGATCTCGCCTCGGGCTCCAGCATCCGACGAGGGCAGATTCTCAGCCCAGCACCCGCCTGCACACCCCCCACACCCCCCGCGAGCAACGGGGCCGGCTAGTCCAGGCAGTGTGACTCCGATGCCAGCAGGCGCAGAGCGGGCGGCGGGGCGGGTGGAGGAGCATGTGGGAGCCCGGCCCCCGCGGGGCCCCAGTGCAGGCATTCGGCTGCCGGGCGGGGTCAGGGCCCTGAGAGCCGCTCGCTCAGCGGCAGGAGTAAGTGGGACCATCTGCTCCACTCCGCAAAGGTCATCGCTTTGTGTCAAGCTCCCATCCCCCCCTCGCTCCTCCCCCACCTTCCCCTCTTTGCCCTTTGACTCCCGGGACTCCAAAGAAAAAAGCACTTGAGGTCCTGATGAAAGTGGGAGTGTGATGGGGAGCGACGACGGCCGCCGGAGCTCGGGGCCCGCGCAGAGCCGGGCCTGCTCCGAAGGAGAGCGCGGCGGGCGGCTGCGGGACGAGGAGGACCGGCCGCGTCCCGTCCGCGGGGCCCGGGTCCGAGCCGGCGGCGCGGCTCCCGAGAGAGGCGGCGCCGGTTCCCACAGCCGGCCGGGCCGCCGGGCCCCTTTGAAGTGGCCGCAGCTGCACACCCCGACCCGCGGCTAATCCCCGCCGACGCGGGCGTCCTCGCCCCCCCGCATAGCAATAGTGTCCGCGCTGAATGGCGCTGGCTAATTACCTCGCTCGCACCGCCGCGGGTGAATGAGAGAATCCGGCATTGTGCGCGGCGAATGGAGAAAATAAGACAGCCATTGTCCTCGCAAGCCAAACGAGGGTTTGATGTCGCTGGGGCGAGCGAGGCACCATTTCCCGCCACCCCCTCCCCCCGGCGGGGGCAAAGTCCCCGGCTGGGCCCGGGTCCGGGAGGACCGGGCTGGCCCGGGGAAACTGAGGAAGCAGGTCCGGTCTCCCCGGGAAAGAATCCCTCCGCCTCCCGTGGAAGCCCAGCGGGCGGACACATGACAGCCCGGGGCTCCCCTCTCCACCAGCAGATTCTTAGCGGCACCTACTGCGGTCGCCCGGTTCTGTGCCCGACTTAGAAAAAAAAAAAAACAGCAAAAAAACAGGCACGGCCCTGCCTTCGACAGCCTAATTAGATTTCGTTGGGAACACATGGAACAATCGGAGGAGTCGGGGATTTGTATCCCTCAGTGCTCAACTGTGTGCCACCAGCTGAAAGGGCTGGAGAAGTTCAGAGAATGGCTGGGAGAGATGTGAGGAGAGGAACAAGACCCTGAAAAGAAGGGGCAGGAAGATGGGGAGCTGTGGGGAGCCTGGACTGAGGAAAGGACTGGCACCTTGGATAATGTGGACCTCCCCTTTCCAACCATTTCCCTCTTCTGGGAGGAAGAGGGAAATGGTTGGAAAGGGGAGGTCCACATTATCCAAGGTCTGCAGAGCCAGGTTTCAGGATGCGGAGGTAATGCCGGAAGCACGGAGGCCACTGTTTTGATTCAAGAAAGGTCCCGATGAGAATGGTGGATGGAAAGGTAAGATTGGAGTTCCAACCACTTGCCTATGGAAGCCGACTCATTATCAGGAACCGGACTAGCCTCAGGCATTTCCTTTTTTTCCTGTATAAGGATGTGAGGGGCTCAGCTTAGAAATCAGCACTAAAGGAAATCACGATGCACATGGACAAGCTGATGATCACACTGTTTATGCATTCAACAGTTTCTGTGCCTTATCAGGCTGCCTTCTCTTCACGGTCACCACCAAGTAAGGTTGCTTTTTGGTGGGGCGGGAAGAGGAGATTACATCCTTCAAGATCAGGAGGTGTCTTATCTTTCGGTCCCTCAGAGTACTCAGCTCAGAGGCAGGTAGGTATAGGACAGATGCTCTTGGAGATGTGCTGATTTGAGAACTGACCTGCTTTAATATCCTTCAGTTCCAGTATCCTTTTCCTGGAAGCACGTACTTCCTAATCCCTTCTGATGGGCTCTTAGACTATTTCTGCCTAAAGGAGGAATGTCATACATAAGATCCAATGTTCTATCAGGCTTCTCAAGTGATAAAAAGGTCTGTTGCTCAGATCAACAGTAGGCTGTTGCGCTGACCCAGTAGCCCTTAGCTAGCACCACTTACAATGCATATTACAGTAGAGCTCTTTCTGAGGCAGCAATCTTTTCTAACGTTCTAATGTCCATGTTACCACGACTAGATTATAAGCCCTTTGTGGGCAGCCCATAACTAGAGTCTGAAACAGGACCATCCATCCATCCATCCATTTATCAGAGAATAAAATTAAAGAATGGATAACACATAACACTTGTTCAGGGACTAAACAGCAGCCAAAATGGTTCCTTGTTTTGACTGATCAACCACATTAACATTACCTAGCACTGGTTGTAACAGTGATACATGAAAAGCATGCTTTTTAAAAGGAGAGAAAAATCTAAGTATAGGTCATTGTTTTTCTAACCCAACTCTGAATCAGGGTTTAATTTAACCCTGGTCATAACCTCCAATATAATCATAATGTTTTTCTTTATAATTCTCCTAAATCTGCATCTTAGAGTCATATTTCTTCTGCCTAAGGCTCTAGAATCTTAAGCCCACTTGGCGTCCCAGCACCTGCTGCTGCTGAACTACTCCCCTGCTTAGGCCCTTCTGCCTCCTTAGTTGATCTGCCTAGTTAGTTGGTTTAAAGAACTCCAAAACAAAACAAAAAGATAAAGCGGAGCTGCTGTGGATGTGGTAGATGTAGGAAGCCTGGAGCCCCACCAATCTGACTTTTCTCTTTCCCCCATCTCCAGCCCCTGAGCCCCCTCCACAGACCCAAGGACCCTTAGGAATGATGCTTAAAGTCCCCTCATCTAGAGAAAAGAAAGGGCTTATCCAAGGAAGCAACAGCTAGTTGGTAGTAATCAGAGATCATTCTAATGCTACACAGGCAACTAGCTTCATTTTACAAGACTAAAATGACCATTCAAACAGAAACTACAAGTATAATTGTTATTATGTATTACTATACGTGTGTCTTTATGGTTTGTCCAGATTTCAACAAGAGTGCCTGAATGTCTAATCCCCAGAAGATTATACTTTGGAAATGATCCTCTATTCATAAAACATGAGGAGCCTCCAGGCCCAAATTAGAGATTCAATACTTTTAACTAAAAAAGTGCTTTTTTTTAAAGGAAGCCTGTTTCTCCTCGCATCTCTTCTTTCCCCAAACCCAAGACCATAAGTAACTTTAAAAATAATGCTCCATGGGTGACTATTTTGATAAGAAGATAATGAGTATAATAATGAGAGTGTGTTTTTTCTCCTCTTATCCATTCCCACAGCAACATGCATTCACAGGATGCTTTGATTTATCATGGTTATGACTTTTCAAGGTAACAGGAAGGTAGGCATGTATATGCAGGTATAGTCCTTCCAAAGAGGATGCACATGAAGCTCGAGGGAAGAGGGACACTTCCCAGCATGGAACTGGCCTGTTAGCTATTCCTGAGTGAGGCCAATGGTCTGGCATCCTGGGACTTTCTATAGCTTGCCTGGAAGGGTGTTCCACCCTGAGGTGACTGAGTACCAGCAGCCACCTCTCCTGGGGTGGCACACCAGGATCTGAACTCACCAGGCCAACCCCTTCCCATTCAGCACTCAGTCATGGCACCTGCAGCTCAGTCCAGTCCCAATCCTCCCCCAAGCGGTCAGCAGTGCGACCCTGGAAGGGAACAGAATAGGGAGATAGGGGTGCCTCTTTTTTTTTTTTTTTTTTGCGGTACGTGGGCCTCTCACTGTTGTGGCCTCTCCCGTTGCGGAGCACAGGCTCCGGACGCGCAGGCTCAGCGGCCATGGCTCGTGGGCCCAGCCGCTCCGCGGCCTGTGGGATCCTCCCGGACCGGGGCACGAACCCACGTCCCCTGCATCGGCAGGCGGACTCTCAACCACTGCGCCACCAGGGAAGCCCGGGGGTGCCTTTTAAGACTAGAAGAAGCTGGATTAGGAGACTCAGGATACAGTTAGATGCAGACATGGCTGCTCTCAGCTCCTGACAGTAGGGACTCGGAAACCTTCGGAGACTGGTTTAGGTGAAACCACCCAGTAGGCCCTTGAGTAATATCTGACTCAGTTTTACCTGCCCTCCCCCAAGTCCAGGCTGTTGAGCTCCAGAGGATGGGTGTTCCTACCCTCCTTTTCATATGCCCACAGCTCCCCATTCTCACCCTCCCCAGGCACCAACTCCAGGCCAAACCATGTGTTTAAGCGCTGAGGATGCACAGAGGAGCTATAGCCCCTCCTGCCACAAGGACTGTGCAAACCAGTGGAACAAGCTATATACTCACTGTCCCAGAACAGACCAGTGTCTTCTGGTTCTCCCCACCCCAAAAAATCAAAGCTGGGCATACAGCTCAATGAATCCTTCTTGAATTGATGTAATAAAAGCTATATAGCTTTATTTCAGGAAAGCTTTGATCCCATCAACCTTACGCTTACCAGCCTTGCTTGTAATAATCTTGATTTTGTCACAGATGGGAAAATGATTTGAGAAGCAAAATCAGAAACACAGGAGAGCAGGAATAACAAACAGGCTCAATCCTGAGGCTCATTCTATGTAATATCATTATTGGTCTTCTGATATACTGGAATCAAGAATATTCTAACCCAATCTTCAAGTGGGACTAATTTAGACAGGGTTTTCTCTAAGGTACCAGAGGTCTGGAATACAATTTTAAAAGACCTCAAAACAATTAGGGTGGGCTTCCCTGGTGGCGCAGTGGTTGAGAGTCTGCCTGCCAATGCAGGGGACACGGGTTCGAGCCCTGGTCTGGGAAGATCCCACGTGCCACGGAGCAACTAGGCCCGTGAGCCACAACTACTGAGCCTGTGCGTCTGGAGCTTGTGTTCCGCAACAAAAGAGGCCGCGACAGTGAGAGGCCCGCGCACCGCGATGAAAAGTGGCCCCCACTTGCCGCAACTAGAGAAAGCCCTCGCACAGAAACGAAGACCCAACACAGCCAAAAATAAAATAAATAAATAAATAAATAAAAAGATGCCTCTCTTTAAAAAAAAAAACAATAAGGGTGAGGGGAATTACTGCAGAAAGAAAGTGACATTCCATATAAGCTGGGATATAAACGGCAAAACAAAGATAACCCACGAGGGGGTGGGGGGCGAGGTGAGGAAGAAACAAGACAGATGTAAAGATGGCAGAAGAAGATCCAAGAATTGTTTATCACAAGCCAAATACTGGGTTTCAGTTTTCTGAGATCCTGGCTCTGAAGTTAGAGCCCAAATCCCATTTGGCCAATCAGCACATTGGAAAGAGCATCTGACCGCTTTCAGTCCCAGTTCTGTACACCCAGGACTTGGGTCAAGGCCCTCTCTCTGGATCTCAGCTTCCACAGCAGTGATGTAAGAAACATGGGCAAGAGGCTGGGGGAGAGGGGGTGTAGGGTCAGGGTGAATCAGCAAAACCTGGAAAGCTCCCCTCTCCCCATTCCTGCCTGCCCCTCAGTGAGTGCACTCCCAAGCACTGTGAGGGCCACAAGCACCCATCTCTGTTCAGTCTGCCATTCTGTGAAGGCTCTGGGACCTGCTCTGCTTCCTTTCCCTAGTAGAGCTTGCCTGTTCAAAGGTTTGCCCACAAACTTTTGTCCATCTCCCGCCCCATGTCAGAAATCCCTGGCCTATACCCCAAGCCAATTGGGAGGAAGGGGTCTGGGAACCCGAGACCTCCACTCTCCGGTTCCATTTTGCTCCCCAAGACCAGC
Source organism: Pseudorca crassidens (assembly GCF_039906515.1). Taxonomy (NCBI): domain Eukaryota; kingdom Metazoa; phylum Chordata; class Mammalia; order Artiodactyla; family Delphinidae; genus Pseudorca; species Pseudorca crassidens. Next base: position 113,591,310 of record NC_090296.1, read on the forward strand.
TGGAGGCCACCAGTTAGTGGGAGCCAGTTCCCGAGTTACCAGGTGAAGCCTAGGGAAAGTGACCCCGAGGCACCATGCTGGAGCTCCAGCGAGGACACACGCACATTCGCAGGGCACAGATACTCATACGCACTTGCACACGCATACACGTTCTCACAGCCACAGACACACGGGGCTTGGTGACCTGACAGCTCAGAGACAGCGCAGCGCGGTAAGGTTAATAGAATGCGCATCGATTCTGCCGCGTGTTGGCCAGCCGAGCCAGCCGGGCCTCCTGGAGAAGCAGCCTCGCTTGGTGCTGGAGGTGGGGGGCATCCCTCTTCCCCGACGCAAGAGAGAAGGGTTGTTTTTCGGAGCGCGGCTACCATCCCCCCCACCCCCCCCCACCCCACCCCCGGTCCACTCTCTTCCCACCGTGCTCTCCCCAGGGCGGAGAGCCAGTCCCTGCGAAGGATGGGCGAGCACGCCGCCACACCCCGCCTGGGCTGTGAGGACCCTGCCGGCCACTTCGGACACATGCGCTGCCGGGAGCCAGGCAGGCGGCGACCGGGCTGGGGGAGCAACACAGGGTGAGGATGACAAGAGAGCTTTGCTGCAGAACTTTGATCCCGATATTTCAAAAAGGAGGAGGCCAAGCCCAGCGCAGAAGAGAGGGGAGTGGGAGAGGGAGATGGAGGAGACAGCTAGAGCCAGCCTGGGGACAGGTAGAGAGGAGAGCCGGGGAGGAGGGAACTGGGTTCAAGACAAAACAAGTCAGTGTCTCAGCATTTTAGACATGGGAAGGGACTTTAGGAACCTTGCAATCTGGTCCTCTCCACACTACCTTCCACCTATGGGGAAACTGAGGTCCAGGAAGGTGAACTTTGGATTTTGTGGGTTCCAAGTCACACAGGGATGAGTTGAATATTTACATATTAAAAGCAGCTTCTTGTTGAAGTGGGAGCCAAGGAGGGCATGGAAGTAATGATGGTGTCCATGTCAAGTCCAGGCTCCTCCCGTGACCCTCAGTCAATAATGGTGAGGCCAGAAGAGATGTCCCCTCCAAACCAGTCTAAGTCAGGAACCTCCCGTAAAGTCCGGTCTCCAAGACTCAGCCCTCCCCCTAGCTTCTCTGCCCTGCTGACACCAATGCCCTCTGAAGCCTGAATAAAGGGTGCCTCCACTGCTGGATGGGGGGCATAACCCTACCTTCTACAAATGCCCGGACCCTCCTCATCCTCTCGCCTTTGAAAGACGGGCAGGGCAGTGCTCCCTCCCATTTCCCACCAAGACAAACTGAGGCCCAACAGCTTTAAGGGAAGGAGGAAACTTGAACCTAGAGCCGGTCGTCAGTGCAAGTCTATCTGCATCTCACACTGGCTCCAGCTCCCTGAGGGTGTCTGTAGTCCCACCACAGTCCCACAGCAAGAGCAAGCGGGGTTCTATTACAGGCAGGGTTTGGGGATGAATTCTAGGTTGTCCTTGATTTCTCCCCACACAAGTGCCGTCTTTGCAGACACCATTCCAGGTGGGAAAGGGCTAGGTGGGGAGGATGACACGGAGGCAGGTCCATGGTAGGCAGGGCCACAGGCCAAGGCGTATGCCCCATGGAATTATCAGCACCCAAACCAAGAGCCTTCAGGTAGGGATGGGGGCAGGAACCAGGACCTAGCCCAGAAGTCAGGCTGCCGAGAGTGAGGGTGAAGAAACTCTGAGCACCCAGGGCTGCTGCTGGATCCCAAGCGGGTCTGGTCTGCTGCTCCCTCCCCCACCCCCATTCCTGGTTCTCACCCAGAGACCCAAAGTCTGCCCTGTTCTAGGGACCCCAGCCGCAACTGCCCATTCCCCTTGCCAGTAAGGCCCTGTGCCCTCCCAGCAGACACAGCCTGCCCTCCCCGCGGTGCTGCTGGGTTTACCATGAAGCCCGCCATCCAATACATTGTTCAGTGGGGCCAGGGGAGCCAGGGCCTCACACAGACCCCTCACCCAGGTCGGGGTTGTGGCAGAATCTCCCAGGTACCACAGCAGGCAGGGACTGTGGTCGGGGCGGGGACCACAGAACTCCACGAGGTCTTAGGCCAGCTTGCCCAGGCAAGGGGACAGCACAAGGACAGTCAGCAGCCTGGCTCCTGCGTCCTCCAGGCTGATTAGTATCTTCCCTACTACCCAGCCCCCACCTCCAGAACCCCCGGGGAGAAGGATCCTTCCCCGAGCCACACCAGTTCCTCTCCTGTGATTTGTTCTGAATTTTCAAACAAAGAGTAATTATGACAGATGTGGAGCAATCAGCGTCATTATGTGGGAAACAAGAAAGGGAAAGGGAGCTGAGGGGGGCCTCGGGGGGTGGTGGGGAACGTGTCTTTCCTGTGTCTTTCCTCCTGGAAAGATGTAACTCCCACCTCTATCTCAAGCTCCCCAGTACCCTCCCAGCTTCCTCTCCTGCTGGGAACCCGTACCCAGCCACTCTGCCCAGCCTCACAGGTAGGACAAGACTTCTCTCTGCAGAGCATTCCAGCCTAACTGCCCTCCAGACTCTCCGCAGGCCTCCCGCAGCAGCTGGGGCTGGGGGCATGTAGCCCCGTCTGGCACAGCTGGAAGTGGCTCCCACTTTGGCCAGGGTTCTGAGCTGTTCTCTGTTCCCAACGCTCTGGCACACCCACCCTGCATGTGCCCAGGTACCTGGCTCTATTTCTGAGGCAAAAATACTGATTATGTTCTCAAGGGACTCACCCCCCACTAAGGACACTCAGGCCATTGAATCTGGGGTCAGGTGGACCGGGTTTCAAATGCAGCTTCTCTACTTACTGTGTACCCTTGGGCAAGTTAACTCACCATTCTGGGCTTCTGTTTACTCATTTGTAAAATGACTAGTAATAGGACTAGTAAAATAGGACTAGTAACACTACCAATGGAAATGCCGTGGGAATTAAGTAAATTAACACACAGAGAGGTCTGAGGACGGTGCAGCCGCATATAACTAGGACCACTCCCACTACTACTGGTTAGTTCATCACCAGCACCAGCACTTAGGTAGCCCTCAAACCACTCAGCTAAGCATACGGGGTGCTGTGGAAACTCAGGCGCTCTCTGAAATATTCCAGAAGCCCATACCCGAGATCTGCTGGCTAACGCTCACATACAGAACTACAACCACAGACAGAGCCTGGGGTAGGGCAGGACACACACAGAAAATCGAAATATATGTGCCAGTCTGCCCTGAAGGGGATATAAAGAGATCTCCCCCTTCCCCAACCAGAGAGCAGTGAGGCACTGGGCAAGGCAAGAGACACAAGGGATTCTCTAACCTGCCCAGGCTGGAGGACCAATCACATCCTTAGGCAGGTTACCCCCTTGGGGCCTCAGTTTTCAAGTCTGTAAAATGAGAAGGTGGGACCAGCTGAGCTCCAACGTGTCCCCCGTAGTCTGGATGCCTGTGATTCTACTTAGAGGCTGGGAGGACCTCCAAGGTCCTAGACGAACCAGGAATTTTAGGATTCTTTTGCTGTAGCCTGCAACTCAGTGAAAGGGCTAGAACTTGGTTCTCTCTCCTCCTCCTCTCCATTTAGGTGGTCTGGTCTCCATCTGCCCACCCCAAGTCCCTGGGGCCTCTTGCTAGTCCCCCTCTCACATTCCAATGGCCTTGGGGGCAGCAGCCAGACCAGAAAGTCCAGTTCCTGCCCATTATCACTGCTCGCATCTGCACTGCAACCCAACACCAGCATTCCAGAGAGCAGCCCGGGGGCTGCCCCCACCCACCCACTGTGGTCAGTGTCCGGGCTCAGAGACAGGCCCCGAGCAGGGGCCAGTGTTCTCAGATTCCTCTCCGGGAAGGTGTGCCCCCAGGGAGACTCCGACTTGCTGGGGAGGCCCCAGACCCCTTCCTTCGGGGTCTTCTTTGAACCTCACCCTCTCAGACTCTCCTCTTCCTATCTCTTTGCTCTATGCTGAAGCCTGAGCTCACCTACGTTTGCTCCTGAAACACAGGTATCTCCCTCCAAGCGCAGCAGAGGATGGTGGACACAGGAATTGGAATTGCTACAACTGGAGAAAGAGGCAGGAGGAAGCACAGAACAATAAAGAGAGCCGGAGAGAGGAAGACGGTAGGGCCGGAGAAACGAGGACTGAGGAGTGATAAAGACAGAGACCCTAAACATGGCCTCACAGGAAGGCAGAGGTGGGGCAGAGTGTGGGAGTGTCAAAGACTGAGGAGCCCCGAGACTAAGATGCAGAGAAGAGATGGAGAGTGTGAGCTGGAGCCCTCTGCCTGAATCAGGTGGCGCTGGCCTGGATTAAGCCCATACTCCCACCCCCTCCATCTCCCTGTGGTCTGGGGTCTGGCCTGCAGTTCCTCCTTGCTCGCCCCTCTTCAGGCCCTTGCTGGGCCCCTGCCTTTCCACTTTCCCTGGGTCACAATGTCATCTGTCCAGTCACCCCTCTTTAGGAAGCCCCCGGGACTGCTCCCATCCATAGAGGTCACTCTCTTTTCTGCTCCTCCCTTGCATTTGAAGGCAGTCACAAAGGGTTAGCCTTTCTTGGAACAGGGTGAACAAAGTTGGGGGCAGGGGAAGCGAGCTCAGAAATCAAAGAACGGTCCTTTGGTGGGGAGGTGGGGGGTTTGGGGCAGGGGAGGGAGGATGGAGGATGGAGCAGCCCTGGCCAGCAGGCTCGGATTGCAGCCAGATTGCTGGCATTCGTCTAATGAGTAAGAAAACTATGGCCTAGACTCCCCAGAGGTACTATGGCCGGGCCCACATGCCCGTCATGTAAGCCCCACGCTCCACCAGTGACCTAAGGCTTTTCCTCCCTCCTCCCTCACTTCAGCTGCAGGACTTAATAGAATTATCTACCACTCCCTCTTGCCCTGCACCAGTTCTGTCCACTCTAGATCTCTAGCCTGGTCACACTGCTCAAGGGAGGAGGGATTCCCGCAGGAGACTCCTTTGAGGAGAGCTGGACCCCAATCGTAAGCCCCGTGCACCTCCTTCAGCACACACCTGTATGCTCAGGTGCCCACAGAGGCCCACGTGGCAATATACACACGCACTACTGGTCTCTACATTTCTTGTTGCAACAAGGCTACGGCCAGAGATCTTAGGGAGGCATAGGTTAGTTACACAGGCTGACATTTTTGGAATCACTTGGTCCAGTTTAAACAAAGACAGCAGTGAGCTGTTTGGTTTTCCATCCTGGGTGCCCTTCTGTTCTACTTTTATTGAAGGCTGTGTTGAACAACCTTCAAGCTGCTGTGAAAAGTCTCTCTTACACACACACACACACACACACACACACACACACACACACACACACACACACACACACACGGCTGCAGGGACGACTTTGGAGAGGGGAGGGAAAGGCAATACAAGAAGGCCAGAAGTGAAAAAGTCCTTTCTCCCTGGGGGTGGGGAGGGAATAGGGGGCTAAGGGGGGCTGGGGGCCTGTTTCATTTGCAGGCTGCAAATGCCTCTCCTATTCACCGGCCCACATTCCCAGCCAAGGCGCCCAGCCACGGACAATGCCGGAACAGGAACAGAGAAGATTTGCACATTGTGTTCAAGGGGCCAGCTGGCTGCCTGCGACAGTGGAGCCAAGGTGTGGGAACCAGAAGATTTCTACTTCCACACTCAAGTCCTGCTGGTGGGGTGAGGGGCGGCCCTCCCCCCACAGTTGGGGCCAGTGGGCCTGGGGACACAGCCTTCATCCAGCCAGGGAATAAAGTCCAAGGCAGGAGATCCCGAGGCCCAGGCATGAGGGCTACCAAGCAATTTGGACTCTGATTCGCACCCCATCTGGTGAGGAAGAGAGAGTCTCAGCTCCTCTAGATAAACACACAGCAGCCGCCACCCCATGATTTTGCTCCGAGTGTGTTATATTCCCCTGCCGATCCTCCCCGTTCACAAGCTTCTGTGCCTATGAGCTATGCTATCAATTACGAGGTAGGGAGAAACAAGAGAGAAAGCAAAAGAGAAGCTGAGAGAGACAGAGCTTTGCACCCAGAAGGCCACATGTTCATTTAGTTTTTACCAAGCTCCACAGGCAGGGGATGTGAGAAATACAAAAGGAAGAGAAGCCCCTTAGGAGCTTAAAATCTAGTTGAGGAGACAGATGGACTATCTAGCCACAAAACAGTTACTTAACAATGCAAGCAGCCCTCACTGAGAGGAGGGCTGAGCCTGAATGCCACAGCCCACAAGTACTCCCCGCCTTAGGAGCGGGAAGAAGAAATTACTCTAAACTAAGTGGTCTTTGGGGAGGGATCGGGTAAGGGACAGAATAGACTGGGAAAAGGCTCAGGGAAGGCAGGCATGTCCCAAGGACTGACTGGATGGAAAGGAAGCCTTAATACAGTAGAGCAGAGATGAACCTTGGTCCAACTGCTCAATATTACGATGAGAAAAGCAAAGTCCAGAGAGGGTAAGTGGCTTGCCCAGAGCCACAGAGGACTCCTTGTGTCCAGGCAAGGCCCTTTCCATCACACCTCACAGCTTCTCAGGAACACCAAATGGGGTTGGTCTGTGGAGTACTGACTGGCAGGGAGAAGGCCCCGACCCTCACCCATTTGCACCTACCTCTGCGCCACAGCATACTTATGGGTGACCCGCCTGGCGTGAGAGAAGGCCTTGTCATGGCCACTCACTCATCACACCGGCAGCACCTCAGCTGCAGCGCCTGCTTCCTGCTCTAATGGGTAGGCAGACGCGTGCAAGGGGCAGAGGGGAGACTTCCTCAGGGTTACTTTGGCTGAGCTGCCCCTCAAGGGGGAAAGAAAAGGTTGGGTGACAAAGGCCTCCAGGTGACAAAGGCTTCCAGGGTTACCAGCCATTGTGCCAGGAACTGCTTCCCTGCACATCCCACTGTCTACACTGAGCCCTCTGGGGTCCCCTCACACAAGCTGTACCACCCGGCAGCTCCAGCCCAAAGTTTTCCCAACCCCCCACCCAGACCTGGTTCCACAGACCTATGCCCAGACCCTGCCCCCAGATCCACACAAGCATGGGTCTTGCTGCTGAAAGAGATTCCAGAGTAGTTGGTTCAGCTGTCCTCCCTCAGACAGGCTGAGAATGATTCAGCCTTTAGGAGTGGGTGACTGAGGGCCTGAGACGTAGGTGACTTACTGGGCTGGAGACAGCAGGGGACTAGAATTGGACTTCCACTCCTCTCACCATACTCCGCTGCCACTTTCTAGGAGTCGGGCTCACCAGTGCCTTCCTGGAACCATCACATCTAAAGGAGCTTAGAACTTCACATTTCTCACCTCTGTTACCTCCCCAGAATAATGATAGTATCTAAGGAACACTTTCTACGTACCCTGCACTGTGCTAAGTTCTTTACGCATATTCTCATAGGTCATCCTCATAGCATTCTTCCTTGCTAAGTATTATTTCCTCCAATTTAAGGATGAGGAAACTGAGACTCAGAGAGTCCAGTTACCCAAGTCCCTCCAGCTGGGGGTGTGTTTGCCTCCACAGCCCACCCTCATAACCATTGTTGGGTACCCCAATCAGGATGGCCCCAGGCTGCGGGGAAGGCATTCCTGGCTCTTTGAGAGCCCTGCCTGCACTGGAACAGGCTGGTCCTCATCCTAAATTAGCGCTCAATACCTAGCACTAACAGTAATACTTAATGAGCATTTCCTAGAGGCCAAGTCCCGTGCCAGGTGCTTTCCATCCATCACCTCATTTAATCCTCCGACGGCCCTGATAGGCTGATGGGATTATGCTCATTCTTTTCAGATGAGAGCACAAAGACTCAAGAGAATTAAAAGTAACTCTTGCTAAGGACACATCATCAGTGAGTGGCAGAGCTGGGGCTCAGACCCACCTAGGTGCGGCCCTGAAGCCCACATTCTACGGACTTCACTGTGCTGCCCACAGACCCACCCACCCCCACCAGTGATTCTGACATGGGAGGGGGCTCTCCTCTGCACCTGTGGGCCAGCACCATTGGCATCGCCTGGGATCTCGTTAGACCTGCAGAACCCCAGGCCTTGGCCTAGACCTACTGATTCACAATCTGAATTTTATCAAGATCCCCAGGTAACTCACAGGCATAGTCTGAGAAGTCCTGATCTAGATCATCTAGCTCCAGTTTCCCAAGGGGCCTGAGACCAAGAACTGAGGCCAGGAAGTGAGAGGCAGGAAATGCGGGCATCTGCCTGAGGAGAGTTGGGGGTGGGTCTCCCTCCCAATCATCCCCCCTCCTCGTAGCTAGCCCATCCCTCTTTGGAGTCATCCAGGCACACAGACCTCAACAGGTGTGAGTCAATGCATGTTCCCACTGGATCGGGTGACCCACATGCCCTTCCTGGAGCCCCTCCAGAGGGATGGCAGAGGGTCTCACAGGCCAGCCAAGCTTCAGACGATGCTCAGAGGCTTCGGAGAATCCCCAGGCCCTCCCACAAAGGGGTTAAAACAGAACAGGTTGTACTCTGGCTCCAATAATTCTACTCCTTGAGAGATTTCCCTAGAGTACTCCCTAACTGAATCTCAGCGCGGGAGAAAGCTGGGGGGCTGGGAGCGGATTCAGGCAGTCTGCTATTGCTGGCAACACGAGTGGAATCACCTTTAAATGAAGAAAAAGGTATTGCCTCCATTACCGAGTGCCTCCTCTGTGCCAGGCAAAGCATGGGGTGTGTTAGTCCTTACAACCATCCTACAAAGCAGGATTATATGCACATTTCACATAATGGTGAGGAAACTGGGCCACGGAGAGATTAACTTGTCCAGGGTCTCATCCTTAACAAGTGTCTCAATTTTCAGCCCCCAAACTATAAACACATGGAATGGCAAGGCAGAGAAACCAGACGTGCTGGAAGCACGAGTGTTCCTAGGACCCTGAGCCACTCTGTCCTAAAAAGGAGATACTTGGAACTAAAGCCCCCAAGGAATCAGCCTGTAGTCTAGCCCATCCTGGGCAGGCCATCTTTCCATGACAGCATCCGAGCCCACTGGGATGGGAGAGGGGGCATTCCCAGCCATCGGCCTCTGGCCCAGAGCTTGGATGCCCCAGCAGACCTGCCCACACTCACCTGGACCCCTAGCTGCCTCACTGGGGTAGTCCACTGGGGTAGTCCACTGGGTGGACTGTGTGTCTGTGAGAGGTGCTTAGCATACCCCCGCCCTATCAGCCCCTGTAGAGCAGGCAGGAGAATCAGGGGCTCTGGAGGGCACCTCACACCTTTTCAGAAGGCACCCTCCCATGTCACACAACATCTGCCCTGCCTGCGGGCATGCGGGCAGGGAGTTATTACCAAAGGAGAAAACCCAGGCAGCTAATCAGCTTTGGAGGTTCCTAGGGACATCAGCCTATGAAGTAAGAAAAGGGGATCCAGCCACCCGGTTGCTTGGTATCCAAGCATTCCCCATGGGGCCACGAGCCTTGTGGGGGAGAGAGGCCGCATCAGACTGCCCGTGTTTGGAGGCAAACCCCCAGCTGTCCCCAGGACCCCAAAGGATTAACCAAGCTGACCTCGCCCACTGGTCCTTCCCCCAGTCAGAGCCCACAGCTCACTTTTCTTATACTGTTAGGAGTTTAAGGAAGCCAAACATCTTGAAGGTATTACCATTTACAGAAAAGCACATTTACAATTAGCTATATATAAACACCTGGGGATTCATCTCCCAGAATTCTAGGCTGGTGATGCAGGGGCCATCTAACTTTCAGTGTGGACACAAGCCAGGGAGCACCTCCCTGAGAAGTCTCTTCTCTCCCGCCCGAAAATCTTCCTCGGTTCCCTACACTCCGTCCACGCTTCTCTTCCTCACACCCAGCCATCTGCTCAGAAGCTGCACCAGCCTTCCCCTACACCGCCAGGAGGACCGGGGGATGAGGGGTCGCTGAGCCAGAAGTGATTCAGTCTCAAGGTCCAGGGCTGCCTCCCAGAGAGCTCCATATGGGGGCTTGGATGAGCCTTCCTTAGAACAAAGGGGCATCTTAAACCCAACTAGAGGGCTCCTGCCTCAGAATGATTCATCACTCACCAGCCGTTCAGAGCAACTGTGCAAATGCCCTCAGAGCCAGGAAGAAACTTGTCAGCGATCAGATGGGGAAGAGGCAGCGTGCCACAGGAGCTAAGTGGGACTGTGCAGGGTTCAGAATACCTAGACTGCAGTCCTGGCTCCTCTGCTCACCAGAATGTCACAGATCCCCCTAAATCTCAGTTTTTCCATCTGTAAAAGAGGGATGATAACTGCCTATCTTCCAGTGTCATCACGATGACTAAATGAGATCATTCATGTAAAGCACTTAGGCAGGGAGCCCAGTATGCAGCACCTGCTTTATAAGTATTAGCTAAAATGATTACCAACCAAAGTTAAAGCAACCCCTTTAAGGGACACCCCCCCCACACACATACACAGAAGCATAGAGATATGGGATGGAGAACATTTTCCACTTGGCAAAACTTTTGCCCTTCCTCAAGAGCAGTGGTTCTCAACCACGACCGCCCACCCTCACAGCCTGCCACCTTCCCAAGATACATAAATAATTTTGGTTTATGTAAAGATTCATTGTTTTGTAACAATGAGTGTATACAGATTAAACAACAACAACAGACTTTTTGCAGGAAAGGGCAGTAAAGCACAGCCATCATTTCATCACCACAATTACTGGTGGCCCAACAGCACAAGCAAAGCACAAGTCTAGAGCTGAAACACCTCTTCTCTCCCAATCTAAAAAGCACACCAAATATCAAGTCACCACAATGTACACTTTAAAAATCTCATAATTTTATTGTCAATTACACCTCAATAAAGCTGAAATTTTTTAAAAAGTACACCAGCATGAAGGTGAGTGGGAGTAATGTCATCGTTGTGTTAACCCTGAAATTATTCTATCATATTTTTTGTAAAGCAAATTGTTGACAAGCTTCAGAATGTCATCACCGGTACAGTGAGGTTTTATTCTACCCAAAAGGTTTGAAAGTCAGCACGTAATGAAAAATTGCATATAACCAAAATTACCCTTCAAAAATCTCTTAAAGGGCTTCCCTGGTGGCACAGTGGTTGAGAGTCCGCCTGCCGGTGCAGGGGACACGGGTTCGTGCCCGGAAGATCCCACATGCCGCGGAGCGGCTGGGCCCGTGAGCCATGGCCGCTGAGCCTGCGCGTGCGGAGCCTGTACTCCGCAATGGGGAGAGGCCACAGCAGTGAGAGGCCCGCGTGCCGCAAAGGAAAAAAAAAAAAAACATCTCTTAAATTACCTCCAAAGTATGACAACTGTTTATATTTAAACACAAAAATCATACTCAATAGACTGGGATGCTCACAATATACAGGCATATGGAAACTAAGACACACTGACCCAAGAACTGGATAAAGCTTGCTGTCTCTCTCTCCCTCTTCCCACAACAGTGTCTGGCTACATTCTTGTCAAATTGCATTCCAATCAGTTAAATGAGTATAAGATATAATTCCACCACTGCAAATTACTGCTATGCCCCTCTCAACTGACCCATGCTGAGAAATTCGGGTTCCAGAAGCTGCATAAGATGGAACTGCTCCCTCTATCCCCCCAGGGCCTGGAAAAAAAAAAGTAAGGGCACCCACTTACTTGCAGCCTGGATTCGAGCCTTCCGGCTGACCACCAGCCCAAAGCGGTTCTGAGCCACACACTCATAGTCCCCCTCGTCTGAAGGGCTGCCTCCTCCATCCAGCAGGAAGTGGCGGATCATCAACGACCCATTGGCCAGCACGGTGGAGTGGGTACTCTCGGGCAGCTCCACCCCATTCTTCCTCCAGGTGATTCGCACTGGAGGGGTCCCCTCCACCTTGCAGCCCAGCACTACAGGCTGCCCAGGGACTGCAACATCATCGCTTGGCTCCACAGCAAACGCCAGTTCGGCGGAGTGGCCGAGACCTGCATCAGGCGGGGGAGATGAGAGGAAAAGGAGAGGTTAGTGTGGAATGAGCAGACACAGGTGTTCCAAGTTCTCTGGATCTGTGTCCCCATCATTCTGTGATGTTAATAGGAATCTCTATTAATATATAGACCTTTGTGCATCTCATGCAGTATAGTTACTTAATCAACAGACCATCTCAGAGAAATGGATATTGTTTCTACCATCTTTTTTTTATTTGTATCTTTTACAGAAAAGGAAACTGAAACCCAGAGATGTTAAGCAACTTGTTGGAGGCCTCAGAGTTAACAGCTGCAAATCTGGGCTCTAAAAGCAACACTGATTCCAATGCAGCCGCTGCCACTTCTGTGGTCACCCTGGTTAAGCACTGAAGCCTCACAGACTTTCAGGGTGTGACCTCAGGTAAAGTATTCAGCCTCTCCGGGCTTCTCGGTCCTCGTCTGTTTAAATCAGGAACAACAATATGGCTTGCGTTGTAGGGTTGTTAAATATGACTACCAGACTCAAAGGCACTGCACTATGAAAAGTTAAAATTTCTAAACAAATATAAAGTGAGATAGTAATAAATCACTGCTTCATTTTGCTGGCAAAACCATCTGAGGCCTGGTCCGATGCCTGGCAGGGAGAAAGGTGTGTGGGCCCAGTACCAGGTACAGGCTAGGCGATGGTCCAGCTCCACTGCCCCACCCCTAGGATGCTCTGGGTTTTGGTTGCTTTTCTTGTTTTGCCTTTGTCATAGGAGGATGAGGGATACCAAACATCTACTCAGATTTCCCAAAATTTAGAAAGAGGGAGGTTCCTAGAACCTTTACTCCCAGCAACCTCTTCCCTCCTGCAGAAGAGGAAAGAACTGGAAGAGGAGGTGAAAGAAGAGAAGGGAGGAGGGTGGTCAGGGAATCAGAAGAAGCCAGAGAGGAAGGACAAGAGCTCCAATCCCAGGCATGATGCCGAGTCTCCGACTTCTCAAGCGAGCAACTTACCAGACCAGTTACAACTTCACTCCAGGAGGAATGAACCCACCTGGGCTGAAAAGGCATCCACAGACCCCTCCTCACATTTCCAGGGAACTAGCGATCCGGGAGCTGGCCCGTCCCTAACAGACCAGCGCCCTCCCTGGCTGGGGGGAGATGGGGCGGCGGGTGGGGAGAAAGAAGGAGGAAGGCTGGGGTTAGGGGCGTTTCCCCCACCCTCAGGGATAGGTAATTCGTATTTTAAGACATTTGAGGGTCACGCCCCTTCAAATCTCTACCCATCTTTACCAGGAACTGCGTTTCAGCAGCCTCAGTTCCCCACCCCAAGCCCAGTACAGCAACTGGGGGATAAAGTTTCTCCTAGAGGCGGCCGCGATACTCCGCTTCTCCGAGCTAAGAGGGGAGAGGATACTGCCCAGAGGAGTGTCTGTTGAGAACTTGGGGTGGGAGGGGAAGGGACTAGATTTGCGCCCCTCTCCCGTGAGATGGGCCCGTTACAGCCACTGAGGGAACAGGATGGTGGTGACGGAGCTCCGGGCGGCAAAGCCGGCAAACCCCGAGCTCTGCGTGTGCACCCTCCGGGGCAGGGCGGGCACGTGAGCATCCCCACCGTTCGCTAGCCCTCGGTCGGCTTCTCTCCCCTCTTCCTCAGCTCGCGGGGTGTCTCTCGGGTTTCTCCCTCCCCACGCGCGGCCCGCCGGGAATCTTCCTCCTCCTCGTCCTCTCCCTCGCACTCCGCGTCCCAGTCCCGGCTCCAAATCCACGACGTGCTCTCCGCCCAGCGCAGCCCGCTCGGTCCCGGCCTCCGCCCCCGGGGTCTGCCGTCTGCTGCCTCGGCCGCCTCGGGCCACTCTGTGCCCACCCCTGGGCTCCAAGCACCCCAGCGCGCCCCCTCGGACGGGCCTCAGCCCTGTGGTCTCCCATGGCTCGTTTCCCCCTCTCCCCAACTCCAGCCTGCCCGCCGAGCTCCTGCTTTGCCGCGCTCCTTGCTCCTCAGTCCGGGCTCAGGCACTGCCCTGAGTCCTGGAGACGCAGCGGACGGAATGCCGGTCTCTCTTCGGGGGGCTCCATCCTCAGCATTCCCCTGCCGCCCCCGGCAACCCGGCCTCAGCGCCCCGTCCCGTTCGCCTCCCCTTCTCGGGCAAGTCCCTCCGACCCGCAGGTCCGCGCCGCTCTCCCCGGGTCCGCCCCTCGCGCCCGCTTACTCCCTTCTCGCCCTTCCCGGGGCTCGGTCCTCAGCCGCCGGCTCGCGGGCGCCCTAGCTCACCGTCGCTCGGTGCGGGCAGCAGCAGCAACAGCAGCAGAGGCAGCAGGAGCCGGGGCCGGCAGCGCGGGGGCGCGGCGCGCGGAGCAGCCATGGGGCTCGCGGTCCGCTCGGCTCGGCTACGCGCGGCTCTGGGGCCTCTCGCGGCTCACAGCGTCCCGCGGGGCCGGCGCCGGGGCCGAGGCCGGGGCTCCGGCCGGGGCCGAGCCCGGGCGGCTGGGGGCTGGGGCCACATGCCTGCCTAGGAGCGCCGGGGGCGCAGGGGGAGCGCGGCCGCTTGCGCCATCTTGCACCCACCCCGGCGATCTGTCAGCCTCGCCCGGGGTGCGCGCTCCGCACTTGCACCGCCCGCGCCCGCCCCTCCCTCTTCCCGCCGCCTGCCGCCCCCCCTTCCCTCCCCTCCCGGTCCCCTCCCCCAGCCCCCTCTCCCCGGAGGCCCGGTCTGGGGAACAAAAGAGCCGGCGAGCGCTTTAAGCGGCCGGACATTCCCGGCTGCGCGGCGGACGCGCCCCCTGCGCTTTGAACTGGGGCCGGAGCGGCGGGCGCCGTCCTGAGCTGCAGCCCCGTACCCCTCCCCCGCGGACCAGCCCCAGACTTGGGGGCGACTGGGGAAGTGGAGACCCAGCGGACCGCCGAATGGGTCTGGGCTGCGGAGAAACCCGCAAAGCTGCGGGATTCCCTCTGACCCACTCTTTCTGCTGCGCCCTCCTGCACCGTGTCCAAGTCTATATTGTCGAGATAATTCCCTAAAAGCTGCACAAAGTTGTCAAAGATTCGGTTTTCCTTTGGTTTCCGGTCCTTCCAGCCAAAGGCTAGGACGTTTAGCTGCAAGACTGGCCTCTTCAGACTGAAGAGTTCTGCCGCTTGGGTGGACAGAGGTAGGAGAAGTGGGAAGGCAGCTTCATCCCGGGCCCTGGGAGAGCGGAACCAACAGGACAATGAAAACACTTAAGTGACCCGGTTCCGATGTTCTGCCCGCTGTTTAGACCCGCAAACCCAGGCAGTCACTCTTGGAACTCATCTGAGAGATAATCATATCTCCCCTGCTCACTCATAGGGAAATTTAAAGGACAAATAGCCTGGTAACTGGGAAAGCATATTGAAAGTTAAAATTCCCAGTAACATTTCTATGCCACAAAGAAGACTCAAGGTTTCATGTCAGAGAACATAAAAGGAGACAGCATCAGTCTCGGGTAAGAAGTGTTATGGAAGATAGGCATGCCTCTTAGGAGATACATCCCCATGCGGGCCCTCAGAGATCTTCAGTCTCGGCCACTCACTATTAAATGATCTTCTGTTGAGTCCAGCATGATGTGCTAGTCCATCAAAATTACTGAGCATCCACTAAGTTCAAGGAGAAGGAGGCTTAAAGAGAGTAGTCTCTGCCTCACTCAGCTATTGGCATTGGACTGGTCTGGGAGAGGAGTAATTACATCTCTCTTTCGATACCAACTCCGGAATCTTGGAGCAGGAATGTTAACCATATATAAAACTAACTTTGGTGCAGATGAGTAAAGAAAAGGCCTCCAGAAATCAGATAAGTTTACTAGTGATGGGGTTTGTGCAGCCCAGGGACTCCTTACTCTGTAGTAGCAACTGGAAGGTGAGCTTGAGAGGCAGGACTTGAGACACACGAGCAAGCAGTAGGAGGCAATGGAGAAATTCAGGGTCGGGCACACTCCGAAGCTCCAAACCAATCTCATTATGAGGAAGGGCAGGAATGATGAGCTTCCATTGGCCATAGGAAAGGGAGGGGAGGGGGGGGCCCTCCCGTGGGCCCAAAGTCCTGGAACTCCCTCCTGCAGGGCTTGAATTCTCAACAACCCCTTCTTGGCTTGTCCTAGACTCAGGAGAGGTCAAATTGGTGTCCTGGGATGCTGTCATTTTAAATTCATTTTGACAAGTGTTTAATTCTTCTTTATCACAACGCTTGCTCTGAGAGTGATATGCAAATAATGGCTATTCTCCTGCATGCAAAATGTGCAGTATCTCTCCCTATGATCTGTCAATTAACTTGGGGCTGGCTCACTAGCCACTTTGGGGGTGGTCCTGGGCAGGGCAGCCTCTGGCTCTTGGTTCCCTGCAGTAGAAAAGCAACCACACTCCAGGCACTGTAAAGATCTTAACAGAGCAGCTGCCAGCTGTGATCCTGAGATGTGTGTGGGGTGTAAGTGTGGAGTTTGGTGTGTGACTATTGTGCTTAGGTTTGAGTTAATGGACACAAGGGTGTTTGTGAAGGTGACAGTGCATGTAGGATGGGTCTCTGAGCTTGTAGGCACAGTGCCCACATGTGTGAACATGCAGCCATGGGCAATTCTGAAGACCAGAGTTAACAAAGAAGAGTTGTTGAGCCCAAATCTCCGGAGTTGGTGGTTCACTCCTCCCTTGCACCCAGGAAAGTTAAAAAATGTGTGTCCAGATGGAAAGAGATCCCCGAAGAGCCTAAAAGAGTGTCATCAAAGAAAGCATCTTTCCTAGGTTTAGGTGCTTTTCTGAAGTGCCTGTTGAGGTAGGGAGATGGTTCAGTTCGTTTTTGGTTTTGTTTTTTTGGTGGGGAGGGTTCCTATCCTAGGATTCTGAGTAACCCGTTCTCTTTTAAAATTTTATTTTATTGAAGTATACTTGATGTACAATACAGGGATTCATAATTTTTAAAGGTTATACTCCATTTATAGTTATAAAATAACTATATTCCCTGTGTTGCACCATATATCCTTGTAGCTTATTTTATACCTAGCAGTTTGTACCTGTTAACCCCCTACCCCTATCTTGCCCCTTCTGCTTCCTCTCCCCACTGGTAACTTCTAGTTTACTCTCTATGTCTAATGGGTCTGTTTCTGTTTTGTTATATTCATTTGTTTACTTTTTAGATTCCACATATGTGATATCATACGGTATTTGTCTTTCCCTGACTTATTTCACTTAGCATGATATCCTCCAAGTCCATCCATGTTGCTGCAAATGGCAGAATTTCATTCTCTTTTATGGCTGAGCAGTATTCCATTGTATATATTTACCGCATCTTCTTTATCCATTCCTCTGTTGATGAAACACGTTGCTTCCGTATCTTGGCAATTGTAAATAATGCTGCTATGAACAGTAGGGTGCATGTATCTTTTCAACTTAGCATTTTTGTTTTTGTTTGGATATATACCCAGGAGTGGGATTGCTGGGTCATATGGTAGTTCTATTTTTAGTTTCGTGAGAAACCTCCATACTGATTTCCACAGTGGCTGTACCAATTTACATTCCCATCAGCAATGTACAAGGGTTACCTTTTTTTCAGAGATAGATCTGTTCTTTCTTATAACCACCTGCTCTTTCCCTCAAAAACCAACATTTCCCATCCTGGTAGGAAATACATTCTCTCGTGCAGAAAGGCTGAGGAAATTCTAGTCATCTGGTTCCAAAAGAGAACATTTTTGGAAAATAGTTTATTAACTCATTATAGGGACAGATACATGATCAATGCCTTGGCTTAACACTAAAGAATATCATACTTGTAAGGAGAGAAAAAAACACTGGAAAAATCATTAAATAATACAGCAAAACTACAGACAAATAAATGAGCAGGTACCGATTACACTTGTCATGCATCAAGAAAAGGTTTTTAAATGAGACTCAAAAACCGTAAGGCATCAATGGTAGATGACAAAGGGATTAATACCCTGTAAAAGGCCAATGGACTCTTTTCTAATAAAAATGCTGTTGCAAAGACACAAGCCTAACACTTCCAAATTACCCAGAGCCCAAATCATATATAATGCTAGTGAGTAATGGCCACTTTCTTATCAACTGTGAGTTATAGGCAGATACCAGATTTATTACTTATTTGCTTTTGAGAAACAATTTTCCACCCAACCTAATGGGTTATAAATTGTCTCATTTGCAGCTATTTAATTTAAACCAGAACCTTACTGCCTGTTAAACAAGAACATGAAAAATGACTATGTGGTGTAATGCTAAGAGCCTACTGTTAAAACAGCCATTTAATTCAGGGCAGTGTTTTTTTTTTTTTTCCTTTAGAAAATAAAAAAATCAAACCAGCAAAATAAAATGAGGCTTTTGACCTTCAGAGCAGTGATGAAACACATACAGTAGTGTTAGCCACAGCAACGCTGAATGCTACAGAAATAGTACAAGTGACAATTCTGTCCTAATGAGATACAAAACCAACATTAATAATCTTTAGTGTTATCATAGGCTGCCTGAAGGAGGGGGAGGAGGAGGAAATGTAGGTGCGGATGTCAAACGTGAGTGACACCCGAGTGTAATAAACACAGATGCTGAAAGGGTCTGAGAAAGCTGCAACTCCGCTGAGAGACATTTCGCCATTTAAAAAAAAAAAGGAAAGATAGACTGGTTATTTCTAATTTGGCCCAGAAGCCAGAGTTAACCCTTGATGTGCTGCTCAGTTAGAAAAGATGAATGCAGGGAGAAAAGACCACATACTTGATGCTCCTATGAGAGGCTGAGGTGCAAAATCAAATAAATGACCTTGTTTTCTCTCCACAGGAAACAGAAGTCAAGCTTGTCCCTGTGTGGTAGGTCAACAGAAAATGACTTCAGGATTGAATTTAAAGAAAAGACAAAATGAAAAAAGCCCATCACCCTTGTCCTGTGTGAAGCCCTCCCTTCCAGCACTGCAAGAGGATGAGATTCCTTCCACCTCCATGCCGTCAGCTCATGTTCAAGGTGCACAGAGTGGGAAGCGGTGGGGCCATGGAACTCCATCCCCTTCTACCCTTCTAGTTTCAACTGGGAAGGAAGGTCCCCAAACCCCTCTGTCCAGCAAATCTGCCTGCCTGCCTAGAAGGGAGGGAGTAATTTTACCCCAAGCTTCTGGGTCGTGTTCCCCTTTCCTTGTCTCAAAAACCCCCTTGTATGACTTGCATTTATCCCCTCCAAGGAGAACCCTCCGATCTCAATCACAGGCAGAAAGATGCAAGGGAAGCTGAAAGGTCTTTTCCAAACTGCACTGGGGGTAGGCAGTTTGCCTGGGGAGGGGGCCTATGGAGGCACAGATGGGAAGGGGGTGGGAGGATGATGGCTGAAGTGGATGGCAGACACAGGAGTCACGCTCTGGCCTTGAACAGACATGAGGTAGTCATGTTGTTAGGGGAGGATGCAGAGATTGAACCCAGGCAGGAGAACCACATGACACAGTGTGGGAGAGGTGGGAGAGACAGCAGAGACAGACGGAAAGAGGAGACAGAGAAAGCGCAGAGAGTAAAGGAAAGGGTATCAGGGAGGAAGAGAAGGGCGCTAGGATTGGGAGAGCAGGGCGACTGGGAGCCAGACACTAGAGGAGTGAGTGGGGAGAAAGGAGGGGAGAGCAAGAGAAAGCAGATTTTCAAAACCAGGCACTTCCCCAATTACAACACTAGATGCAGAGCTGCTCTGAGGGGAGCCAGAGTCACCCTCTCAATTTGGGCACCGGGGACATGGCAGAGGTGATGCAGCTAAAGCGTTAGGCATTCAGAGCCTGCTTGCACTCAGCCCAGCCAGACAGGAAGTGGGCTGGGGCTGTCTCTGTCAGACAGGGCACTGGAGACACTCTCAGAGTGTGTAATAAAAGGCTGGGTGACGGAGGTGGGGGCCCACAGGGCTGGGCACTGTCCTGACCTGGAGGACGGAGTAGGCCGTAGTGACCACTGCCCGGGCCAAGGTTTCCCAGCTCACCAACCAGCACACGCACACGCGCTTCACACGTGTACAGCACGTATAGCTGTGCTTCACGCGTCTCTCGCCTACCACACGTGTCACAGAGCATGGGTGGGGAAGAGTGAACAACCCACTTCTTCCTCTCCCCTGAGCCAGAGCACCCTAGGAGGCTCCAAAGGGCTTGATGATGGTCAGTACCTGCAGGCAGACACGTGTACATGTGTGGCCACCCGTGTCATGTCCCATGATCCGTACCAGCCTGCCCCCAACTGTGCCCTCGAGGGAGCTAAGCAGAGGAGGAGACTGGGGCTCTGGGCAGGCCTGGGCTGGCTGCTGGAGGGCAGGGGGCCTTTGGCTGGCAGCTGTTCCCCGGGGCCTCCTGCAGAGCCTCACTGGGCTGGAGATCCGGGTAGGGGCAAGAAGCACTGGCTGCCTCTGGCAGGCAGGTAAGTCTGTCTGGCCCAGGGCTTGCCTGCTCGCACCCTCCCAGCTCCCTGTCCAGCCAGTCTGCCCCTTGCCTGAGATTCATAACACCCAAAGTGAGGTCAGCAGCCTCTGAAGGCAGCGGATCCTCGGGTTCCAGGTCTTGGAGGTGGAGGTCAGGGTTCCCTTTGGATGCACTAAAGTCAGAGTGGACAATGACCTCGGCCTCCACCTGGTTCCTGCAGGCTGGGGGCGGCTTCTTCCTCCCATTGCCCTGGTCAGAGAAGAGAACACAAAACCATCACTGAGAGTGACCATCAGAAGGACGGCCATCATTCTTGGGATGCAGAGAGACTGACCCCCAGCCCAGAGCCCGTTATACATGACATGGGAGCTGGTAAAGGAAGAACGGTGACTGTCCTAAAAGAGATGACGATCAGATCCCTGGGAAGGCAGGGAAATACTACGCATTTGCCCTTGCTGAGGAGTTCCAGAAGTACTAGATTCAGCCAGGGCCTCAGTGAACAGGGGGAAGGGCTGAGTGCACTCAGGCCGGGTGCACCGTCAGAGCCACGTAATTCTGCTGTGGCCCACTTACGTCTAGGTAGAGGAAGGCTTGTCCCCAACCCAGAGAAATACAGCTTCTCCCAAACTGGCCTGCCCTCCATCCACTCACCTTTAGAGGCTCCAGGGATCTGCTGGCTAGACTTTTAGCCCCAGGGAAGTTACCACCAGGGCTCTCCAGAGGATTCACTACTTGCTCTGCACAAACGCGGGGACCCTCCTCTCCTTCCCTCCCCCCTCCTCCCGGGACGCTGACCTTGATGGCGTCATACACCAGAGCCTGCAGCAACAGCGTCTGCCCGGTTCCAGCAGGAGGCAGAAGCGCCCGGGTCAGAGAGGGCATGGGGCCTGCCTGGGGCAGCTCACAGCCTGCCCAGGAACCTGCCCAGCTCAGCCCACCGTGCTGAGCCCAGGAGATCTGCACAGGAAGAAAAGTGGGAGCACTGAGAGCTTGACTGTGAAGTATGAGAGGGAAGTGTATGGAGCTCCCTTCACAGACTCTCTTGGCCCCCTTGCTACCTCCCTCCCCAAGGCTGTAGGGAGAAGCACAGAATGGGCTGAGAGTCTGGGGGTGAATTTGAGGATAGAAAGATCCTCCTGCAGAAAAGCCCAGAGGTTTCTGAGCCAGGCAGGGTCTCCTTCACCACAGAGGCAAGGAAAGGATGGGGAAAGACTCAGGGGTTTGAGCTGGCTGGTCAGGGAATGCAGGATGAGCCACCACTGCTAGGATGGAGGGGACCTGCCCTGTGTGGGCCCACCTTATCCGGATCCCGGTCCCACTTGACCACCTCCAAACTGACCAGCCTCTTTTTCCCATACTGGGGAGAGCCGGGTCTTAGAGGTCTCCCCAGCTCCCAGGATGAGGAGGGATCTTGGTGTTCTGGCCATCCCGAGTCAACCGCAGACAGCCCATCGGGGGCCCTCCCCTCCTTCCTGAGAACCAAGCTGACCTATTCTGCCGGGGATGGAGGCCCATCTGCTTCCCTGCCCTCCCAACCCTTTCAAGGAGGAGGGAGAGTATGCTTTTTCTTCTGCAGCTGGCCCAGGAAGGGGAGGGGGGAGGAGGGAAGGGGCTCTCTCACGGGGTCACACATTGCGCTCTCGCGCCCCCTGGTGTCCTATTTGGGCATGAGCCACAGTGTGGGGCTCGGACCTACCCAGGCTCACCTTTCTCTTGGAGTGACCCCGGCAGTCAGGACCGCCACCACCCATAAGGCTGTGCACTTCAGCCCTGTCCTCGATGTCTGAGGGCGGTGGGGACCAATCCTGGGGACGGGGGTGCACAAGGGACTCCAGTTCATGGGCAGCCGGGGGGCTGGGGGGGGCAAGGCGGGCTCGGGAGTAGAGCGTGGGGTTCCCAGCAGTGGCCGTGGAGGACAGGCCCGGGAGGGCTTCCCTGGAAGGGAAGATGGGGGACAGCACAGTGGTCAAAGAGAGGGGTGGGGGTGAGACTGGTATCTAGTCCAGCCTGTATCCCTGGGCAGGTTCCTACCCATCTCTGAGACTTAATTTCCTGGTCTGTGCAATGAATAAGAAATTCTGGGATTGTTCAAAACAGCTGGGACACTACACTGGGGTCCCTCCTCCCTTGGCTCCAGGCATCTGGAGATTTGGGGTCCCTCTCTGCAAGATGCTGGCAGCTACCAAGGAAGCGGCAGAGAGGCAGCTCTACCTACGCCTGCCCTTGCTGAGGGGATATGCTGGGGGGCTTCCCTAAACCCACCCCCTACTCTCATGAGGTCATCACCCCCAACCCCTTCATCCCAGAGTCAACTTTAATGGGGCTCCTGGGAGTGCCCAGAGCAAGTCATGGCCACTTTCCCTGCTCCCTCATCTCTGCAGCCCTTCTGGAAACCTCTCCTCTGTGTGGTCAGACTGGGTCCTTCACCCACCGGTGGGGGCCACGGCGCAGGCCAGCGCACATGCAGGCCAGGAGGCAGAGGAGGCCCAGGCAGACACCCACGATGATGCCCGTGACGGAGTGCACGTCCAAAGAGTCTGGCAGGGGAGAGATGGAGACAGAACGGATGGAGGACGGGAGAGAACCCAGGGTTCATAGACCTGGACTTGCGGCTTCCTCCAGAGACCCCTGGCCTGAGCCTCAACCTTTGGACATGTGAAATCTTCTCATGCAAGGACAGGAGGGCCCCATGGACTCACAAAGACCACCACTACTCCCTCTCACTGGACATACGGAAGTTGTGGCTCCTCCCCATCAGCCTGGCCTTTCAGTG
Source organism: Pseudorca crassidens (assembly GCF_039906515.1). NCBI lineage: Eukaryota > Metazoa > Chordata > Mammalia > Artiodactyla > Delphinidae > Pseudorca > Pseudorca crassidens. Next base: position 113,614,266 of record NC_090296.1, read on the forward strand.
AAACACACCTCTTGCCTTCCTAACAGGGCTGGTTTTGCAGGTGTGCAACACCTGCAGGGGCACGTGGCCCATGCTTAGAAGGGCTCTGGGCTTGGTTTAATGCTCTGCTGTCACCATCTGGAAGTTCTTCCCCCTTTTTAAATAAGGGACCCCACATTTTCCTTTCACACCGGGCCCTGCTGATTACGTAGCCAGTCCCATTGCCCAAGACCTCCACCCCATAAATCTCATCACCTTTCTAAGCCAGTTCTCCAAAGCAATCTCCTAAAGAAACCAAGCCAGTCTCCCGCAAATCTGACCTCTCAACTGAATCACCACTGAACCACACCCATCTTCCCTCCAAATTTGTCCTCGCCACACCAGGTGAAGAGGGCACTTGTCCAAAACAATGAAAGTGTAGTCATGCCCAGAGGCAGGACCTTGGAAGAGATGGCTTGAGGGTTAGAAGTCAACTGTGTGTGTGTGGGGGGGGGGGCCTCTGGAGAGCTTGGGCTGCCCCAGGATGGACCCCACCCCTTCCTGCCTTCCTGCCTCTTACCTGAGAGCTTTTCCTGGAGAGTAATCACATCCTGCAGGCCAGAGAAGGGCCCAGGCCCCACCTCCGTGCGCGCCCCCATCTTGAAGAAGTACCTAGTGTCGCTCTCGAGGCCGTGGACCTCAGCACTGAAGATGTTTCCTGGCGGGGGGGCGTGGGGAAGGCAGGGAGAGCAGGGTTGGTGAATTGGGTCGGGGTGGGCTGCAGGGATGGGCTGGGAAGTGGCCCTGAGAGAATCTGCTTCTCCCGCTCAGGCGGTAGCTTCTGGCTGCTCCTCCTAGAACAAACCTCAGCGGCAAGCTCACTACTAACCAGCCACTGGGGAGGCTGGAAAGTGGGGAGAGGGTGGGGAAACTCTTGCTCAGATGCCGTGGGGCGCGAGCCCTCACCCTCGGTGGTGAGCAGGGTCCACTGGTGCTCAGGCTGGGTACGGTTGCTGCTGTAGAGAATCAGATACTCCACGATCTCGCCATTGGGCTCCGAGGGGGGGCACCAGTGCAGCCGAACGGTGGATGGCGTCAGGGGCCTCAGGCGCAGGTCAGATGGGGGCGTGGAGGGCCCTGGGGGTCAGGAGGGGAGACGGGGAGAGGCAGGGTCACTGACAGCCCCAGCTCTGGGGGCAGCTGGGAGCCAGGGCACAAGGACATAGCCTCCCTGCTTCCTCCTTCACTGGAACAAACCACAAACCACAAAGCAGAATGAGGTCTGGTCTCTCACTGGGGACTTTCTGGAATACAGTTGAGGAGGGGGCTTCACCACCATTCCTCCCCTCTCAGAAACTCTTTTCTACTCCTTGGAGCAGAGCTCCTCAAACTTCCACACCCAAATACTTCCAAGGGTTGACACTGTCTTCAACCCTTGGTATATTCTAGGGACCTGGGGGCAGAGCTCAGAAGTTTTTGGAAGGCTTACCTTTTCTTTTAAATTAATCTATTCCGTGGTAACATTTAATATAAAAATAGTGTTTGAAATACTTTATCATTTAAAGTTCCTAACTTCCCTTGCCACCCAAAATCTTCAGGTAAAGTTGGTTGATACCCTGGGTAGCCTCTACGCCTGCCCCTGGCACAAGTCCTCAGTGTCTGGGGAACCGCAGTGGGAGAAGCAGCACCTTGGAAGGCTTTGTGTTTTTTTTTCAGAGAAGAAGTTGATCCTGGGGGGTGGGAGTGAATGAGGAAGGGGGAGAAGGAGGGACACAAGGTGGCTGGTGTGTTGGGAAGGGACAGAGATTTGGGGGCTCAGGTTTTCGAGGCCCAACAGAGGGTGGGATGGGGACCCAGGGCTCTAAGGCATAACAGAGCCACAGCACCACGGGCTGCCAGAACCCTCCTTGATCCTAGGTGACTTTCTGCTTCTCAGGCTCCAGTCTCCCCACCTGCGAAAGGAGAAAACATTCCCCCCTCTATAGCCTGGTCAGTTGTGCTGGGGATCCAGTATCATACAGTCTCCTTGGAGAAAACACCAGGGTCTCCCTAAACTCCGCACGCAGTTTAAGACCATAAGAACTGAAGTCATGCATGGGTGAGAAACAACTTGCAAGCAGTTTTTAAAAAAGTGAATCCATGAGGGTAGAGGGCCTCCCCACCCTACCCTACACGTGTCTTCCTATTTCAGGTCAGGGACAGAGGTCTGTCAATAGAAAGGTGAGCAGTCTTAGGACTGGAAGCACCAAAGAGCCTCTGCTGTGAGAACAAAAATCCACTTGTCGGGCTTCCCTGGTGGCGCAGTGGTTGAGAGTCCGCCTGCCGATGCAGGGGACACGGGTTCGTGCCCCGGTCCGGGAAGATCCCACATGCCGCGGAGCGGCTAGGCCCGTGAGCCATGGTCGCTGAGCCTGCGCGTCCGGAGCCTGTGCTCCGCAACGGGAGAGGCCACAACAGTGAGAGGCCCACGTACCGAAAAAAAAAAAAAAATCCACTTGTCTTCAGATGCATTTCCAGAGGGTTCCAGAGTCAAAGACCTGCAAAGCGAATGGTCCCATCCTCTCTTTTGACAGATGAGGACCCACAGGCCCTTCGTGGGGAAGGGGACTGCCTAAGTCTCAGTGTGTGTCAGGGGGACGACGGGGACCCAAAGGCAGAACCCAGGACGCCTGCCTCCAGACCTGGCCCCCCTCACAGCTCGCTGAGGTCTTCCCACAGCCTCTTAAAACAAACCACTCCTCTAAATCTTACGTTATGATGTCTGTGAGTAAACGGTTAAGACCAGCACAGGACTGCCTACAGAGATGCAGAGCAAATGACGGACACTCATGGGGTTCTGAGGGGCGCTTCCCAAGAGGGATGCTGGGGCAAGAAGGAGTTCCCTGAAAGACGGACTGGTGGCCACTCACGGTCAGGCAGGGTGGAGCGCTCCACTACGGAGCCGAAAGGCCCGTCCATGTCCACGCCGTGGGACTGTACCGCAAACTCGTATTTGGTGAATGGCTTCAGCCCGCCAATGAGGATGTCTTCCCCAGAGCTGCCAAGGCAAGAAACGTGACCAGGGCTCTCAGGCACACCCTCCTAGCAGGGCAGGGCCCTCCAAATCTACTCCCCTACCCCAGCCCCACGGGGGCCACTAACACCATGCAGAGGACCTGCAGAGGGGTCTGGATGTATCAGGCTCCATGTCCAATCCCCAAGCCAGGCCCCTCTTCCAGGAAACATTCCTGGATTAATCCACATCATTCTCTACCCAAGGGACCGTCTCTGATGCTTCTTTTCCTTGACTTAATTTTACTTCAGCTGCCACTGTATATATCTATTTCTTTTTATGCTTTGTTTCCTCTGCCAAACAAACAGCTCCCCAGGTCAGGGTCTCTGTCTCCCCATTTAACTGGGGACCTCTCAGGACAGCAGCTGGGCTGTCTCTTCCCCGTCACGTGAGGTTGAAGAAATAGGTCTGTCCTGCGTGACATTTCCTAGGGTTGAGTACAAGGCTCTCCTGTGAGGGGATGGGACTGGATGGACGCCCCTTTTCCATCTGGCACCATCTGGTCATCAGACCCTCAATGTGCCCCCAGTTTAACACATGAGTCATGAAATGTCCCTGAACCCCCAGGTCCCCTCTCCTCATCACCACCTGCTGCCTTCTTCCCCACCGTCTGCTCTTCCTCCCCCTTTGCAGCATCAGCCCCCTCTTCCCACCTGGTGTAATAGGTGACCAGAGAGGCATTCCTGAGCCCCCAGGGGCTGAAGCGCACCGTGTAGTTGACAATCTTGACTGTGGTGAAGTCTGGTTTTTTCCACCGAAGCCAAATGGATGTGGAGCTGTTTGATTCCGCATGGACATGGGCGGGGGGCAGGGGTGGCCCTCTCTGGATGGGCAGGTCTGGAGGGTGAAAATTAGAGTGTGGGAATGGAGGGAGGATACTCATCCCTCAATATGTATAGTGGTTTGCAGTTCCCAGGGCACTTGCTTTTACCCAGTCTCTTTTGATCCTGTGAGTTGGGTGGCACCATTCTCACTTCACAGATGAGGAAACTGAGGCTCCCAAGAATTTAAGTGATTTTTGCCAAGAGCATACAGATAGCAGACCGTGGAACACTAGTATGTAGGAATGTAATAGAGAGAGACAGCAAATCATGGCAATTAAGAGCACAGATTCTGGAGCCAGGCTGCCTGATTCAAATTCCAACTCTGCCACTTAGTAGCTGTGTGACTATGGAGAAGTTAATTAACCTCTCTGTGTCTCCATTCCCCATTCTGTCAGTGGGGCAGATAATAGTACCAACACCTCATAGGGTTGTTATGAGGATTAAATTAGTTAATGTTTGTAAAGGACATAGAAAAGTTTCATGGAATGAATGTCTGTGTCCCCCCAAAGTTCATATGTTGAAATTTGAACATATGGTGGGTCCTGTCTTAGGGATTAGTGCCTGTCTTTGTCTGTTCAGGCTACTATAACAAACAACCGTAGACTGGGTGACTTATAAACAACAGAAATTTATTTCTCACAGTTCTGGAGTCTGAGACCAGGGTGCCAGCATGGTCAAGTTCTGGTGAAGGCCCTCTTCTGGGTTATAGACAATTGACTTCTCACTGTATCTTCAGAGCAGAAAAGGGAAGCAAGCTCTCTTGTGACTCTTATAAGGGTGCTAATCCCATTCATGCAGGCTCCACCCTCATGACATCATCTAATCCTAATTACCTCCTATTATATCACATTGGAGTGGAGGGTTTCAGCATATGAATTCTGGGGTGACACACATTTTCAGTCTATAACAGTGCCCTTATAAAAGAGATCCCAGGGAACTCTCCAACCCTCTTTCTGCCACGTGAGGACACAGCGAGAAGATGGCCCATGGTCTACGAACCAGGAAGCAGGTCTTCACCAGACACTGGCTCTTCTGGGGTCTCGATCTTGGACTTCCCGGCCTCCAGAACTGGTTGTTCAAGCCACCCAGTTTATAATGTTTTGTTGCAGCAGCCCCAACTAAGATCCTGAGCCTCAGTTTCCTGGTGGGCCACAAAGGGATACCCTCCCTCCCTAGAGCAGAGGAATAATCTGATAGACGGTGCAATGTAGGTGGATGTATTTTAAAAATTGTTTAAAGGTCAAACTTGGAGTCAGAAGTCACTGATGAACCATGGGGTTTTTCTCTGTCCAAACCTTCCATATTAGCACTGTTCATGGATAATGAAAACACGGTGAGCAGACCTACAAGACAGTGCACAAGCTGGGGCTTCTCTCTGTAGCCTAGAAGAGCCTCATAGAATGGGTTTGTGGGTAGCTAAAGCTTCCAGACAACCTGACCACCAGAGCCGGCCCAGAGGAAAGGGAAAGGAGGCCATCCTGTTGACTGAGACCTCCTCCCCCGCTTCCCCAGCCCCCTCACCTGGGGTGGGAGCCTTTTCCGTCTTGCCCTTCCACACTGCCGCATAGCCATCCTCGTGTTTGTTGAATGCCACGAGCTTCACCTCGTACAGCTGGCCAGGGACTGGGGAAGGTCATGGGGGTCACTCACTGGCTAGAGGAACCTCTGGGGTCATCTCCAGCCACTGACCCCGCTTGTCCAGTCTCCCACTGGAGCCATGTCCATCTCATCCCTCCCCACCTGGCCCTCCTCACCTAGCTGGGTCAGCTCATACTGCTTCACTTTCTTCTTGAGCCGGACAGGACCCACATCCCAAGCCTGGTCTCCACGGCCCCCTGGAGGGCCCTCGCCATCTGCCTCCTCCTCATCTGTCCCCACCTCTCGCCAGTACAGTTTGTAGCCAGAGATCTGAGCGGGGTGAGGGGGTGGCTGCCATGATACGACCAGGGACTCCATCCTTGCCCGTACCTTCAGCTCTGCAGGGGCAAAAGGGACTGCGGGCAGAGGCGCAGGAAGGGAGGGGGGAAGAGACACGAGGAAGCAAAAAGCAGGAAGACAGCATTGAGTGACAGCCTTGCCAGCCTTCTCCCAGTGCATCACCATTCAGCCACCGGCCTAAGGGCCAGGCCCAGGCTCGGTCTAGAACACACCTCACTCTTCCGCAAGTGCTGGGAATGCAGGGATGTCTCCCGGGCATTTGCAAAGAGGTCAGCAAGGAGCACCTCTGGGGCAGGGCTGACAGCACCTCGCTTGGAGCAGGGCTCTAGAATTCTTCTGAAGGAATGAATGCATGAGTACCGGCAGGTAGGGGATCCCAGGGATTGCTAAACCCGGGAAGGAGGGATGGAGCCATTGGAAGTAGGGAGCCCTACTTGGAAGCCTAAGAGTGGGGCAGCTCACTATGTGTCTGATGCTGTTCTCACAACCCTATAAAATAACAAAAGCACTATTATCCCTGTTTTACAGATAAGCAGACTGAGGCTCGTAAAAGTAACTTGCCCAAGGTCACACAGATAGTATGTGCGCCAGATTTTGAGTGCATTTGACCACTCTACTATTGGGCCTCTCCGCCAAACCCACGATCATAATCATGGAAGCAGCTACTATTTAACAAGTTCTAATTATGTACTAAACATTTTGTTTACATTAATTAATCCTCATGCCACACCTGGCAGTAAATGAAGTCTTAGAGTTGTGAATGGTCTGTCCAAAGTCACACAGCAGATGGAAAGGAAACAGGAGCTCAGGGGTGTCTGCAAAAGCTAGCCCTTCACCTCTTCCGCCCATCCTCCCTTGCCCATCGAGCAGGGGGAGCCATGGAACGTCTCTGATGGAGGAGGCGGCTGGGTCTGGGTTCCAAGGGCAAACATACACATACATACATAGGCACACGCATCACCCCAACTGTCCCCTCTGACCCCGTACCGTGGCTCTGGTTGTGCACACTGGGCGTCCTGTGCTGCATCCACTGGGAGGGGGCCCCGTAGCCGGTCCCTGTGCCGGCCGAAATCCGCACTCGATACACCTTGTTGGGCTGAAGCGAGTTCAGTGTAAACTGTGTCTCATTCCCTGGCACCTCGATGGAGAAAATCTGATCTGCTGGGACAGAAGAGACTGGCTCTGGGTGGCCGCCTAAGGACCAGGACTCCTAAACTCCCCTACACCGACTTTTCCACCTCAGGTCCTGGTTCCTCAGGGCCCATCGGAGCCTAAAACCCTCAGTGCCCGGACGGACTCCATGCTCCAGGGCTGACTCCTGGGCCTCCAACTCTGGCTGACACAGCCATCAGCCTCGGCTCAGAGCGGGAAGAATCATGGCACACACTCCCCACCGCCCCAGGAGCTGTCAGTAACCAACCCCTCCCACACACACCAGGGTGCTGGCATGAGGCACTGGCTGTGAAGGCCATCAAGCACCACCTACCTTCTGGAGCCCTGCCAACAACCCAAGCCCCCCTCCTCACCCTTCCCTCCCTCCCCACCCTCATCCTGGCCCCCAGCCACTTGCCTTCTCCAATCTCTCCATCCCTTTCACACCTCCTCCCCTAGATTCCTGACATCTGTCCTAACACACACGCCCCCATGCCTCATTTCTCTCAATCCCACAAGCACACCCTCCACCTCCCTATCCCTCATCTGCTTTTTGAGCTGGAAGGGACCCCAGGGATTACCTAGGTTACCTGCCTCATTTCACAAAGACACTGAGGCAGGGACTCAACAGGATTACGCACTGCAGCCGTAGAGAAGGTGGGGCTAGACCCCAGGCCTCCCCCTGTCTTGAGCTAGCCCTCTTCGCCTTCCCTTTCTCTCCTGCCCTCCCAACCCCCAGCCCACCTTCCCCCTTTCCAGGTTCACCTTGCCCTACTCCACAGCTCTGCTCAGGTCCCCAGCCACTCTGATCAACCCTTTACACCAATGATTCCCAGCCAGGTGGAGCCCGTGTCCTGCCCCCACTCACCTTCCTTTCCCAAACCGTACTCTATCTTGTACTTCACCACCTGCCCATTGCTCAGGCTGGGGGGCAGGGGCAGCCACACCACCCTGACGTCCGAGGGGTTGGGGCTGGACAGGGAGAGCTGGGGCGCTGCACTGGGGACTGAGACAGAAGAACATCTACGTGAGCTCTGCTCCACCGACGTGGAAGGTGAGGCCCAGGAGCGGTCAGAGACTTGCCCAGGTCACACAGCAAGTCAGAAGTAGGCCCAGGACCAGGATCTGAGGGAGGAAAGGGAGCCTCTCAGGGGAGCCCCAAGCTGGAGATGAGGGGACATCCTTCCCACCCTGAAGCCAGAATAAGGTTGGGGGCACAATCATCTACATCCGATGGATCGTCACTGGCTCCTGTCTGACTGGATGGTACGTGGGTGTCGGGGAGAAGGGCCATCTGATACAGGCAATCATGAGACCAGGGCTCAAGTCCCAGCTGTACTACTGACCTTGGGCAAGTCACTAATTTTCTGGGCCTCAGTTTTCCCAACTGTAAATTAAGAAGAAGAACCCTCGCCCACTCCCTTACAGGGCACAAAATATGGCATAAGGCAGGTAAAAGTGCCTTGGCGAACACTAGTAAAGTGAAGCTGAGCTACCATCCCCAGGGAATTCTCTGGGCCCCAAGGTGCCCACTGCAGGTGCAGAGGTCCTACCATCATCCAGTGTGTGGACCAGTGCTGGGGTGGAGGTGCGGCTGGCCCCCAGCTGCGAGTAGGCCACCACGTAGAACTCATAGTCTGTGTTGGGTTCCAGGTCCCGAACCTGTAGCTCAGTGGTGTCATTGTTCACTGCAAACTGGTATTCCACATTGTCCATGCCTGAGTGGGTTAGGGTTAGAGGACAGTCTGTCACAGGGCAACCCCCGAGGGCTCGCCAGCTGGAAGCTGTCTAGGGATCCTTTATATTGTCCCAGTCCCTAGAATAGCCTCTTTACAGCTAAATCATTCCAGATAATCTCAGTGGGAGAGTATAAACTCCCCTGACTTCTAGTCCCACTGTATTAATTCCTCCACTGGTCAGGAAGTCCCTTCTAGCCTCTAACTGAAGTGACTCCTGCTGCAATTAACAAGCTGGCTCCAGGAATGCCAAGCCACTTTCCCTGGGAGGAGAAGCATCCTCTCCCTCCTCTCTTATAACAAACTGTGGCTGAGGGAGAAATGTACTAACCCATTTCTACACAGGTCTCTCCTGTGGGTTCCCACCCCATCCCGTTCTATCCTATCCCCAAAGGCAACCCTTCAATCATCCAGCCTGTGCTGCGCCCCTCCCCGCCCCCCAGAGCCCCCGAGTAGGTCTTTGCTGGGGCCTCTTAGCCCCGGGGAGACTTACCCCGTGCCTTCTGGTAGTGGAGGGAGAAGCCGATGATCTGCTCGCTGTGCAGCTCGGGCCGCTCCCAGGCCACCAGAACGGCGGAGCTGCTCAGCGGCGTGGCGGTGACCCGCGTGGGAGCGCTGGGCAGCCCCTCGCGCACCACTACTGCCAGAGGCGCGGCGGCGCACGCCGTGCCTGCGCCATTCTCGGCCACGCACTGGTAGTAGCCGGCGTCCTGCAGGCCGATCTGCGTGATGACCAGGCTGCCGCCGCCGCCCTGCACCTTGACGCGCCCGTTGGGCCGCAGCGGCTCTCCGTCGTGCAGCCAGCGCAGCGTGGGCCGCGGCTCCCCGGACGCGCGGCACACGAAGCGCGCGGTGCTCGCCCGCGTCCGTGACAGCGCCTCCGGCGCCTGCGAGATGACAGGGGCGGCTGGGGGAGGGGAGGGGGACGCTGACCGCGCGCTCCGGCCACCAGGGGCACTGGCTCCCGCCCCCAATACCCGACGGACACCCCGACGGACTCCCGCATCCTCTCCACTCATTCTAACCGCTTCCTGACTCACCCGTCCCCCCAAAATACCCTCGGCAGTGCAGCTCTAGCTCTCTTCCGCCTTTTACCCCAGCCCCACACTGACCATTCTCTTTCTCTCTCCGAGTTGTCCCCAGGCCTCCTCGGCCTCCCCTAAATACCCTGGTTCCTCCTGGATCAAACCCTGCTCCCGCACTTACCATTTCCTTCTCCCCTACCTCCCAGTATCCCTTACCTATCAGATTTACCCCTCAGCCAGCCCTGAGCAACCCTACCCCTAGTTTTCTCCTCCCAGACCACTCCATCTCCCCCGAGTAACCTCAGTCCCACCCCTCCCCACATTACCTGGGTCCCACCCAGACCACCCCTCCCCTCTGCCCCCACTCCATCCTCCAATCTCTTTCCACCACTTCCTCTCCTCTAATTACCTAGTCTGTCCCCTCCAATGCCCCACCCCCCGCCCTATCCCTTTTTCATCCTCCAGCACCGCCCCTCAGTCCCTCTGACACACCCACTCGCCCCTTTACCCCCCTCCCCTCTCCTCCCGGCCCCGCCCTAGCTAACCCGCCCCAGTCTGGTCTCCCTCACACCTACTCCGCGGTCTTTCGCCCTCCCTCACCCTCCTCCCCTCCTCACCCAGCACGCGGAGCTCTGCGGCTGCGGTTGCGAAGTCGCGCGTGCGGGGCTTGTTAGCTCGGCAGACGTAGACGCCGGAGTGCCGGGGCTGCGCGCTGGTGATTAGTAAGTTGGTGCGGCCCAGGACGATGACATCGGTGGAGATGGGCTTCCCATCTGCGGGAGGAGGGAGAGCGCTGGAGGGGGGAGCTGAGGGCTGCCCCTCCATCCACTCTCCGGACCTCGGGAGACCCTCTACACCCGGGTTAAGAGAACACAACAGTCGCTGGCTGGGATCTCAGTTCCTCCACTTGCTAGACCGATGACTTCCTCTGAGCCCTTAGTGTCTCTGTCTGTAAAATGGGGAGATGGTCCCTCGCTGGAAGGGCTGCTCTGAGAGCGTAACGAATAAAGTCTGTGGGACTGGCCGGCACAATGCAGGCACATAAGAAGTGCTCAGTACACCGGTCAGTTATTACCATTACCATTATTATTAAATTCATTTCTCTCAAGAAGGACACTCCTCCCATATGGTCTTAGCCCAGTGCTATGATGAACATACGGCTGGAAAGGTCTGGACCAGAACCAAAGATCTGAATCTGTGCAGACTTTTATCTTGATGTGAAGTGAAAACCATTTTAAAAGCCCTTCCCTTATGGACCTGAACAGAAAATCCAGGGAAGAAATGCAAATGGCCAATAAACAAAAAAGTGTTCAACTTCACAAAATCAAAGACATGCACATCAAAACACAGATGTTCATTTTCACCCATCAAATTGGGAAAGTTTTTAAAAATAGTATGAGAAAGGGTAAATGCTGATAGGGCTAACAGGGGCTCCACCTTGACCTTGAAGCCAGGATTCCACTTGTGGGCACTCTGTGATGGGGAGCTGTGAACGGGGCTGATCACTGCAGTGTTAACTGTAATAGTGGACAACTGGGAAGGACTTAAAAATTCAATAGCAGGAACTAGCAACTTAAATTATGGTGACATTCAAATGATGGACTATCATAGTTATTAAAATTATTTTCGAAAAAGTTTTAAAGATGGGGAGATGTTTATGATATACTGTTGAATGAAAATAGGACTTGGAATTGTAAGTAAGCACGCTTTCAATTTTGGGGAAAAATGTACATGTGCATAGAAAAAATCTGGAAGAAAATATGCTCATATGTTAACAATTTTAATCTCCGAGTGGTGGGATGTTTTCTGTTTCTCCTTTTCCCTAGTTTTCTACAATGAATACGTACAACTTTTGCCATCAGAAGAAAACAAAACAAAACAAAAAAGCAATGCCCCTCTGACTTAGTTGAGTAAGTTCCTAGAAAAGGAACAGTGCCCAGGGGCAGGAATGAAGTCCATTTCCAGCTTCTCTCTTCCCAGTCTCTGTCCAGGAGTGCTATTAGCAGAGTTTCTCCAAGTGAGATCCCAGAGCCACAGGTGTCAGGACCCTCTGGGACAGCAATGCTCAAATCCTTACTGTGTACACAAATCACAGAATCTCAGGAGACCTTGTTAAGATGCAGAGGCCTAGGGCACCCCAGATTCTGCATTTCTAACTATGGCCAGGAGGTAGGTCCAAAGACCACACTTTCTGTAGAAGGACCTCAGACACTTGTTAAGCATTAAAAATCCTGGGTCATGACTCTCCAGGCATACATGGAGGGAGTCCGCAGTTTTAAGACGCTCCCTGGGATTGGGACTGACATATAGTACACACTACTATATATAAAATAGACAACTAATAAGGACCTATTGTATAGCACAGGGAACTCTACCTAATACTCTGTAATGACTTATATGGGAAAAGAACCTAAAAAAGAGTGGCTATATGTCTATGTATAACTGATTTACTTTGCTGTACACTTGAAACTAACACAACATTGCAAATCAACTATACTCCAATAAAAATTTTTTAAAAAATTAAAAACTAAAAAAAAAAAGAAGCTCCCTGGGTCATCTTGATGCCTGGTCAGGATTTGAGAAACACTGATAATAGAACTTCTGGGTGACACAACAGGCTTACTGCAATAATAGTACGAGGGTCCTGCTGGCCCCAGGATCCCCCTAACTAGGCAAGTGTCACAAGTCCAAGGAGGCCGGACAGGTCAGGGAGGCACAGATACCAGCACTGTTCTTTCTCATCAGCTCGGTGGGGGTATGTAGTCATTTGGGTTATTATTTTTCTTTAAACTCTATGTATTCATCACGACATAGTCTTGAATGTGAGATACAAACTTACAAAAAGAAGGCAGTGTGGAGTCGTATACTGAACCAGGGGAAAAAGGGTAAAAAGAGCTGGGTTTGGGACTTTCTGGTGGTCCAGTGGGTAAGATTCTGAGCTCCCAATGCAGAGGGCCCGGGTTCGATCCCTGATCGGGGAACTAGATCCCACATGCCACAACTAAAAGATTCTGTATGCCGCAACAAAGATGCCGTGTGCCGCAACTAAGACCAGCGCAGCCAAATAAATAAATTTAAAAAAAAAAAAAAGAGCTGGGTTTAAGACTTACTTCTGCCATCAACTTGGCACAAGTCACTTATCTCAAATGGAAACAAAAATAATCCTTGCTTTTCTTCCATACAGGGCTGTAAGGGGTGGTGTACCAGAAAGAGAACAGGCTCTAAAGTTTGGGTCCTGGCTTTCTACCTTCCTCTCTGAGCCTCAGGTTCCTCATCTGCCCTCTGGGAATAATAGCCCTGGCCCCTACCCTCCTCCAAGGGCTCCAGCAGGAGAGTAGGTTGCATGCTCAGTAGACTGCAAGGTGACGTTTGGCCGGCACCCTCATTACCCTGATAGCATCGATAGCATCTCCTGTAACGCATTCCCACCTGGCACTCATCACTTGCTGCCTGATACTGTCAAGCGTCTTGTCACGGATGTGTGCTTATCTCCCTTAAACAGACTGTGAGTTCAGAGGGCAGGCCCCCCCCCCTTTTTTATTCACTGTGCCCAGCATGAAGCCAGGCACATGAAGGCGGCAGCACACTGGGTGGACCAGGAGGTGCTGTGTAGTTAAACAGACCAGCAGAGGGTCCAAGTTCCACCTGACTCGCTGGCCCCTTTCCAGCTCTCACACATTCACTGTTGTGAGGACTGGAAACATAGTGTGGAAAACCGAGCCCAGTGCCCCACCCGCCAAGTAAGGTCTCAAGAGTGATTTTGTGAGTGGCAGACTTAGTGCGCTTCGTAAAGGAAACTTGCTACACGGATTGATGATTAATTTTGTCCAGGCTCCCTACCCACACTCAGCCCTGGGACAGGAGTTAGTTCCTACCATACCAAAGGTCGGTGACCATTGCATGGTCACCCTTATAGCTCCTTGACTTGGGGATGTGTGAGATGCCACACCCTTCCTCTCCCATGCCCTCAGGTCCCCTCCCTCCACTTACCCTGTCGGACCCAGGACACGAAAGGCGTGGGGTCAGCAGAGGCCACACACTCCATCACCACACTCTGGCCAGACACCACGGTGGTGTTCTCCGGGGCTGCCACAATGACCACGTCCTGCCCCCCGATGGATGCCAGGGACCCTGGAGAGAGGGCAGGCCAGCAGGCAGCTTTACCATCAGGCATCTTCACATGCAGCACCTCACCTGATGCTTACAGTCACCTGGTGAGGCAGGTGGGGCAGGGAGCAGCCAGGGTTCCATCTGACAGATGGGAAAGCAGCTGCGTAGTTCAGCAGAGCTGGGACTGGAACTCAGAGCTCTTTCTCTGGGAGCCAGGAGAGGAATAACCTGACCTCCGACACACCACCCCCATTCTCCCCTGTCAGATTGAAGCCACCCTCTGGGCAGAGAACCAGCAGAGTCAAGAGTAGACTTGGAAACAACTATACCCCAGTTTAAAACAAAAGAAAAAAAAAAAGTAGACTTGGAGTCTGGACTTGGAGTCAACAGTTATAGTTTCTAGTTCTGGCAAGTCCGTTCTCCAGAGGGCCTCGATTCCCACGTGGGAAAGGCAGGGGATGGGTTCGAGTTTCTGCCAGCTTGGCAGCCCCCTGAGCACTAATTCTCTGCCAAGTTCTCAAGTGTGACCCTGGGTCCCTGGGTCAACATGGTGAATACCCGGTTTGTCCAGCAGGTGGAGGCAGAGACCCCGGGCACGGGAGGGAGCGCGAACCAGACTCAGCGCGTCAGCTAAGCCCTAGGAAGCAGGGTAGGAGTGGAGGTGTAGGGGATGAGGAGGGGGATGGGAAGAGAAGAACGGAGGGGCGCGGGTCGAGGGAAGATGCCATGGCAAAGGGAGGCAAGGGAGAGGCCCTTGTGGGAGGCCCGGAGTGAGATCTACTGAGCACCTGCTAGGCAGCAGGCACTTCCCAATCTTATCTCAGCGATTCTCACCACCTCCCTGAACTGGACATTTGATAAGGAACCCAGGGTCACGCAGATGGTGAGCAGAGAAGGCAGGATTCAAACCAGGTCGTTCTGACCCCAAAGCCTGTGTCCTTCCTACTGCATCACCCTGGGACGGGAGATTTTCAGAGAAATGGAGAGAACACGAGCCCCAGACCATCAGGAGCTAGATGCACAGCAAGCAGCAGCAGGGTGAATCCCCTTCAGGGCACACAGAGGGCCGGGGACCAGGGCTTCAGGGCACGGACACTCCTCCACGGACGCCTCACCTCCCCACCCCTGGACGCTCCACCCAACTCAAGAGAACACAGAGCCTCGCAGGAAGAGAGCCCTAAACTGGGAGTCTTGGGTTCCTGCCCCAGTTCTATCTCTGACTTGCTGGGGGGCACTGCCTTCTCTGGGCTTTATCGCCTTGCCAATTACTTATTCGAAGGCAGGCCTTGGACTTCTTGAGGCCCCGCCCAGCTCCAAAATGGCCGACTCCAGAAACCCCCAGGTTTCCGCACCCAGGCAGCCCCCTTACCTCTGTGGGCCACGCGGAGGAGGGCCTCCTGGCTGAAGCGCTGGTTTGCTGAGTTGGTGGCCACGCAACGGTAGGAGCCTGCATCACCTTTCTGAACGTCCAGGATCTGGAGGACCCCATTGGGAAGGGTGATGAGCCTTTGGAAGAGAGAGGGCACCTGTGAGGTGCGCAGGAGCTCCTCAGGGAGGGTAGCACGCCCAAACAGTCCTGGACCCACCCTTCCCCTCTGGCCTGAAATACCTAGAGCAGTTCACTTTCAAGGTTCACTCATAATAAAAGAAATGCAAATTAAAACTACAAGATACCATTTTCACCTATCAGATTAGCAAAGGTCAAAAGTGTTTTTTTTAATTAATTAATTTATTGGCTGCGATGGGTCTTCGTTGCTGTGCCTGGGCTTTCTCTAGTTGCGGTGAGCGGGGGCTACTCTTCATTGCGGTGCACAGGCTTCTCATTGCAGTGGCTTCTCTTGTTGCGGAGCACAGGCTCTAGGCATGTGGGCTTCAGTAGTTGTAGCACGCAGGCTCAGTAGTTGTGGTTCGCGGGCTCTAGAGCACAGGTTTAGTAGTTTTGGCGCACGGGTTCAGTTGCTCCGCAGCATGTGGGATCTTCCCGGACCAGGGCTCGAACCCGTGTCCCCTGCATTGGCAGGCACATTCTTAACCACTGCGCCACCAGGGAAGTCCCAAAGGTCAAAAGATTTTGTTTTTGTTTTCTTAATTTTCTTTTTGTTTTTTCTTCTTTTTTGGGGGGGGCCACATAGCTTGTCCAATCAAAAGGTTTAATAACACCCTTTGTGGATGAGGGAATGGGGGAAGGCAGTCCTGTCTTGTTGGTGGTCATGCCAAATCAATACACCCTCCTTCAAGGGCAAGCTGGTGATATCTTACGATCAAACCTGCATGTGCCTTTTGAACCAGCAACATCACTTCAAGGACTTTATCCCACAGATATTCTCGTACATGTACACAAAAACGTATGTCTAACGATATTCACTCCAGCCCTGTCTGTAATAGCAAAAGACTGGCAACAGTCCAAATGTCCATCTGTAGGGTGGGAACTAGCTAAATCGGTCTGGGTACATTCACACAATGGAATGCTAGGCAGCTGTTAAAAGGAGACAGTTCAATGTGTACTGCTATAAGACCATCTCCAAAATATGTATGGTACAGAACAGTGTGTGTGTGACGCGTACACTTATATGCTTTTGCACTGAATGTCCCTGGTAATAGTGGCTATCTCTGGGGAGGGGACCTGGGATCCTGGGACCTGTCAGTGGGAGATTTAATTTTCATTAAATAACCTTCTGTATAGTTTGAATTTGTTTACCCCCTGCCTGTATTACCTCCTGTCTCCCTGATAAAATCCCTTCTATTCACACTATCTCATCTGAAACTCGAAACAAGCCCAAGGGGTAGAGGGGATCACAGCCTTCATTTTAATGGTGACAAAACTAAGTCTTGGAGGGAGTAGGGTATTTTCCCAGGGTCTCACAGCTCGAGCAGAGTTAAAACTGGAACCTAGGGCTTCTGGTGCCAAATCCCACGTTCTTCTCACTTGCTTGTCTCAGCAGCCACTAGATGGCCGAGAATGCCAGTGGAAGGGACGTGGTCTCCAGCAAGTCCCAGTCAACACGTACACTACTGAGGAGGGGCAGGATGGATGAGAGTGGTGTTCTCTGCCCTTTTGGTGAGGGTTGGAAAGCAGTTTGGGCTAGAAGGGCCCAGAGACCTTGCTTGAGAGACAGTGCAATCCCAGGCAGGGAAGTGCCCATGGGAGCCAGGGTGGTGGGAAGCAGAATGGGTTCTGGCCCAAGCAGGGAGGGAGTGGGTCTTCCTGAATCCTCTAGCTGTGATCCCTGCAGGGTCAGCTCGAGGGTGAGAGTTCTAATTTCTCACTAGAGCAAGTGGCCTGTGGATGTAGGCTGGGCCAAGGTCAGGGAGGGAATGGGGCAGCTGTGCACTTGGTGAAGACCCCTTGGCTCGTGGGGAAAGCAGGGTATGAGAAAAATCTAAACACAGGAGAAAAGAACTAGCTCAAGGGTGTTGGGAGAGAATTCTGACCATGAGCCTAGAAATCTGCTGTGGCCCAAAGACTTAGAGAAAAAACATAAACCTGCATCACTCCTTCCCTCAGCCCACAGGCAAACCCATCTCTGCCCCAGAGTCTTACCCTCAGTTCCAAGAACTGCCCACATCAGTGCTGGGAGAGGGGACCAGAAGGGGCAGGGTGGTTGGAGAGAAAATCCTGGCCAGGACCCAGCCTGCTGCCATGGAAAATTTGATGGGAAATGACAAGTGGGGAAGGACAAGCAGGACCCATCTCAGAAACAAGGCCCCCATCCCCATCCACGGCTCCTCCACCTAATATTCTCTGCCTCTAAGACCCTTCCTCCTTCCTCAGTCTCCATAGCTGTTGTCAGCAGGATTCACGCCAGGAGCTGCCCACACTTCCTAACCCCAAAGTTTCTCACTCTTTCCAGGGAAATTGTGCTCCAGGTATCCAAGAGCTAATACCTCCTTTGACATTGCCTTAATTACGTGTGTTGAATGAATGAATGCGGGTGTGGTGCTGTTGCTAGAGCCAACACAAGTGAAATGGAACCACTTTCATTTAAAATTTCTTCTGCTTTGTTAAAATGTGTTTTAAAAAGCTCTGTCCTTGGAAGAATGTCCAAGACATATTGGTTAGTGGGGGGAAAGAATTCACAAATCAGTGTTTATGAAGCAATTCTATTTTTGGAAAATAGATAAATGATATGCTAGGATGTGCGTGGAAAAAGTCAAGGGTGGTAAAGCTCACGTCATTCGTGGAGGTTTTCTCTGGGAGTGGGGTTACTGTGGGGCTCTTTTTTGTTGCGTTTTTAAATTTCTTGGTTACAGTGAACATTTATTAGTTTGGAAATATAAAACTTAAAAAAATTTAAATGGAAAAAAGCATGTGCCCTTGTACACTTTGTTTTGTAACTCCTGGCTCTAATATAAAAGCAGCTGTGGCATAGAGGAGAGAACTGATTCCAACATATGTGATTTTTAGCAAGTGACATCACATGTCCAGGCCTCAGGTTTCTCATCTGAAAAATGGATTTCATAATTCCTGCCTACTTCACAACCCCGACCCTGTTAATGTGTCATAAGCTCTCATTAGATAATGGTAACAGCTATCTGTGCTCAGTCTGTAGGTGACTTTTTTCCCTTTAAGTTAGTATGTTTTATCATTTTAAAATGAATTCAAATAAAACAAAATAGCTACTTATAGAATGAAAAGCAACCTCTAGCTAAAAGGAAGGGACCATTCTCTTTCCAAGCCTGAGCCTCAGCCTGCTGCCCGTACCCACAAAAGGCCACTTGGACCCAGAGATTCAAGAACAGAGGAGAAATGACAGCTGCTCTGAATTTCCTGAGGGCCAAGGAGCCTCCACCCTGAGCCGTTCAGAGATCCACCCAGGGAAAAGGGACACTAGCCGAGGGTCACATGAGGCTGACAGACACGATGGACCCTAGGAGATGGGTAGGGCAGAGGACTGGACTAGGGAGACTGCAGCAATTAAATCCATTAGTGCCATGGTTTTAAAGTGTGAGTGAATGGTGATAACAAAATGATTTCAAGTGGATCTAGACACAGGTTTTTATTCCAGTGGTTATATATTCATTTTTATGGCTACCTTCTATTTAAGGTCAGTGCTGCTGGTTTTCCATTTTACTGCAGTGAGATACTGTTCCTTTTTAGTATGTGTTAAAGTTACAAAAGAGAGAGTTGATTTGAAGAAATGTATTAAGTAAGTGTTGTATAAATGGTTGAGGGATGGCCAAAAATATGACAGGGGTTTGTGAATGCCTGCGATCTGGGAAACTTTGCTCTCATTGATTACTGGTTCCCGTGGAAGAAAAATTATCCCCTATCATTAGAAATTAGTATAAGTATCAGGGAATTGCCTCAGGGTCTAGTGTTTACCATCAGTTCCCAAAATATGAACATAGACCCTGACAGAGTGTGCTTATTAACTGCACATGTGCACAGCCTACACCAAGGCATATGGTCTCCTTCAAATCACTGGGTTGAGTTTATGAATAGCATATTTCTATGTGCACTCTATCTGGGTATGTGTAAAAATACATACCTTGGGCATAATCAAGTTGCTGTTTTAGATATTTCTTTATTCCCCCCCACACACAATGTGCTGGGACATGTGAGCCTGGCTTATTTATAGATGAGGATCACTTTTCAGAGGACTTGGGGGCAAACACTCCCAGAGGCCAGGAACTGGCAGCTCCAGCCTCCTGGGAGAGGCCTGAACTAGATGTTGGGAGATGAGGGAACTCCTCTGTTTGCTGAGAAACTTTGGGGAAGTAACTTCTCTGCTCTGAGCACAGCTGGACCACTCCAACTCTAAGCCAGCCTGCAACAGGAGTTTCTTCAGACCCTGTGGCTTCCCCACTCCAACCACCAAATCATCCACCCCAGGGCTCCGCTGTCAGATACTCTCAGCACTAGCTGTGTGACCTGGGGCAAGTGACTTCTGTCTCTGATCCTCAGTTCCCTCATTTAAGAATTCAGATAACAGTATCTGCCACAGCTATACAGATAGACCTGGAAGGGGGTTCCTTATGTGTTAAGTGAAAAAACAGAAGTTGCAATATAATCCCATTTTTGTTTTCTAAAAAAAGGTGATTGAACAAAAAACCCAGTATGTACAATATGATCCAAAATTTGAAAGGGAATATTTATAAACATACAGGGGAAAGGTCCAGAGGACAGACATCAAAACTAACAGAGGCTTTCGATGGGTGATAAGAGGACGAGCCATTTTTGTTTCTTCTTTTTTGTTTATATGAATTTGAAAAATGTATCTAATAGGAATATAAACTAAAAGTAAATAGAGGAAAATATGAAAAATAAGGAACACTTACCTTGAAGGATCATGGGAAGGATTAAGTGAGAAAACACAGCTCTAATGAAGTGAAGCCTCTTGTGACTTTTAACGTGGGGAGAGTATTCTGCTCTCTCCCACCCTCTCTGGGGACTGTCCCAGGAGTAGACTCTCAACTGGTTCTCATCCAACAACTCTCTCACAGCGGTGAGAGGCTCCACATTTAAAAGGCATAGAACTTGGGACTTCCCTGGTGGTCCAGTGATTAAGACTCTGTGCTCCCAATGCAGGGGGCACGGGTTCCATCCCTTAGGTCAGGGAACTAAGGTCCCACAAGCCATGCGGCAGGGCCAGGGGAAAAAAAAAAAAAAAAAGAGGCATAGAACTTAAAATGTCAGCGCTAGGAAGGCTGGGTTAGCATTCCCAAGGTCTCCTCCCTGGAATGCTCATTCCTAGGATGTTAACAGTGTTCCTGCAAGAGGGGCTCTGGGCAAATGAGTCTAGGAAGCATTTGGTTAAACAAGTTAAACAGGTTTCTCAGTACAGGGCTTCTCAGGGCCTTGTCGACTCCAAGAGGGAGATTTATAGGCAGTTACCTCATCTTATTTGACTGTGGAGTACTTTTTTTTTTCAAGAATCATCTTTAGGGACTAACGTTCTAATAAAGAACACACTTTGGAAACCGTGATCTAATCCAACCCACTGGACCAGTGGGGCTGACTGATCACCAAAGTCAACAGGATCACTTATATCTTGACCTCTCTCACCCTTCTTCCTCACTTACAACTGTTGCAGAGATGTGGCCTGGGGCTTTTCTATCTAGAAGTTTCTCTTACACTCTCACCCCTACCTAGACACGGGCAAAAGTCAGAGGAGACGGGACAACTCAATACACTGAAGACAGGTTAGTTCCAGGGCAGGGAGATCTGGAAACCAGTGTTTCTGAGCCTAAGGAATCCCACCTCTGCTGGGAGAGGAGAGCGTGAGTTGGTAACTACAGCTAGAGAGATGCAGGGAGAGGACGGCAGCGTGGCTGGGAAAGGCCTTTGGAGCCACATTTCCAAAGGTGTAAGACTCCATGTGGTGGCAGCCGAGCCATGAGTCCAGTTCCAAGACCACAGATGCAAATGAGCCTCGTGCTTTCTGGACATGCTGTGTGTACATCTGGGCCTTCCCAGGAGGCCGCAGTAGGGATCAGGCCCTGGGTCTAGCCTCTGCTTCTCTTCTGCCCTAGAAACCCTTCCCTAGGATTGCTCCATTGCCTTTATGGGGAGAGAGGAGGGTGAAACAGGAAGGACCTCCACAACCTGGTTATCAGATGCTGCACCCCACTGAGTGGAACTGAGAGAAGAAGAGAAGTTATGCATCCAAGGTAGAAACTCCAGAGGAACCTGCAAAGGGAAACCCTCTGGGCCCGGAACAAACAACAAACGTTCTGCCAATGGCTCACCGTGTGGCCTTGGTTAAAGCACAGCTCTTCTCTGGCCCTTGGTCTCCTTCTCAATAAGGCAAGTTGTTGGACTACATATGCTCTGAAGGACTCGATAACTGCTCTCTACCCAAGCCCCATAGCTTGGTGGGTGGTTTTCCTCCCAGGGAGCAAAAACTTCTGACACAACTTCTCTTTGGGACCAGAAATGGGCTGAGTGTCAGGTGGTGGTTGGCTCCTAAGTCAGTTTGGACAAACGGAGCCACTCTGACTCTAAGAAGCCCAGTTCCTGAGCACATCCCAGAGCCCTCCTTGGCTGCCCCCTGGGACCCACTCTCCTCTTGACCACAGGACACTCACCGAGGCTCCTCAGGCACCGTCACCTGGTCCTTCTCCCAAGTAATGACAGGTGCTGGCAGCCCTTCGATGTGGCACTGAAACCGAGCGGTCCCATTCTCCTCCACCGTCTGAGACTGCGGGTGCAGGGAGAAACCTGCAAGTGCTGGGGATGAGGACAGTGAGAAAACGCAGGGACAGGAGAGGAACACAAGAAAGGAGGCCACAGCAAGCAGACAGGAAACACACACACACACGGACACAGAGAGACACAGGTGGACAGAAACACATGCAAAAAGAATTCAGACCGACGGAGACACAGTTGGAAAGAGGCAGTCGGAGAATAAGAAGTGGTGATGACTGGTCAGATGCTGCAGGCAGAATGAATTCCAAAGTCCCCCTGCCTTACATCACCATATGGTTGGACTACAGTAAGATGTGCATTTCTTCTGGCCCCCAAATTGTTTCATGGTGATCTGTGCCTCCTGAGAACCCCTGAAGAGTGAGTGAGCTGGACAACACAGCTCGGCTCTACACACTCCACCTGCTGTGGGGGTGGGGAGCACCTTTGTGCCCCTGACGTGCTTATAAACCTCTCTGGCAGGCTTCCTGGAGGAGAGCACAAGTCTAGACTCTCAAACTCACAGGGAAGGAAAAGGAGGAGGAACAGAAGAGCAGGGAAGAAGTGAGACTATTGAACAGTGAGGCAGACAATACCAGGAAGGGACCCACTGAGCAGCAAAGGAGGCAGGGAAAGGGGGCGTGGCTCAGAGTCAAACCTTTGTGCAAGTATCTAACTGCAGACCCCACTTCCCACACCCCACGTCTTATAGGCCTCAGCTCAGTCCAAGATGTAGCACTTACTGGCAAGCTTGACCACCGCAGCCTGGCTGGCCACCACTCCAACGGGGCTGCGGGCCAGGCAGGAATAGTTGCCCTCAATGACCTCTGAAGCCCCAGGGTCAGTGCCGTCGGGAGCTGGCAGCTGGGACAGCCACAGGGAGCCATTGGGTAGCAGGCGAAGGTGGCTGTGCTCGGGCAGGATGCCTCCATCCTTGCTCCACGTGACGCTGAGGGGGTGTCCTGCAGTAGCCGCCCCCAGACCGCAGTCCAGCACCGTGGCTTGCTCCGGGCCCAGGATCACTTGCAGCGGCCCTGCTCCACAGCTCAGCGACACGGTCGTCTTCCGGGGCAACGGCTGCTCCCCTGCGTAGAGAAGGGGTCACCAGGGTCATCAGTGTGTGTCCTCCTACATCCCACAGCCTCCGGAGCCCGAGTCACCCACCCCGGGTCGAGGAGGGCAAAACCTCAGAGAAAGAGGTCTCACGGAGAGACCTGTGTCTGGATCCTGGCTCTGCCTCTGACTAACTGTGATCTTGGGCCAACGGCTGCACTTCGTTCCCAATCCTTACCCCGCTGCTCAGCTTCCTCATCCACAAAATAACACAGTTCTTAGCAAAAAAGTAGAAGCAACCCAAATGCCCGATCACCTGATGAATAGATAAATATATTACTCAGCCATCCAAAGAAATGAAGTACTGATACTTGCTACAACATGAATAAACCTTGAAAACTTTCCTCAAAGTGAAAGAAGTCAGTTACGAAAGGCCACATAGTGTATGATCTCATTTCTGTGAAATGTCCAGAGTAGGCAAATCCATAGAGACAGAACGTAGGTTAATGGTTGCCAGGGACTGGGGAGAGGGAAGAGTGAGGAGAGATGGCGAAGGGATCGAAGGTTTCTTTTTTAGGTGATGAAAACGTTCTAGAATTAGATAGTGGTGATGGTTGCACAACCTTGTGAATATACTTAAAACCACTGATTTGTACACTTTAAACGGTGAATTTTGTGGTATGTGAATTGCGTTTCAATTTAAAAAGACATAGTCATTCCTTCCTCAGAGGGCTGTTGTGAGCGCTCAATGAGATGCTGTGTGGTAAAGGAGTACAGCACAGTGGCTGGCCTGGCACAGGACTGGGGCTCAGTAATGTCATTCCCTCTCCTGGAATCCCACAGATCGTCCTGACCACTATCACCCAAACCACTTCTGCCGCAGTGACTGGGAGGGGTAAGCTCTCCTTCCTGCAGCTGATTCCCCCAAAGCCACGCAGCAAGCCAGTGCAGAACCCAGTCCCTGACCTTCTCCAGATGCCCCAGAAGAGCCTGCAGCTCCAACACTGCCCTGGCCACAAAGGGAAGAGCAGGAGAACAATGGAGGAAGGGAATGCCATCCCAGGGTCAAGGCAAAAACACACAAATGACAAGTTTATCATTTTAACCAACATCTCAGCAAGGCCCAGTAACCGTTATTCATAGAGAAATAGTTGGTTCTCTTCCAGTTTTATCTTCCAGACGGTTGACCTGCTGCCTTCCTGTCCCATAAAAGCTTAATGGCCCGAGGTGCCCTCTTATCCTCTGGCCTGACACCTTGCTTAAAGGCACAGTGGTGTGTCTGCGAGTGAGCTAGGGACAGAGGTGAGGACACTCATTACAAGGCAGGCCAGGGCTGACAGAGCCCTGTGAGGGGCATGCAGAAAGCACAACGGCTAAGGACTCCGGCGACCCTCAGTTCTAGCCCCGGCTCTGTCACAGTCTAGCTGTGTGGCCTTGGGCCAGTCACTTCCACCTCTGGGCTCTAGTTTACTCCAATGTAGTGGGTGATGTCGAAGATTCTATGATGGTAGGATTATTCAGTGAGCTGGACTCACCTACTCCTGAACAGATACAGAACATCATCTAGACACACACACAAAACTGTAGACACGACCTGCCATACCTAAACACGTGCTCCCCCCGTCTCTGCCACACTCATCAACACCTGGACACACATATATGCCAACACTTAAACCCCTGAAGAGGATCAAGACTGAGGGGAGAAGAGAGGTCCTAACTGGCTGAGATAAGGAGGCCAGGGCAGAAGCCAGGCCTCTGATACCACAGTGGGAAGGACAGACAGACAGGGTCTGAACAGGCCTCTGCCTTTCTTAAAGGCTCCACTGGCACCTCCAGCTACACAGCTGGGCTCAGCATTACTAGTGGGTGCAGCGAGGAGAAGGCAGCCCTTGCCCTCACTCAGTTTCCAGTCTAACTGGGGAAACCAAACTGGCATTCGCATCACTGAGGGCCATGTGCTGGGGTGGAAAGAGCATCTGACCTTGGGGCAGAAGGTCAAGGTTCCAGTCTTGCTGCTCCACCTACCATCCACTTTACCTCTCTGGGGCCCAGTTTCCACATCTGTAAAAATGAAGGCGATACTATGGAGCCTGTGAGGATTAAACTAGATGATGTGGGTCAGGTCTCCAGCCCAGAGCCTAACGGGCATCAGTCAAAGAATGGGAGCTCATTCTTTAAAGGCATTTCGTAAACTGGAAAGGGATGTACAAATGCAAATCGCTATTCTTAACATCCAGTCCCTTCTCTATCTGAGGCCCTAGATTCTGATGCAAACACGGTGGGGGGAAGGCCAGCCCGGGCTCTCAGCCCAGTGGCTTCCAATTGCCCCATTCCAGCCGCTGAGCAGTCGGTTTGAGTTTCAGGGGAGAAAAACCCCACATGACACGAATCCCTGAGCCCTCCGGCAGCCTCCCTACCCCCCAAAGCACGTCCGGGGCTTGGAAAATCCCCCGCTGCGCTGAACAAACAATGTGAACAGTTGGGGCCCGAGCAGCTGCTGGGTCTGTCAGCAGCCTGGGCTCCTGCGGGCAGGACGGCGGCCAGAGGGGCCGGGGCTTGCTGGGGAGCCCAGAGGAGGCTCCGATTCCCTTCCTGAATATTCATGGATCAGCAGATGTCTGGCTGCCCCACCTCGGAGGAGCCCAGCACCCAACAAGGCAATGGGGAATGGGAAACCAACAGGGATGTAGATGTGGGGAGAACCCGGGATCCCTGGGGGGGGTACAGGGCTGTGCCAGGAGCCCAAGCCGGCCCACGTTGATGGAAACGTATGCAGAGCCTGAGATTGCTCGTTTTATAGATGGGGAAACCGAGGCCCCAAAGGGGAGGTTCTCACCCCTCTGGGAGACAGTCTGGGGACATCCTGGGCGTGAACCCAGCATTGAGGAGACAGTTGCTCCCAAATAAGAGGGTTCTCTCTGCCCCAGCACCCAACCCAACTTCTGTGCCCAGGACGTGCATCCTTAGGGGCTCACCTCAGGTGCCACATCCCTCCGTGAAGCTGCCCCTGCCTTCCCCAGAGAAGGGTTTTCCTGGGTCTCACATCATGTAGCCACTTGGAGGTCCCTTAGCCATTCTTCCTCTTGCCTTCTTGCCTAAGGCGGACCATGGGATGTGGCGGGACAAGCCTTGGCCTGGGGTCAGAGTTCTGGGTCCATCATGGGTTGTATGACATTGGGTCCGCTTTCCTCCTTTCAGCCTCGGTTTCCCCAGTCTTAAAATGAAGAGTTGCCACATTTCTCATTTTCACCAAAATTCTCCCAGCGGCAGAGGAGAACGTACTCAGGAGGCTTGCTGACTACCCGAAATGTTTTTATTTTGAAACCTCTGGCACATTTTGCATCCTATTCCATTACACAGCAGTGTTTGTTTTAATGTAAATGTGGTTCCTACACCACCAAATCTTTTTGGAAAAGTGATGCTCTGGGGAGTGGCCCTTGTTTGTCCAGTGGTTTCGTGGCTGTCCCTTTCCTGCCACCACCACCCCCATCCCCTGTCATGGCGGACCACCAAGGCCCTCCCAGGAGCACTTCTCAGTGCTCCCCCTAAGGACTGGGTGGACATAGCGGACACTTGCTGTTGGCCAGCGTTCTGCCTCGAGGGGAACTCCCTCTCCCACAATCCCTTCTCCTCAGTCTCCTCGGTGGGACCCTGCCAGAGACGTGGAGTTTCTATGCTTAGGAGCCCCAGGGCCATCTCTCAATCTCCTCCTTCTGACATTATTTTACCCATTTACAGGATAAATTAGATTTTATGAGGCCAATTAGAACCCAGACAGAAAGGAGGTTCGCTGCTGAGCCCCAGGGCCAGCTCAGTGCTCTTTCGTGGGACTAGTGCGGGCCTGGCATAAGCCAGGGCTCCATTCTTCAGTGAACTCTCAGGAACTGAGAGTTCCTGGGACTGGGGGATGGGGTGGGGAACAAAGCCGAGATGCCTCCTTCATTAAGCCAAGAACTTGCCACAAACATCAATGCCTTGTCATTTTTTAATCTCAGGGCCCACCAGATTTACAACTTGTTTTCGGTCCACACGGGCAATTCTCCATGACGCCATCACCACTCTCCTCTCCTAGGAGACACAAGCCAGTTTCTTCCAGAAACCTCCTTCCCCGCCCCCCACCTTGGCCACCTCCCATACCACACACTAAGCCCCTCCCACAACAGCTGGAAGGAGAACTTGGGACGGTTGCCTGGGACACAGGGAAGGCAGCATTCCCTTCGTCTGTGATCCTCAGGAGACAGGCTCAGCCTCAGCAGACTTGAGAGACTTGAGAGCAAAGCCACTCAGCTTGACCTGCCTACCTCCTGTTCCTTGTCACCCTGGGTCCCCACCAGACTAAACCACTTCCCGTTCTCTGAAAGCACACTGCTGTTCCATGCGTTGCCTATGCTGCTCCCTCTTCCTTCAGTAGCTGTGCCATCCTGGGGTCTGATTTAGACGCCTCTCCTTTTTTCTGCCCCATAGGACCCTGGGCACCTGGGTCATTGCAATTAGCACTCTAGATTTTTGACTTGCCTTTCTGCCAGCGAGGCAACAAGCCCAAGATTATTGTCCTAGTCAGCACTCTAATTCCCTAGGACCTAAAACACTGTCTGGCACATAGTAGGCGCTCAATAAACAGTTCTTGAAAAGATGAGTGGACATGCGGAGACACACTCAAAAAGATAAGACACAGAGCCCCTCATGCTTTGCCAAGCCTCAGTTTCCTTATCTGGAAAAATTATAGGAACTCCCTTCAGGGCTGGGGATGATGTCGATAGTATACGTGGAAACTGCCTAGCACACTATGTGGCACCTATGAGACACGTAACAAAATGCTTAAAAAGCACCAAGACGGGGAATTCCCTGGTGGTCTGGTGGTTAGGACTCCGCGTTTTCACTGCCTTGGGCCCAAGTTCCATCCCTGGTCAGGGAACTAAGGACTAAGATCCCGCAAGCCGCCTGGCGTGGCCAAAAAATAAATTAAAAAAAAAAAAAGCAGCACCGAGAAAGAACAGCAAACTCACATTGAAAGAAACTCTTCTACTTAAACATTACCAGGACTGGGGAGCTCACGACCTCACCTCTTCTGCTATACGGATGGTCTGATTAAAAGTACCTTCCTTAAACGCAAGAGGGAGGAGATATGGGGATATATGTATATGTATAGCTGATTCACTTTGTTATAAAGCAGAAACTAACACACCATTGTAAAGCAATTATACTCCAATAAAGATGTATAAAAAAAAAATACCTTCCTTGTGTGCCCAACCTTGTCTCTCTATGCTCCATTCATTTGCCAGAGCTCCAAACTAAGTGACAAGGTAATGAGCCCCTATGGAACCATCTGGAAGTCTTGGCTCTGCATCAGCTTCCATGCTCAGGTCTGCACCTGAGAGAGAATTTACTGAGCCTCGGCTTCCCGGACCACAGTGACCCCACAGCCCCTCAATTCCAGAGGAATGCCTCAGCCTCAGCAGTGAGGCACTTTTAGCTGGCAGCACAGCCAGCCCCGAGGACAAGGACGTCAGGCCTAGGTCATCCTCTCTCTGGTTTTCTTCTCTCCCCTCAGGTGCCGTCACCCACCTCTGACCAGGCTGGGGCTGGGGTCCTCCCCCATCAGAACCACTCTTTCTCTTCCCTCCCCCCAACCCGGGGAGCTGGGAGCCCCCAGGCCTGCTTGGCAATGACATCTGTTCTGCATCTGGAATTCTGTGTCAAGTCTGGTTTCTGTACCTCAGAAACAGCGGAGGCAGAACAGGATGCGGTGGGTGGGGATGGGTGGAGCAGAGTGGATTCCAGAGCCCAGACCCAAACACACCACCTGAGGGGGGCCAAGCCCAAAGTTGTTGATAACTTCTCAGGTGAGGGGGAGGGGGTGAAGAGAGACTGAACTTGCATTCATGTGTACCAAATCCCGGGAAAGTACGGCTGCTCCAAGAGCCAGGAGACTGGTTCCAGTCCCAGTTCAGTCCCCATCCATGTAACTCTGGGAAGTCACTCAGTTTTCTCATCTGTAAAATGGGTTCATGCTAAAATTATTTCTAAGTTCCCCTCAGTGCTGACATTCAATGACGCTAATTGTGGGATTACTCAACTTGAAACAATGTACCTTTAGGAGAAAAGAAAGGAAATGCTGATTTACACATAATGTATGTTTACTTGGGCCATGAAAATACATACAGGATCAATGAAGGTTTAGATAACTTCTGGATAATTTAGATTCACTATTAAGAGAAACTATTGGGTTGGCCAAAAAATTTGTTCAGGTTTTCCGTAACATTTTTCTTATGGAAAAACCCGTACGAACTTTTTGGCCAAGACAATATATTTGACCTGGTTCCTAACCTCCAAGATGAGGTCAGAGAGGGTCCCAACACCCCAACTAACTGAAGTTGGTCTCTGAGCTTCTGGGCTGAGAAAGGGATGGAGGGGGGAGTTTCCCCGGTGAGGAGAAAGCAGCTCTCTTGTTCTTAGAGCCCTCCTGCTACTGACCTCTGGCATCACCACCCCCCAAATTCTGACTGGGTGGAAGGGAGAACCCCACTTCTTGCATGTGGTGAAAACAGAGCATTTGGCATCCCACCACCACCCCCAGACAGGAGTCCCATTCGCATACATCTCCCCAGTTCCCAAGCCCTGGCCCAAGAGCAGTGTTCGGGGGAGACGGGCAGTCACTATCTTAACTCCAACACCAGCCCTTCATTTTGCCATGTCGAGGCTGCTGAAGTGTCTATTATGTTTTACTTCTCTCTCCCTCACTCCCTACAAACTCAATCTATCCTCACATCCTGCCGATTCTACTTCCTAAATATTCTAGAATCCACTGTAGCCATCCCAATTGCCACTACTCTAGTTGCCAGCAACATCCTCTCTTCTGGACTACTACCACAGCCTCCCAAGAAGCTGCAGCTTCCTGCCTCCATCCTGTCCAATCATTCTCCACATCGGCTGGAGTGAGCTGATGCAAAGCTGATCTTAAAACCCTCCAATGGCTCATGCAGGCTCTCAGGCCAGAAACCTTGGTGGGGCTTACAAGCCCCTTCATGAGTTGGGTCCAGCCTCCATCTTCAGCCTTCTCTTTTGACACTCTGTGGCCCCTGTCCCATTCCTCTCTAACCTGCCCCACCCTCCTGCCTTGTGCTCTAAACTCCAGCCAGATTTAGCTTCATTCAGTGCTCTAAACGAAGTCACCCCTGAGCGTTTGCACATGCTGTTCTCTCTGAAAAACTCACCCCATCATCACTCTCCTGCAGGGCCAACTGACCCTCTGCACTGAGCTCTATTATTTACCGCTTCCTGGAGGAAGCCTTTCCTGACCTTTCTAGACTACCTGTCAGTCTCCTCCTTATTTACTATATTTCAAGCACCAGTCACGTGCTAGCCGAAAAGGGTACTCAGTAAATATTTGTTGAATGAATGAATAAATGGCCTCCGTCCAGATCGGGGAGGCTAGTCAGAACTCTATAGGAGTGTCCCCAAGCCTGACGAGCTTTGCACACTCAAAGGATTTAGGACGGAGGGCGAGCAGAGTAGTTGCTTCAGCCATGCACACTGCTGCCAAGGGAGCCCCAGCTCGGGCCCTGCCCCTGCCTTGTGCACTCGGGAACCCCAGAGAGGAAACTGAGACCCTCGTAGGGAGGCCCCACCGATACTCCATAATGCCCGAGTGAGTGCAGTTCCCAGTCCTGATTCCGCTTTGCTAGATGACCCCGAGCCCGGTCCGGAGCTCTCAGAAGAGCAGAAGAGGGTGGGCCCAACCATTCGTTAATCCCCTGGCCTCCAGGAGGACAGACGCCTCTCTGGCACTTCCCCTCCCCCTCCACCTGACAACCGCGGGCCCCCCACTTCCCTAGCCTAGCCGCCGGGACCCCGCCCCCGGGCGGCCTCCTGCCGGGTCCGCAGTCAGGTCTGAAAAGGGGCGTGTCTTTGTAGGCAGAGAGGGGGTCCGAGTAGTTCCCGAGACTTTCCCACCCGCTGTTTGGGCTTCCTGGAGATGGGCCGGGGCGGGCCAGGCGGAGACTCCTTCCCCCCTCCGCCGTCCCTGCCTCCTTCCCACGTGGCCTGGCTGAGTCTCTCTAGAAAGCCACAGCAGCTGGAGAGAAATCCCCCTCCCCACCCCCACCATCAAGTCCCTCCCCGACTGGCTCCGGACACATCCTCAGCTCCCCCCTCGGCTGGGAAGGCGAGAACTAGGCGAACAAAGCGGGCAGCCCATCCCCCTCCCCAGCCCTACCAACCACCTAGCCCACGGGCCGCCCCGAAACGCACACAGGACCGAAAGGGAGAGGGCTGGGGGTGGAAGAAGGCTCCCTAGGCAGAGACGCTTGGGACTCCGTCACCCCATCCCCAGTCCTCTCTCCAGCGAGGGCAACTCTGACTTTAACCCACCCTCACCTCGCACTGAGGTGGGGGGTTGGAGGAGGCCTTGCTGACCCCGTCCACGCTTCTCAGATCTGCCCCTGGGGGTGGGGCAGGAGTGACACGCGTCCCATCCTGAGAGCGGGTGTCGGACATGTCCACGAAAGCAACTGGTTTCCTGCGCCCTCCCCCAGCCCACTCCCGGCCTCGGGTTCGGAGGGGGCAACACTCCCGCGCTCCCCACCCCCTCCGCCCAGCCCCACCCAGCTTCAGGGACCACACCCACCGGACAAAGTTGAGTATTTTATCACCACTATTCCCAGTCAATTCGCAATCTCATGCTTCTGTCCCCCCACCAAGGGCATGGACACTCTCCGAAAGCCAAGGCCAAATATTAGCTCAGCCCCATAAACACAATTACACACGCTCTCGACACACAAATGGAGGTGCAGACACCCCCCCACACACACCCCCCTTTACACTCCCAACCCGGAGACACGCGCGGTAAAGGCAGAGCCCGCCCCGCACAAACCACCGGCACCTCAGCTACGGCCCGCGATGCCACGCCGCGACCGGCCACGCGCTGCGGACACGTACGCCGCACAGAAGCCCCCTCCCCACTCTCTGCACGCGGTCGCGCGCGCGCGCGCGCACACACACACACACACACACACACACACACTCACACTCATTCCGGACTCCGCAGACCAAGGACACACACCCCCTGCGGACAAGTACGCGCCGCAAACGTCCCCGGCCGCGGCTCGCAGACCCCAGAGCGCACGCATCGCGGGCACAAGGACGCGCAGCCCACCCCCCCGGCCCCAGCGCTCTTTCGGGACTCGGGACGCGCCGGCCCCACAGCCGGCGCAGCCCCGGGTGCCGACGCACAGTCACCCCGGAGCCGCTCCCGCCACTGCCTCAGCGCCCGCCCTTACCGCGCGCGGCCAGCAGGCAGAAGGTCAGCGCGAGGAGCCTGCCGCCGCAGCCAGCGTCCCCCCGCGCCATGGGGCCGGGCCCGGGCTGCCGCCGCCGCCGCCGCCTCCTCCTCCCCGCGCCTCAGCCGCCGCTGCCGGGGGAGGGCGCGCCGGGCTTCAGTGGCCCGGGGAGGCGCGGCGCCGCGGGCGGGGGCGCGGCCTCGGGGGCCCCGGCCCGAGCGGGGGCCGGCGCGGGGGCCCGGGCTGCCGCCGGCTCGCCCGCCCCTCCATCGCCATCTTGAGCGAGCAGCCCGGACGGGGGCGCCCAGCGGGCGCGGCCGGTCGGGCCCCGCAGGGGACTCCGGCCCGCGCGCTGTGACCTGCGCCGCGCAGGATCTCAGCTCTGCTGGGGTCTGCGCCCCTCTGCCTCGCCCTCTCCGGATCGCCATGGGCCCCCCCATTTGGGCAGCTTGTTTCTGGGTCTGTCTCTTCGTCTCTCTGTCTCGGGGTCTCTTTCTGCCTCGGTGTCTCTATTTCTTTTCTCTGCCGCTGCCTCAGGGTCTCCAACATCTCGGTTCCAGGCTCACTGGAGGCAGATTCAAGGCCTGGGTTTCTGTCCGATGACCCCATCTTGCCACTTGAGCCAGTCCATTCCAGCCCAGGTCCTGGCCTGAATCCTCATTAGCTTCTCCACCTGCAGACCCGCTGAGGACATGGCAGTTCCCTCCTCATCCCCATTTACCTCGCCGTTCCAAGCTGATGGCTTCTCTGGACCTGCTTCTTTTGCTCTTGGAATAACCAACCGCAGCAGGGCATTTACTCTACCCCAAGCACTGCCACACTCAGACTTCTCTGCAACCCTGGGAGAGACAAGGAAGGTTTGATTACTCCCATCTTTACATGCAGGGAAACTGAGGCTGGAGGAGGTGAAGTGACTTGCTTAAGAACCCAAGGCTAGGGAGCAGCAGATGCAGGACCTGAACCCTGATTTTCTGACTCCAGAAGGTCATTTCCCACTCATTTTTCAACTGTGCTTTCTCTGTCCTAACCAGACTGGTTGTCTCAGTATCCCACAAACAGTTCTTTTTCTAAAGCCAGGGGTTCAATGATCAGGCAAAGTGTAGGGAGAAGAGTACAGATTGAATAACCTATTTAATGTCCTTTCCAAGACCAAGACGCCATGGTTCTTCATCCCCTCTATCTCCAGTGTTCCCATGGCTTAGAGCCATTTTGTCTCTGTACCCAGAAGGTACTTTACCCATCTGTTGCTAGCTAACCCTCAATAATGACCAGCACTTTGCGGGTCTAAAGGGATCTGGTATTTATTCATTCATTGCCAGGCCCATCAGCAGCATTTGACTTAGCCCATCACTCCTACTTGTTTCTCTTAGTGGTCTCATCTGGTCATCAAGGTTTTAAATTACATCTTTATGCTGAAGATGCCTACGTTTGTATCTCAGCCTGGACCATCTCCCCTGAACTCCAGACTTGTGTATCCATCTACCTGCTCAACATTTCCATTGGCTAATAGGCATCTCAAATTTAACCTGTCCAGGGAATTCCCTGGTGGTCCAGAGGTTAGGACTCCGTGCTTTCACTGCCAGGGAACTAAGATCCCTGCAAGCCGCTCAGCTTGGCCAAAAAATTTTAAAAAACAAAAACAAATTTAACAGGTCCCAAACTGAGCTCTGATCCTCCCTATTAAACCTGCTTCTCTACAGTCTCCCCCAACTCAGATCGTAGCAGCTCCATCCTCCCTGATGCTCAGGTCAGAATCATTGGAGCCATTCTTAACTCTTCACTTTCACATCCTTCACACTTCACCTTCCTGTTACCACCTTGATCCAAGCACCACCACCTCTCACCTGGATTGTCATAATAGGCCCCTCACTTGTTTATATCATTCTCCCACTTCAGTCTTTTCTCAATATAGCATCGAGTGATCCTATTAAAATGGGAACGAGATCATGCCACTTCTCTGCTAAAAACCCACCAGTGCCTCTCAGCTCTGAGCAAAAGCTAACGTCCTTCTT
Source organism: Pseudorca crassidens (assembly GCF_039906515.1). Lineage (NCBI taxonomy): Eukaryota > Metazoa > Chordata > Mammalia > Artiodactyla > Delphinidae > Pseudorca > Pseudorca crassidens. The sequence continues at coordinate 113,648,529 of NC_090296.1, forward strand.
ATGACCGGAAAGCCTATGTGATCTGGAGGGCTGTTTTACCTCTCTGACCTCACCTTCTACGCCATCCCCTTTGCTCACTGCCTCTCCAGCCACACCAGCCTCCTTGCTGTAACTTGATAGCAGTCAGTCCCCTCCCTCCAGCCTCTAGACCTTTGCCCAGCTAGTGCAGGTCTGGAGCTCTGTCCTCCACCCCTCATATCCTCACAACTCCTCCCATCCCCCACCGCCATATCTCGACTTTTATTTTGTGGTTTTTTTTGGGTGTTCATTGCTGCGCAGGGGCTTTCACTAGTTGCGGTGAGTGGTGGCTACTCTTCATTGCGGTGCAAGGGCTTCTCATTGCAGAGCACGGGCTCTAGGCATGCGGGCTTCAGTAGTTGTGGCTCGCGGGCTCAGTAGTTGTGACACACGGGCTTAGTTGCCCTGCAGCATGTGGGATCTTCCCGGACCAGGGCTCGAACCCAGGTCTCCTGGGTTCTTAACCACTGCGCCACCAGGGAAGTCTCTAACAGTCTTTAGTCCCGTCTTCCTAACATGCTCTACGTTTTACTTATTTTATTTGTAGTCTGCCCTCCCAACTAGAAAGTGGGCTTTGTAAGGACAGGGATTTTTTTTTTTTTTGCGGACCTCTCACTGCTGTGGCCTCTCCCGTTGTGGAGCACAGGCTTCGGACGCGCAGGCTCAGTGGCCATGGCTCATGGGCCCAGCCGCTCCGCGGCATGTGGGATCTTCCCAGACTGGGGCACAAACCCGTGTCCCCTGCATCGGCAGGCAGACTCTCAACCACTGCGCCACCAGGGAAGCCCAAGGACAGGGATTTTTGTGTGGTGGGTTCACTGCTGAATTCTAAGCATCTTGACCAGTATCTGACACTGTGTAGGTGCCAGGGGGCCAGCATAAAAGATACAAGTCACTGCTCACAGGGACAGTTGTGTCCTAAGTGGCATGAGATGGCAGGGAGAATGGGAGCAAGAGAAGGAAGGACTAACCGTGTGTGGTAGGGGACTGTTGAGGGAAAAGTCTTTACAGAATTGTTGATTGTTTTAGATGTTTGACCTAGGTCTTGACAATTTAAGGAGGGATGGTGGGGAGTTGTGAGGATATGAGGGGTGGGGGGGGAAGAAACACCCTCTGCAGAGGCCCTGTGTGTGGCATGAGGGCACAGGAAATGGCAGAGCCAATAATTAACTGCATTGATATTCACAGGTCACCTGTTATGGGTCAGGCCCTGGGCACTGGGAGCAGGGCGGTGAACGAGATGGTTCTTGCCTGCATGGTGCTTACTCTGAGAAGTGAGCCTACTTAGCCTGTAGATAAGTAGACAGGCAACTATAATACTGTGTGATACAGGCTGGGACGGGGTGCAGGGAGGAAGGGCACCCAGGCCAAACTTGGGGAAGGCAGAGAAAGCTTCTGGAGGAAACAAATACCTGAACCAGTATAAGCAGAATGTAGGAGGTGTGAACTGGGCAGGAGGGCAGGGGTGGGAGATGAAGCCAAACAGGGAGACCGGGGCTGGGTGAGCAGTCCCTTGCATGTTGCCTAGAAAGCAGTTGATCAATCGAATGGATAAATGAACAAACAATCTGTCACCACATAAAGAGTGTCACTAATTCCATAAGCCACACACACAAATCCAATTAATTTCTCTGCATTCATATCTTAGCACACAGGCTATGGGCGGGGAGCAGGTGTGAGGTATGACAGGCTCAGGCCAGCCAAACCCAGTGTAAGGAATAAGAGCCATGGTTCTCGTCCTTCCTCTGTTACACACTTGCTCTGGGACCTTGGACAACTTCCTTCCTCTCCCTGAGCCTCAGCTGCATCACTGAGAAAAATAAGAGGGCTGGGGGATGATGCACATTTCCAACCAGGAGTTCCAAAGAGTTCATACCATTAAAAGTGGATATGGCACTGGTCTTAATTTCTTTCTTTTTAAATCAATCACTAGGGCTTCCCTGGTGGCACAATGGTTAAGAATCCATCTGCCAATGCAGGGGACATGGGTTCGAACCCTGGTCCGGGAAGATCCCACATGCCGTGAAGCAACTAAGCCCGTGTGCCACAACTACTGAAGCCCACGCACCTAGAGCCCGTGCTCCGCAACAAGAGAAGCCACCACAATGAGAAGCCCAAGCACCGCAATGAAGAGTAGCCCCCACTCTCCACAACTAGAGAAAGCCCACGCGCAGCAACGAAGACCCAACGCAGCCAAAAACAAATAAACAAATATATTAAAAATAAATAAATAAGGTATTCTATTATTTTCCCCTTTCAAATGGTACCATGGAACACCTCCAGGTGCATGTGTGGTGCGGGGGGGTTCATGGGTGGAGGGCCGATGGACACTGTCACGGTTTCTACCATTAAACAGCTTAAATTTTTTTCAGTCTTAGTTATTTATAGGTTGTTTAATTAATAGCCACGTTGGACCACGAGATCTATGACAGGAAGCATGAGGAGTACTGATGGCTAAACTACAAAACTCTAATGCTGAGGAAAGAATAATAATTTTGCAAATTTATCTGTGGTTGATCATCATCAGAAAAGAATGTTATAGTCTTCTAATCAAAAGCCATTAGTGAGGGACCTCCCTGGTGGAACAGTGGATAGGGTTCCACACTCCCCATGCAGGGGGCCCGGGTTTCGATCCCTGGTCAGGGAACTAGATCCCACATGCCTGCTGCAGCTAAGAGTTCACATGCTGCAACTAAAGAGCCCGCCTGCCGCAACTAAGACCTGGTGCAGCCAAATAAATAAATGTTAAAAACAACAACAACAACAAAGTCATTAGTGACTCATATGTCAAAAGCCAGTGTTTAAAAAAATAAAGTCTAATGATAATTCAATCTAATCTGGGTTTTTATTTACCAGAAAGTCAGACCGATTGTATCTGTAATATGTTATTTGTTGACAAGTACCTCCCAATAGATAGGTGGTCCCCAACCTTTTTGGCACCACGGACCGGTTTCACAGAAGAAAATTTGTCCATGGACGAATTTGAGCGATGGGGAGCGATGGGGAGCAGCAATTGAAGCTTCGCTGGCTTGCCAGCTGCTCACCTCCCGCTGTGCAGCCCAGTTCCTAACAGTCCACGGCCCGGGGGTTTGGGACCCCTGCAATAGATCCTAAAATCTTATATTTCACATTTCAGAAATAAAACTCAAAATTTTTAGGTTTTTTTTTTTCACTTTAGCACAAAATACAATCATAAAATGAAAGCAATTTTTGTCTATTTTTTATCCTACAACATAGGATGAAATTTCAACTTGCATTTGGTCCCCATTTAGTTTTGTTTGCTGACTAAAATCAGCACCCATCACTCCTTAAATAGGGTAGAGTGTTTTTTAACTCAGTTTAATTAAATGTTAAAATTGTCCTCAATTAACAATATACTGTTATAATTCTTTTTCTTAAAATAACTTCTTTGAGATAGTCTAATAGAGAGGTAACATCTTGGGAACAGGTCAACATAGGGGTCTAGAAACTGGGAAAAGGCTAGAAGACTGCTGTTTTTATTAGTTTGACCAGGTGGATGGGACATTATCAAATAAAGAGAACAGAGGGAAGAGCCAGACAGAGGAGAGGGGAGACAATTTGCTCTTTTAACATCTTGAGTGTGACGTGTCTGCCTGGCCTGGCAACCAAGTGAAAAATGTTAAAACCCTAGAAATGCCATTTTGATCTGAACAGAGAGATCAGAACCAGAGAAATTATTTAGTGAGTTGGTACTTCTGTCAGAGCATCTAGCACACTTTATTATAATATACTTCATTAAATTGTCTGGCTCTACTGTCCTACAGTAAGTTCCTTGTGGCAGGAACCATGTGTATCTTGCTTACTCTTGTTTTCCTGGGATCCAGCACAGCACACAGCATATAGTAAGAGCTCGGTGAATGTTTTTTAAATGAATGTTTTTTTTAAAAAAGTTACTCTTTTATCATATACCATGCAAAAATGGTGAGTGTTTTAAATCACTAAGGGAGTTCTCAAATAGCATATTACTGTGAAAGGGGTTTGAGCATCAAATAGTGTTGGCAAGCGTTTGTCTGAGTAATCTCTAAGACCTCAGTAGACTCTATGACCCTAAATCAAGAATTTATGAACCACTCGCTCTGTAGGATGAGCTGTGGGGATCTGTGGCGTTCACATCATTCTTGAATAGATATCAGAATCTACCACTGTAGTGATTTTAAAGTACAGCCGCCCCTCATCCCTCGGTATCTGTGGGGTATCAGTTCCAGGACCCCCCGGGATACCAAAATCTGTGGATGCTCAAGTCTCATATAAAATGGCATAGTATTTGCAAATAAAGTACATACAACCTCCCCATACACTTTAAAATATTTCTAGATTACTTATAATACCTAATACAATGTAAATGCTATATAAATTGTTTTGTTTTGTTTTGTTTTGGCCGCGCAGCTTGCAGGATCTTAGTTCCCTGACCAGGAATTGAACCTGCACCCTTGGCAGTGAAAGCGCAAGAGTCCTAACCACTGGACCACCAGGGATTACCCTAAAAATAGCTTTAAGTAAAATGTAAATGCTATGTAAATAGGTGCTAATGCATGCCAAATTGAAGTTTTGCTTTTTGGAACTTTCTGGATTTTTTTTTTTTTTAATTTTCATCCGTGGTTGGTTGAATCTGCAGATACGGAGCCCACAGATACGGAGGGTGCACAAGTTCTTTGACATTCCTCCCTTCAAGTAGAGTCTATTTCCCCTCCCTTTGGACAGAGGCTGGCGTAAGTGACTCATTTCTAAAGGACTGAATGTCATGGAGGTGGGACTGCATGGCTTCTGAGGTATGTCGTAAAAGAAGCCGCACCTCCCACCTGGCTTTCTCTGGGAGACACGTGGCTCTGGATCCCTGAGCCACCACGTAAGAAGTCTGGCCACTTTAATGCTGCCATGCTGGAGAGAAGGGACCATGTGGGGAGACTCCGTGGAGATAGAGGTGGTGGAGGAGCCCCAGCTGTTCCAGCCCAGGAGCCAAATGTGTGAGGAAACCTTCCCAGTGCACAGCCCCAGCCCCTGTCTGACTGCAAGCACGTAGGAGACCCTGACACCAGTTAACCCCCAGCACTGTGAGCAACAGTAATAATAACGCATGGCTTTGTTGTTGTTTTACACCACTAAGTTTGGGGGTGTTTGTTTTTTATTACTAGATAACCAGAACAGCTGCTAGAGTCTTTACTGGGTTGGGTTCACTATTGGAACCACTTGCTGCCTCTTTCATTCACCCCCCCCTTTTTTTTTTTAATGAATGTATTTGTTATGTTTCTCTAGCTTTTATTTATTGCCTTTTCCTGGTCATTCATCCCCCTTTGAGGAAGATACAAAAGGTAGATATGTTTAGAATATTTTCACCCTTCATATTCAAAACCATCTCCCACACTATACCGCTGCTCAAATCCTCTGAGCCAGGGGGATGGGTCTTTTCTCACCCTGAGATGACTTTTCACCCCTTTCTTAACAACAAATGCTAATGGTTTTGTGGAATTATGGGATATTTAAATTTTCTTCTTTGTGCTTTTTTTTTTTCCCCCCCAAATTGTCTACATTGAGGGAATTCCCTGGCGGTCCAGTGGTTAGGACTCCGTGCTTTCACTGCCAGGGCCCAGGTTCAATCCCTGGTGAGGGAACAAAGATCCCGCAAGCCATGTAGCATGGCCAAAAAAAAAAAAAAAAAAGACAAAACAAAACAACAAAAACAAAAAAAAAAACCCAAAACCCTTCCTCATACCAAAACAGAATGGTAATGGAAGAGAGACTCTGGAAGGGTATATAAAGGAAAGAATATAAAGTACAAAAAAAAATTGTCTACATCGAACACATATTATTATTATTATTTTTTTTCGGTACGCGGGCCTCTCACTGTTGTGGCCTCTCCCGTTGCGGAGCACAGGCTCCGGACGCGCAGGCTCAGCGGCCACGGCTCACGGGCCCAGCCGCTCCGCGGCATGTAGGATCTTCCTGGACCAGGGCACGAACCCGTGTTCCCTGCATCGGCAGGCAGACTCTCAACCACTGCGCCACCAGGGAAGCCCAAACACATAGTATTTTTGTAAACAGAAATAGTAAATGTAACTTAGGAAAAAAATACATAAAAACTTCAGTTAAGGATGATGAAAAAGTTCTGGAAATAAACAGTGGTGATAGTTGCACAACAATGTGAATGCACTGAACTGTACACCTAAAAATGGCTGAAATCGTAAATTTTATGTTATGTATATTTTACCACAATAGAAAAATATATACAATCGTTAAAACTCTACTTGAGTCTCAGCTCCTTCAAGGTTGCCTTCCAGTCCTCACCAATCCGGTTGTACCACTCAATAGGCACTGGATTATTTCTGCCTTGTACAGTGGTTTCTTCATTTACATGATTCATTTGTCTCAGTCGTGTGTCTCAAATGACACTGGAAGCTACTTGAGGGCAGAAACTGGAATTACACAGAGAGTCATGCCTACAGTACATTTATAAACCAATTGCCTGGAAATCAGAACATATTTCCCTAAAGAATCAACACTACAGGGACTTTCCTCGTGGTCCAGTGGTTAAGACTCCACACTTCCACTGCAGGGTGGGGTGCGTGTTCGATCCCTGGTTGGGGAACTATTAAACTCATTAAATATCTGGAATATATATTGGCAATGAAAATGTACTTAATAAAAGCACTGGAAGGGCTTCCCTGGTGGCGCAGTGGTTGAGAGTCCACCTGCCGATGCAGGGGACGCAGGTTCGTGCCCCGGTCCGGGAGGATCCCACGTGCCACGGAGCGGCTGGGCCCGTAAGCCATGGCCGCTGGGCCTGCGCATCTGGAGCCTGTGCTCTGCAACGGGAGACGCCATATCAGTGAGAGGCCTGCGTACCGCAAAAAAAAAAAAAAAGCATTGGAGATACTAATAATTAGACAAAACAGAAAAATCAGTGGAAAGGTTGAGTTTGGGACTGAGGTAAATACATATATTTTTTTAAAAAGATAATTAGATAAAACAGAAAGTTCTGCATGAATGAAAATGATTCAAAACTTATTACATGACTCATCTCTGAATACATTTACGTAGTTATAATGATGTAAACACTGAATATTAATCTAAGTAAAGTTACAATAGAACTACTCTTGAAAAGATGGGGGGGTGGGGAGTGTGTGTGTTTGGTGGAAATGGGAGGGAAAACAGCTAAATTCTAGTCTTTCACAGTAGGGTACCACTAGATAATGAATAAAAACTGAAAAAAAAACATAGAGTAATATTACAAACATGTTATTTAGAGATTTGTTTTAGAACTTGACTCCTTAAGCTATGTGCCTCTGTAACCATGATAAAATTAAAACTTAAAAAAAAAAGGTGATGCAGGTCTCTATATTGTTTAGATGGATGCCCTCCAGCCCTGAACCATCGTTCCTCCACAGCTCTCTACACCACCTTGCTGAGCCGAACAGCTAATTCCTGCCGGAACCACTGCTGTTCGACACCCACTTCTGCTCAAGGCCACCTTGCCCCAGCAAGCCTGAGATTCGGATGGCTCTTTCTGGTCCCCTTTTATGAGGGCCCCTGCACACCCGGCGCAGTGGGCTGAGACCTGCTCTCTCCCGAGGTCTCTGGATGCTCTGCCTGCAGCTGGACACACTGACCACGGCAGGATGGGAGCACTACCTTCAGGAGAACTGAAGGTAGGTGATGCTGGTCACATTGTCCACATCTTTGGCAGCTGCACCCTCCCTACTGGAGATTGTGTCCTCCCCCAGCACTGGGTGCCGGAGTCCTCCCCCTGGGCCTGTCCTACCCTACAGCCTTTTTCCTCCTCACTTTCCACATGAAAGTGTATCTATTCCATGACCCACCCTCTCCTCTGGTCTCTCAAACTAAGCCTGTCGAGGTGAAGCCAGAAGAGCGGGGGGGGGGGGGGGGGGGGGGGCCGATGTCGAGTATGCCTCGACTCTCACGGTACAAGGCCCTCACACTCTACCCCAGCACTCCCACCTTTTCCTCTCATATCCCTGCCCAGCCCACACTCAGTTTCCTGCCACCCAGTGTGCCAGCTCCACACCTTTATCCCCTCATGTCTGTGTGTATTCCTTGCCTTGAATGACTTTCCCCCACCTGGAGAAACTCATTTCTTAACACCTAATCCAAAAGCTGTCTCCTTTGTGCTGCCTTCCCTGACCATCGCTTTTCCTCTACCCAGAGAAAACAATTGCTCGTTTGTTGAGTGCTGTATGCCAGATATTAGGAGTTTTGCGTGTGTTTTTCAAACTGAAGCTCACAGCAACTCTTTGAAGTAGTACCATTATTAATTCTATGTTCCAGAAGAGGAAACTGAAGCACAGAGAGGTAAGTAACTTGCCCAAGGCCACACAGTAGGAAGTGGTTCAGTGAGAGTCAAGAGGACAGACTCTCTGGGTCAAAGCCCACAGTCCTAACTGCTGTCCTGCCCTGCCTCCCGGGGACTCACACAGGACTCAGCACTCAACATCTCTCTCTTTGTACTGACCCTCTTTGGTTTACACATCTATCTCCACTTCTGGATTGAGAACCCTCTGAGAGTAGAGAATGTGTCTGACTTCTCTGAGCATCCCCAGATCCCTGAATCCTTCAGCATGAGCCAGGCCATGGCAGCTGCTCAACTCATGTTGCTTTTGCTCAAGGATGAGTGAAGCCAGGATTAGCATTCTGCTTCTGCACTGTGACCTTGGGCAGGGCACACAACCTCTCTGAACCTTCCTTTCTTTCTCTGGAGAAAATAAAAACCCATAGGGGAATAATAACACTGCCTAACTGATGTCTCATAGCTTACTGTGAAAATCAAATTGAACATGATGCTGTCATGAGGAAATGTAGTATAAGCAGTGGGGCACTCACCATACAGATGTTAGCAGCTGGTATTCAGAGGGAAATGTGTCACCTGTTCACAGGTAAAACATGTTATCCTAACAAGGGCCTTACAGTTAACTATACCTTCATCCAAAGTAATGTGTAATTCTGGAAGATCTGCCTTGGGTCAGGCAGATGGGAAGTATCTGAGGTCAAGGCAGAGTCTGGTCACCCCGATGGGAGGCTTCTGTACCCACCCTCCTTACTCATGTCCCGGAACCTGCTATTCTTCCAAGATCCCTGGGGTTGAGTCATGTTCCTCTCCCCGCCCAGCATCCATCTCCCCAGGGCTTGGGCCTAACAGCTCAGGTCTTGGAGAGCAGTCTGCTCCCACTGGCAGCCCTGCACTCCTTGGAAGAGATGAGGTCAGATCAATATCAGGACTTCATAAATCACTTCCAACACATTGGCCTCACCGCAACTCTATGAAGAAGGTATTAGAACCCCACTTTAGAGTCCAAGGTCAGAGAAGCAAAGGGCTTGCTCAAGAGCACAACTGCTGGAATTGAACCCAAGTCTATCAGATTTCAAATACTCTAGTCTTTCTCATGCTCCCCCTTCTTTCTCTGGGCAAGTTCAGGGAGATTCATATCCAAGACCCACCCAGTACAGGCTTTCTGAGCTCAGCATGAGCTTGGTCCTTGAAGGAACTCAGATTTCAGGCAAATACCATATTTCCTTGATTTTAAGATGCATTCTTATTCAGTTTTATATTTCTGATATGAAGATCTTAACAACGGTAATATCTGAGATTTTAGGAAATTTATTTTTTAAAGATTTTTTTTGAAGTGGACCGTTTTTAAAGTCTTTATTGAATCTGTTACAATATTGCTTCTGTTTTATGTTTTTTAGCTGCAAGGCATGTGGGATCTTAGCTCCTCAACCAGGGATCAAACCCACATCCCCTGCATTGGAAGGTGAAGTCTTAACCACTGGACCGCCAGGGAAGTCCCAGAGATTTTAGGAAATTTAGTAGGAGTCCTAGAGACTGCATTCAAGTGTCTCTGCTCAGCTACCAACTGGTTCTGTGCCTTTGTGGAAGCCACTTTACCTGCCTGTACCTCCAGGAATTGGTCTGATTTTTGGTACCAATTCTGCCACTTGAGAGCTATGTGGCTTTGCGGTCCTCTCTGGGATTCAGTCTCATCTCTAAAATGATGGGAGGGGTCACTGATTTTTGACCTCTTCTTTTAAACTGCAGAACAAGTTTCCCCAATCACATATAAGTGAAAAGCTAAGTTGCTGCTCTGGATGAAAGAAGGGTGGGAGTGCCTGGGACCCTATAGCCTCTTCTACTCCCTCCACCTCTGCCAGGGCCATCCAGGCAGCACAGCCTTGGCTTCCTCACTTTGGCAAATTTCTCTGTTAAGTTCTGGTTCGGGAGAACATTGCTCTGGGAGGTGAATACAGAGCTAGAAGACCTGGGCTTAAGTGTGGATTCTCTTTAAGCAGCTGGGATGGCTCCAGTATAATCGCTTACCAGCTCTGGGCCTCAGCTTTCCATCTGTGAAGTAAAGCAGTAGATGAGATGATTTCTAAGAATCCATTCTGGCCCTTACATTCCATGAATGCAGTCTTTCATTGCTCTACCTCAAAGGTTGTACATTACTCTGGTTGTATATTAGAATCACCTAAGGAGCTTATCAAAAATTAGTAAAATATGGCCCACCTCCTCCCCACGCACCAAGCTGATGTAATTGATCCCAGGAAGGACTCAGACATCAGCGTTTTTATTTGTATTTTTAAAAAATATTTACTTATTTATTTTGGTTGCACCGGGTCTTCATGTGGCATGCGGGATCTTTAGTTGTGGCGTGTGGACTCTTAGTTGCAGCATGCATGTGGGATCTAGTTCCCCAACCAGGGATTCAACCCGGCCCTCCTGCATTGGGAGTGTGGAGTCTTACCCACTGGACCACCAGGAAGTCCCCATTAGTGTTTTAATAAGCTCTCCCAACAACTGTGACAGCAACCAGGGCTGAGAAGCACCACTCCTCCAGACCTAAAGCCTCAGTGGGGAACGAAGAATAAAAATTCCAATGACATTTCAGAGAAGGAATCCTAAAAGCTTAAATCTGGGGAGAATTTTGTTTCTTTCAGTCTTACAAGTGAATCGGTAGGTGGGTGCTCAGGAACCTAAACCTATCAATCAGATAATCCTAAGTCGGGGAGGTCAAAATATTTTTTTCATTTAAAAGTGTTTTTGGTATTCAAGTACCTAATAAGTGATTCCTACATATCTGACTATAATAGGCATGATGGGGAGAATTAACCAAGTATAATACAGTGCCTACTCTCACAGTCTGTAATCTAATGGCAGAAACAAAATCAGTGGCAAACAGTATGGTATGAAATAAAGTGCTAAATCTAAGATAATCTTTATTGAGCACTTTTATTGCATGCCAGGCACCAAGTGCTTTATAGTATATTAAACAAATTTCATCCTCACAATAACCCACTGAGGAGGGTTCTGTTATTATTCCCATTTCTCACCTAAGGAAACAGAGGATCAGAGTGTTATGTAAACAAACATGCACAAGCCCATAAAGCTATCAAGTAGCAGACATAAGGGTTGAAGCCAGGCTCCAAAGCTGATGCTGGTACCATTTTGCAATATCACCTACATCAGGTGGGGTAGATTCCCATATAAGCTCTGTAGGGTGCCAAGAGGAACCTGGGTCTGGCCTCAAAGCATGCGTTCTGCTAATTGAAAGAGGAAAACTTCAGGATGCTTGTGGGTGAATGAAGAGCCCAGAGGGAAAGTGAGGCTGGGTCAGGTGACACAGGGCCTTGAATGTCCGGTACAACTTGAATTTGATTAGGGACTGGCGTAGGAAAGTGCTAATTTATCATGCCTTTAAGAAAGTGAGTGGGTTAGAATGGGCATCAACAGAAAATCTACAAAGAACAAATGCTGGAGAGGGTGTGGAGAAAAGGGAACCCTCTTGCACTGTTGGTGGGAATGTAAACTGATACAGCCACTATGGAGAACAGTATGGAGGTTCCTTAAAAAACTAAAAATAGAACTACCATATGATCCAGCAATCCATTACTGGGCATATGCCCAGAGAAAACCATAATTCAAAAAGACATATTGCACCCCAATGTTCATTGTAGCACTATTTACAATAGCCAGGTCATGGAAGCAACCTAAATGCCCATCGACAGACAAATGGATAAAGAAGATGTGGTACATATATACAATGGAATATTACTCAGCCATAAAAAGGAACGAAATTGGGTCATTTGTTGAAACGTGGATGGATCTAGAAACTATCATACAGAGTGAAGCAAGTCAGAAAGAGAAAAACAAATATCGTATATTAATGCATATATGGGGAACCTAGAAAAATGGTACAGATGAACCGGTTTGCAGGGCAGAAGTTGAGACACAGATGTACAGAACAAACGTATGGACATCAAGGGGAGAAAGCCGCGGGGTGCTGGGGGTGGGATGAATTGGGTGATTGGGATTGACATGTATACACTGATGTGTATAAAGTTGATGACTAATAAGAACCTGTTGTATAAAAAAATAAAATGAAAGCATTAAAGAAAAAAAAAAAAAAAGGCGGTGTCCTACCGGGTGTGCTAGTGAGGTGGGAGGTGAAGTTGGTCCTGAGAACCTCTTGAGGGCAAGGGCTGTGTCCTCTTCATCTTTGTTTCCTCATGGCCTACACAGGCCTAGCACATGATTGTTACTAAATATTTGCTGAATGACAGTTGTGAACTGCTTCTTTGAAGTCACTTGGAATTCTTAATCTTCACCTTCTACTGCAGCCCAGCATGACATTACAGGTCCTAGACTGAGGTAGGAGCAGCGACAGGAATAAGGAGGAATAGACGGTTGAGACAACGAAAAACAATTAACTGGCTAGGCAACACATCATTAAGTACCCAAGAAACTACAGACAGTGGCACTCACACACATGCTGAGGGATATAACTACGACCATACATATGCCCAGAAACCAAGCCAACACAGAGAGTCCATTTCACAGAAGAGCACTGTGTTTTCCAGAACCTACCCAGCCAGAGGACCTTCCTGCAAATAATTGTCACCTGTGAGTAGAATGTTAAACTCTGCCCTTCTGCAGAGTGCCTTTGTAGTGAAGATGGGGGTGGGGTTGGGGGTGGATTCCTGAAACTGGCTAAGGACAACTATCTTAATTGTTTCCGAACTTCTATTTCAAGAACTTAAGTTTGGGAGCCAATTTAGAACGTGTTATCTTTCAGTAAGGAGCACACAAACTCAAAAATCTCATTGCCTACGTCAGAGCTGAATCCCATCTAATCCATTTCAATGGGAGTTCAACCTCTTCCAGGGTGGCAGGGCCAGGGTACCAGATTCGTGGAACTAGGCTGATTAACTTATTTAAATCCTGGTGATTCCCCAAACCACTCCAAGCCCAAAATAAAGTCGTGGTTATGGGATCCTCATACTACAGTTGTTTCGACTCTGCTCCCCTCCAAAGCACCAAGGGATCAATCCCTGTTTCTCATCACCACTGCGTGGGTAAGGTCACGCTAGAGGGACGTCCAGAGGCCTCGAAACCATACACTTGCTCTGACAGGGCTCTGGAGCCCGAGAGCCACTGGGAAGTGTGTACCGCCAGCACAGTCTTTGCAGGATGCTTATGGCCAGGTTGAAAGCTGAAAGCTGATTTTTGATTAGCAATAAATCCTGGCTAAATTAAAGAGACCAAAGTAGTCTATAAAATGTTCCCATCTGGAGTGCCATAAATGAATTATATGTGTGCTGAGGTATTAATCTCTTTACAGTTTGGGCGAGTCTGGCTGGTCACTTCTGGCGACAAGCAACCTCAACAGGTTAACCCAGTGTACCTCAGTTTATCCCAGAGTCACAGAGATTTTTTTTTTTTAATGTGTTATGAGGTAAAAAGGATAGGTCTATAGCAGTAACCTGTTTAAAGATAATCTTTATTTCTAAGAATTTTTGTATACAAATTAAAAGTTTAAGACCCTAATACATAACATAGCAGTGTTTTTTTTAAAAATCATTACCCCTTTGAGAATCTGATAATGCCAAAGCCCTTCTCCCCAGAACGCACCTCTACTCATTCATGCAATATTCTGCATACCACTTTAGAGGATTACAGAATCCAGATTGAGGGTCTGTTCTGGATTATTAGACAAACCCAAATTTACTAGTTTTAGAGGGGTTCATCTGCTTCTTTCCCCTACCCTTTCTCTAGTACAGCTTCAAAAGACCAGAGAATTGTCAAAGAAATCTCTGAAGAAAGTATTACACTGAACTCCCTTGAAATTTCCTGGGGAGCATGCAGAAACCACTGTCAACTCCAAGAGGCATTCCAGACAAACTCCTAGCTGCTCAGGGAGGTTATGTTAATCATTGGCTCCAAGCACCACCCACCCTTGCAGTACCAACGCTGGCTGTCGGGAACCACTTACAGGTACAAAGCAGGTCTCTGCACACCTCCCTCTGGCTTTGGATGCATTTTTAGTTAGTGTTTATACTAGAAACCCCATGTAACCACCTTGCAGTCTCCACTGGCCACTGCCAAGCACATGACCTTGTTCGTGTGTATTAACCACTCACAGTTGCCACTAATCAAGGCAAAGATTGTACAAATGGGGGAATGGGGAAAAAGGGACATTTACATCAATTATTTTAGCAGCATCTTTATTGCAACAAAGAACCTGTAATAAAATGCAACAAAACTAATGTTTCACTTTACATGATTAAAAGCCATGTAGCTGAAAATAAGAAAACCCATCAACTTACTGGAGTGAGACATGCAGTTCTTTTTATATAAGTCAATGCTTAAAACAGCAGGCACTTTATGTTCTAAAATTAAAGACCTGAACTCCAACTGTGCTGAATACAACATAAATTTGTATTTGGGTTATGTAAAAACAAACATACTTTTTCTCTCTCTGAGGGACTTCTCAAATGATTACCTAGAACTGTCTCTTGACGAAATAAGAAAAGCAAGAGCCAGCACCTTGCACTAACATGTCTCCATATTTCAGGCTGCAAGATGGATTAGGTGAGGCTGGTTGGGGTTCGGAAGGTGGGAGTCAGGAAAGTTTCCTTATTCCTTTATGTCTGCTGGGAATGGACACTCACCTTACATATCTTAGTTTAGATATGGCCATGTCTCATTGCTTACTTTAAACAGCTATAATTTGGGCTCCCAGGCTTAAGCAAGCACTCTATACCCCAATCCCCAAACTCCCCACTACACCAAGGAAGACACATTTAGTGTTAACAATTTTAATTAACTTCAGAATGTCATATACTAATTAGAAGTACTGCTTCATTAATAAGCATGCTTAGCATTTACTTTAGAATGGAAAAATTAACCATTTTACGTTATCTTTAAAATGTTTCATAGGAATATATTAATAAATACTTCTTTAAAAATTTGCCTTTTCTACATATCATTTAACTACCATGAGTTAGGATATCTGGATGGAGTCTAGCACCAACCAAACACTAACTGGCTGTGTGACCATGGGTATATTTTCTCCTCTCTCTATATGGAGGTTTCCTCCTCTAAATAATGAGAACACCAGATTATACCAAAGATGAAACAGCTTGAAAGTTTTACAATTCTGTAATAATGAGAGATCTCATAGGAATCATTCCACCTAAAGAGAGAACACTGTCACAGAGAGGTGGGATACACCTTCTGTAAGAAGTAAAACAAGCAAAGTAAGCATCAATATCTATATCTCATTCTTCTGAAAAATAATGCATGCATTGTGACTTCATCCTCTTGTATGAGGCTTTGGAAACAAGCCAGGAATGGCATAGACAGAAAAACCTTCACTCCAAAATTAATCTCCAGACCAAGGGGATATATAGTTAATGATACCTTCTGCTTTTTTCAGAGTGAAAAAAGGGCCAACAGTCATCACAGATGAGCAGCTATCTTGACTATTGTTTTAGGTTCTTGTCAAACAGTCCAGTGTAGAAATCACCTATTATTTTCTTAATCCAACTCATTCTCTGCAGAAGAGTTTCTTAAAGTAGCCCACAAATGACTTGCTTTAGAGTCACCTGGGAAGCTTGTTAGAAATGCAGATTCCTGGTCTCCACTTAAATCAATAAAATCCAAATTTCTAAGAGTGAGGTTCAAGGTTGCATTTCTTTTCATAAGCATCCCAGATGAATCTTAGATTTTGAGTCCCACTGCTCAACAACGCAGAAGCAACCATAACTACTGATGGTTGTTCCAAGTGCACTCAATTATCAAACCTGCAAAACCCCCCTTTGATGTTTAAGCTAGTGCTTTTTGGTTCTCACTAAAAATGCTGCTATACTCTTGCCTTTTAGTTTGTTACCCAAACACAGGGTACAAATAGTTTTAGTGAGATTTCTACTGATTGCTTGAATTGACTATGATGTTTTCCACATTGATTTTAAAATCAAATTCAGTTGAGCTGTCTTTCTGTAAGCGAATTCAGTCAGGTATTTTTCCCCCTATGGAAGGAGAATGGCATTTAACTGACTGGGAATTATAACAGAAGCATTCCTTGTGATGGGAGGAAAGCAGAAGGCAAGATGCAAAAGGAAAACACCTGTGAATTCAAGAGTCCATGAGGTTCTTTAAGGTTTGTTTTGATAAAATATGAGATGCCGTTTTGAAGAAACAGCCTTATTGGGTAAGAGGTTTCAAATGAGTAGCTGTATAAAAGCCACTGTATAGCATTTCTACTTTGCATATTATATAAGGTTAGATGGTCAGATGCCACTAGTCCCTAGACAAAAACCATCTTCAGTAATCAGATACATACTTAAGTCATGGGGGAAAATACTTTCTTGGGGAAGAAAAGTTACCCAAATCAATTTAATTTAACATTGAAAAAAATATAAACAAATATTGGCATGGGAAAATATCATAACAAGAAGATCAATACATATACAGACACAGGGAAAAGTGTGGTACCTATTATACAGTATAAATACAAAAACAGCAAAACCCAATCCCCCTCCACAGACAGCACCACCAGGTCACCCTGCCATCTCTGGACCTCCCCCACCTCCCATGCGGCCCTTAGTGATGAAGTCCACATCTCATGCACAGTCACCATCCTTACTAATGGAGGCTGTGCTCTCTAGGGCAGAAATCTACTCTCTCTGTAGTGGTGAGAAAGAAGAGAGTAATTTTTTTTTTGGAGTGTTGTTTAGAAGTACTTTCCAAACACTGAGGCTTGTCAAACTCATAGGTGCCTTCTCTGCCACTGGCTCCAATGTGACCCATCTAACACCCTAAGATTCTAAGATGGCAGATCCCAATCGGCACTATGAGCTCCCTTAATAGTCAACTGCTAGGGCTAAACCAGAAAAATGTCACGGTCATTCAAGAACTCACTTATAAGCTTTGAACATTGCAAAAGAGAGCCATGCCTTGCTGGGGATCAGTTTATGGTAAAGAGGTTGTCTGGAAACTCTTTAAGCTCACAATATCTAAATAATATTCAAATAATTTAAAAAGGTTAAAGAAAGTTTCAATTTGTAAGGTTTCCAAAATTAAGAAGAAAATTAAAAAAATTAGAATTAGAATTGTAAAAGTAACTCTACGGAACTTTTCCTCCCCTGAATAATGTTAGTCTGTACCTGTGCTGGCAAGAGTGTGGTTTCTTAATCTGGTTTCCTTAACTAATATTCTAGGAGTTTAAATTTCAATTCCTAAACTTTTTCATGAGTATTTTTTGTCAAATTATACTTCTGCTTAGATCTTAAGCAGACCCTTGCCTTCTCCTCTCCCTGCCGTTCTCCACACTCTGGTCTCCCCCACCCCACCAAAATTCCCCTCCACTGCCCTAAAACTCTGGAATATTTCAATGAGGAAATACCCAATGGAAACTGGCACCACTAAATTTTCTGAAAAATACAAGTGAATGTGTACTTTTTTCTTTTCCTAAAGTGAAAGAAATTGCCTGCAAATATTTAAGCTCTAATCATTTGATTAAAATTTTCCTGTCTGTAATTATCAATATTATAAGACTAATTAAATCCATGCTACATATACAGTTACTTGCCTTTATGTGAAAGGAAAAACCCACTCGGTCATATCATCAAAGAGAACTATTTATACTAGATACAGTTTAAATTGGTTAAAAACTGGTCAGAGTCTGAATGAAACAAAATTAAGTGTCTTTAGGAGGCTACTAAGTTATCCTTGAAAAATCATTAATGACCGGTTAAGCCATAGGTTTAATAGTGATTAGTTCATAACATGCTGGATACACCCCAAGCAATGTAGTATAAGCTATTCAATTACATTTAAGTGCTATCAAATCTGTAACTAGTCAGAGATTCTGGAATTGAACCAAACCAATCACTAATATCATATTTTAACAAATTCAGAAGTATACTGTAAAAATACACTAATTAAGTCCATGAGGTTTCATAATGCTATTAAAAATGAAAATAAGGTAGTATGGATACATGGTACTAATGTCTTATTTCTTTCAGTAATTCTCATGGTATTGCTGGGTCCCTTAGAAATATGTATCATTTAATTTTGTGTATGGTTAAGGTATTAGATTACTATCTACAAGCTGTAAACACCTGCATGGCACCAAATATACTTTCAGAAGTAGATGTTATGTGGCAGGTACCAAAATGTGATGATCAATTCTCTACTGATTAAACCTCCTCATCTGGTTAAACAGCCAGTGTATACCAGAGTTCTACACAGGTCAAAGTTATATCACTTTCAGAGCAGCAATACGTGATCCAAGGTTTTCTTGAAGGTAGTGCAAAAGATGCAGTTCATAATGTTCTCCAGATTCAGGAACTCTTATGCTGTGTCTCTCCTGAGGATAGATCTTAAAAACAACAACAACAAAATCAAAATACACAAAATAAGAATTTAGGAATACATCTCCTTCCAAAGCTTTCCAGAGATTTTCAACAGAATTAATAACATGGAGCAGAGCTTCTCCAAGATATTATACACATATATCCTATCTAAAGGGCCTTCTCTTTTTATAATTCCCTATGTACCACTAAGCTTACAGAAGGATCAGTGGTTCTCCAAGTGTGGTTTGCAGACTTCTGCGGTCCTCAGAACTCTTTCCAGGGATACACAAGGTCATATTTACTTTCAGATCAAAAATAAGATATTATTTGCCTTTATTCACTGTGTTGGCATTTGCACTGATAATGAAAGGCAATGGTGGGTAAAAGTGCTGGTGCCTTAGCATGAATCAAGGCAGTGACATACACTTGTAGTAAACAAGAAAAAATGCCAGTTTCCCTTAAGTAGTAGTAAAAATTAGAATTTTGTTAAGTTGCAACCCTTAAGCAGAGGTCTTTTTATATTCTGTGGTGATAAGATGGGAAGAAGGCATAAAGCACTTCTGCTACACGATGTCTCAAGGAAAAGGACTTGTACAACTGAGTTTTGTTTTGTTTTTTCTTTTGGCCCCGCCGCACAGCATGCGGGATCTTAGTTCCCTGACCAGGTATCGAACCCACGCCCCTTGCAGTGGAAGAACGGAGTCTTAACCACTAGGTAGCCAGGGAAGTCCCTACAACTGAGTTTTTAAATGGAACTCCATTTTTCACTTGAAAGAATGACAACTATGGTGATTCAGACTTGGCTATCTGGCAAACATTTTCTAAAAATGATGTGAGCCAGTCACTTCAAGGACAACATTGACAGTATTTGTTGCCAATGATAAATTTTGAGCTTTTAAATGAAAATTAGAATTTTGGAAAACTTGCATCTACCACTCCTAGCTCATGAGCTTCTCAATACTTGGAGAATTTTTTGTTGAGATCAGTGGTAATATCAATGTATATGATTTAAAAAATATTGTATGATTAAGTGGATCAACACTTAGAAGTGAACCAATATTTTCCAGATGACCAATGCGTGGGTAAAAGATCCATTTGAAGTACGAGATCCAACAGATTGTAATGTAGCAGAGTATGAAAAGTTTACAGATATGGTTTCAGATTCCACACTAAGACTAACCTTTAAGAAACTACCATTTGTTCAGTTTTGGTGTAGCAACAAAGAAGAATATCCATGATTATCTGAAAAAGCTAAAATATTACTCCCATTTCTTAATTACATATTTTGTGAGGCCAAAATTTCTTCATTTACTTTAGCCAAAACAACATTTCACAACAGATTGTATGTGGAAGTAGATACGAGAATCTAGATGTATTTCTTATTAAGCCAGAGATTAAAGGGATTTAGAAAAATGTAAAACAGTGCTAACTTTCTCAGTAAATTGTTTTGTCTTGAAAAATTTTCTCCTCCATTAAAAATGTGATCTGTGTTAACATGTAATAGTTTATTATTGTTAATTTTAAATAAATAAATGAATATTTTAAAATTTTCTTAGTCTTAATATCTTATATGAGAAATACTGATAGACATAACTCACATAAACAAAAGCTTTTTGGTATATAAAAGGGTCCTGAGACCAAAACGCTTGAAAACTGCTGCTATAGACAAATATCTCATAGTTTACCTACATAAATGTCAACTGAAACACAAAAAAGGGAAAAGTAATATTTTTCATTTCTTATGAGAACAATCTGTGTAAGGAGTAGAAACGAGGAAGAAAGGAGGAAAAATTTCTCTTAAAAGCTTTTTTTTGAGTAATGGAGCAATGGAGGTAAGTAACTTGTTGGTTTCTGCTCCAATGTCAATATAAAACGGAAGAAAATTAAAAGACCTTGTAATCAGGTCCTAAAAATCCTTTATAACAATGAAATCAACTAGCATTTCTTTACCCTTTCAAGAGGAAGAAGAAAAGCAAAGGAGGATAGTGAATGGACTCCTGTCATCTTGTCCATGATTACAAACTGAAAGCAGATACAGATACGCAAGTCATGTAATCTGATAGGACAATTTTCATCCTGACTTCCACAGGATCTTAATTTTTATCTAACTAGAGGCACTACTAACTATGCCTATTATTTTAGTTCTCTTAAGCAGAGAGTGGCCACAG
The DNA here is from genome assembly GCF_039906515.1 of Pseudorca crassidens. Lineage (NCBI taxonomy): Eukaryota > Metazoa > Chordata > Mammalia > Artiodactyla > Delphinidae > Pseudorca > Pseudorca crassidens. The sequence continues at coordinate 113,669,378 of NC_090296.1, forward strand.
CTGAAAATTCAACCTTACTCCATACTTTATTATATTTCAAAGTAACCAATCACTAATCATGGCTATTTTAATCAGAAAATGTAAAAGAACTCACCTGTAAATCATATGGCTTTCCAGCCCTCACTAAAAAACTCAGTAATATACTGGTGTGTGCAAAATGGACATTCTCATCCAAGAACCCATGTAAGAGTAGTAAACGATTTGGTCTGGAAAAATGGAAATATCAGAGGATTAGGCAAAATAAGAGTATTTGGGAAAACCACTTAACTCCTTAAAACTAATCACAACTAACTACGTTAACTTCCTTATACTGTAATATTAGAATAAGGATTCAACATTTTGGGACTTCCCTGGTGGTGCAGTGGTTAGGAATCCGCCTGCCAATGCAGGGGACGTGGGTTTGAGCCCTGGTACGGGAAGATCCCACATGCCATGCAGCAACTAAGCCCGTGTGCCACAACTACTGAGCCTGTGCTCTAGAGCCCGCAAACCGCAACTACTGAGCCCACGTGCCACAACTACTGAAGCCCACATGCCTAGAGCCCGTGCTCCGCAACAAGAGAAGCCACCGCAATGAGAAGCGCGCGCACCGCAACGAAGAGTAGCCCCCGCTCTGCACAACTAGAGAAAGCCCGCGCGCACCAACGAAGACCCAGGGCAGCCAAAATAAAATAAATAAATAAATAAATTTATTTAAAAAAAGGATTCAGCATTTCAATATTAAATTAGTAATATATTAACCAGATGCTACATGTAAAGAAAAAATTTTTTTTTTTTTTTTTTTTTTGCGGTACACGGGCTTCTCACTGCCGTGGCCTCTCCCGTTGCGGAGCACAGGCTCCGGCCCAGCCGCTTCGCGGCACGTGGGATCCCCCCGGACCGGGGCACGAACCCACGTCCCCCGCATCGGCAGGCGGACCCTCAACCACTGCGCCACCAGGGAAGCCCCCCAAGAAAAAATATTTTAATTAAATCGTGTTCTATTTCCTATTAAGATATTAGCACACATCAATAATTATAGCATGTCCCTAGAAAAAGAAAAATCATATATGTTACTTGCAAAATATACGTAAGCAGAAATGGAATTTTTTCCACCTTGAAACAGTTGTGTACTTAATTAAGCTTCTTTTATCACTTAAGCAACTGCTTCAAATATAACTTGTAAAAAAACCCAAATTATATGAACTGGCCTATAATTAAGCTTTGACAAACAGCTATGTCTTCTAGTACTCTATAAAATATTAGCTTTGGTTTTGTCATGCTTATAGTTTTCATTATTAAAGACAATTTTTAAAGATACAATTTTAAATTTATAATTTTAATTTTAAAGTTTAAGCTTACTCAGAGGGGAATTTTTCTGCTTGCATGGCCACAGATCCTAAGTAATAGCCCTGTTCATTCTGGTCAGGGTGACCCATATAACGTTCCGTGTAGCCTGTATCATAGAAGATCCACAGAGTGACTGGGGCCCCAGCAATAGCAACCTGCATAAGATAACAGTGACAGTCAAGTGTGGTCCAGAAAAGAATGGCTAGCACTGAGAGTCTGTAACTGCAAATTTACAGGCTAAAATTATCCTTAGGCTTTAGCCCCATGACTGGAGCATACATGGTCTCAGGCAACTCAGAAAATCAAAGGGGAGTGCGAAGGTCAAGAATTTGATACTTTGTGAGTCAGTTAGCTTCATGTTCCACAGATGTGCCACACACCAAATCCTTAACCTGGGCTAGATGAAATATAAACATGGGCCTCTGTTAAAAGGGGAGACTGAACGAGAACATATGAATGCCTCAGTGTAAATTTATTCCTGCTCCTGGGGAAAAAAATATGGGACAAGTGTCAGCTTTATATAGGAAAAAGCAGTCTTTTTTTTTTTTTTTTTTTTAGCTTCTGTTGGCAGTACAGAATTTAAAACAATGAATGAAATATATTTAAGCACTAAATACTTGCCTCATTTTAAGTCTCCCACACACAGTTTTATATTTAAATATTGATTTAAATACTGTAATTACTTTCTTGACAGCTGCAAGCCTGGGAAAATTATGGCAGTATTCAGAGTTCATTTTGTGGTTATTATAAATAAAGATTATCTGAATATACATGTAAGAACAAAAACCCTATAGTTTTTATTCTTAAAAAATAAAAAATTTTCACTGTAAAATAAAATGTTATTGAAATATTAAAAAGAAAAATGCCACTCATAATTCCCATTCCCTTAACAACTGTTAGCATCATTTTATATTTTCTTGTAACATATTTTTCTAAGAAGCTGTTTATAGAATTGGAATCATTGTTTACATATTTCATAGTTTATTCATTCAGTACAGATTTACTTAGGACCGACTATGTGCCAAGCATTGTGCTTGGCAGCTGAGGATACAGCATAGGGCAGACAGATCCCTGCCCTCAGAGGTTGTAGTCCAACAATTACACAAATAAGAACAACCCAATATGAATGTGTGTTTTACTAATCATGACTATCTCCCATAATCTTTGGCATATGTCTATAAATAGCCAGTAACTGATCAAGTTGACAATTATTTTATATAGATAAATGTAGATAAAGATACGTAAACATATCTCATGAGTTGACAAGATATATCTATTATTTCACACGGCTATTAAACACACAAACCCTAACATTTCACAGTACTGTCAACTCTGTAAACCTTCAGAAAATTTGCATTTCCTCATATCTCAATTTATAGAAAATTCTACGCTTATTGCAAAAAGAAGTACCATAGGAAATCACATACCCTGAATATATCTGACCTCTGCATTAATGCCATCAGGGAGAGGTATCCTCCATAGGACCAGCCATGGATGCCCACACGATCTAAGTCAATGAAATCATATTGAGAGGCTAGATATTGGAGTCCTTCCACCTGATCGTCAATTTCTATTTGACCCTGTAAAAAATGGAGAGCATTTCACTGATTCTGATAAATAAAAATCTTATTATAAGAGTGCTTTTAAAGCTGATAGATGTTCTTACTAAAAATACCTGTAGTTTTTTTAGATAAGAACTCATTATCAATGGAAATTCTGTTGCTCGAAAAAAAAATTTTTAACTCTAGAGATAGGAGCCTATAGCTTCTGTTGCTAGCCTGTCCTAGAGTTTAGTTACCCCTTAGTCATAAAGTTCTTTCCTACTGTGACCCAAAATGTCCCTTGCCGTATGGGTATTTCCCATTTCCATTTGTTCTGTTGTCTGCTAAGAGGTCAGCATCTTCCTTGTAACAAGCCTTCCTACACCCAAAGATAAAAAATTAGCCCCCTTAAGTGGTTGACTAATATTACCTCTCCTTTTTAAAACTTAATGTAATAAAGCAGAGGGAATCACTCTTGACGCATTATCCTATTTCCCTATCACCTACCTCTAGGAACTGAACATACAATTTCTTTAAAGTCCTGTATAGTCCTAATTCCTATCGCCACCACCCTGTCTGTATTACTAGGCCTGCCAGTGCACACAATCTCACTTCACTGAGCCAAAAACAAAAATAAAAACAAAAACTTACATGAGAATACAACATAAGGTCAAAGAACTGGCTGTGGGAGAAAATCCCCATGTCTTACTCAGCATGTCCAATACACTGGCAAACACAGTAACTGCCTTACTGTGCAAAAGGAACATCGGATTCTCATCATTTCCCAAAGCAGCAGAAAGGACATGGGGCATCTCTAAAAGGTAGCATTTAAAGCTTCCTGTAGAGAGAAAGAGGCTTGTCACAAGGAAGGCACTAACCAGTTGGTTTCTCTCTTCACAGAGGACAGAACAAATCTCAATTATTCCTAATAGTGTACAGGATGCTGAAAACTAAATGGACTGGCTTGTGGCTAAACTGGACATAAAAAATAGAAAGAGAGGGGGTTTCTATATAAAAGTGGTTCTATCTCAGCTCCCCAAATTTACATATAGGTAGACATGAATAGCCTAGTGAATATCAAGTTGTACCTTCCCTCCCACCCCCAAACCATAACACATGCTCACATGCACACACGTGCACACACACTCACAGTGCCTTCCCCCAACTCCTTCTCTGGGATTTCACACTAAACAATGCACCAAAAATTGTAAATGTCTTTAAAAGAAAAATGTTTGTATGTTCACACACCATTTTATATTTAAAGGCGCCTTCAAATTTAAGCCCTCGGTGACAGGATCCCCTGTTGTCTATCACTACAACCACGTAACCCAGAGAGGCTAGGGTATTCAATCGGAAATACTTGATTCCTTTAAACCGATTATTCACCAACTGCACCTGAGGAAGAAATACAACTTCAGTGAAATTTATTATATGGCAGCATACAAAAGCATAAGAGAGGCAGGATGCTGCAAAAAATAGAAAGCTTAAATTTTTAACATTATTTTGCCTATAAAATGAAATTATTTTCTTGTGGCAAGAACACAACATGAAATGGACCCTCTTAAAATTTTAAGTGTACAATACAGTATTGTTAATCATAGGACAATGTTGGACAGCATATCTCTAGAATTTATTCATCTTGCATAATTAAGAATTTTTTATGCCCATTGATTAGCAATTCCCCTCCTCCCCCTCTCCCTGATTTATTTATTTATTTATTTATTTATTTTTTTGCGGTACGCGGGCCTCTCCCGTTGTGGCCTCTCCCGTTGCGGAGCACAGGCTCCAGACGTGCAGGCTCAGCGGCCATGGCTCACGGGCCCAGCCTCTCCGCAGCATGTGGGATCTTCCTGGACCGGGGCACGAACCCGTGTCCCCTGCATTGGCAGGCGGACTCTCAACCACTGCGCCACCAGGGAAGCCCTCCCTGATTTATTTTTATTTTTTAAATTAACTTATTTTATTTATTTTTGGCTGTGTTGGGTCTTCGTTGCTGTGCCTGGGCTTTCTCTAGTTGCAGCGAGCGGGGGCTACTCTTAGTTGTGGTGTGCGGGCTTCTCACTGCAGTGGCTTCTCTTGTTGCAGAGCACGGGCTCTAGGTGTGTGGGCTTCACTAGTTGTGGCACGCGGGCTCAGTAGTTGTGGCTCGTGGGCTCTAACGCACAGGCTCAGTAGTTGTGGCACATGGGCTTAGGTGCTCTGCAGCATGTGGGATCTTCCCGGACCAGGACTTGAACCCATGTCCCCTGCACTGGCAGGCAGATTCTTAACCACTGCACCACCAGGGAAGTCCCCTTATTTACTTTTAAATTAAATCTTTTCATGTTCATGTTACTTCTTTTCTTTCTTAACTTCACACTCAAAGTTTTGAGGAATTACTGAGTAACTACAGACTTTAAAATTATAACCTAGATACTAACTACATACAAGATAAGTGATTTAACCTACCCCATAGAAAAAATTACTAAAATGATTACTTCTACCCTGAGGAAGAATTGTATCATTCAAATGACAGAATAAGATCATTTTTTCTCCCTACCTGTCTCTTCTGGGATTGTCTCTGACCAGTAGAGGGAAAACTGAAGTATTTTAATGAATTACTATGACCAGTCAGCTTCTTTTTTCCTGCTACACAAATCAGTGCAAAAGGTAGAATAATTCTTAAATATCTTTATTGCCCTAGAAACTATACTTCAAAATGACTGAGAAATTAAATGTAGTTTGGGCTTTACCAGAAATATACTCTCTGGTGAAAAGAAGACTTTAATTAATGGGCAGAAAGTTACAGAAGTTCAAGGTTTGGTGGATACTAAGGTAGATAATAAACAAACAAAAAAAGGTTCTGGCAAAATTGAGGAAGTGTTCTCTGGCTGAAACCAATGGGAAAACCAAGCCAGCCAGGAGTTAAAATAAACATCGATGCTGTCTTCACTCAATAAATACCTACTGAGCATTGAATGGGCTAGACTGGCAGTGGCGGTATAAAGAACCTTCTCCTTTTGAACTTTCGGATGTTTAGTGCCACTGCAACAACTGTCAAACTGGTCTTTCTGTTTCTATACTTGTCCTCCGTATAGTCTGTTCTCACAGCAACAGGATGATGTTTAAAAATGTAAATCAGGTATGACTTTATAGCTTTGGTCCTCCTAATGGCAGGGGGTTTAGATCAGAGTAAGATCTAAACTCCTTACCACTGCCTTTGAGACACTACATTATCTAGCTCTTGGCTATTTCTGTGACCTCATCTCATACCATTTCCCCCCTTGAGCACTGCACTCTAACCTTACCACTAACTATATCAAGTTGGTTCTAACCCCAGGACACATTAACATTTACTGTTCCCTCTGTCTACAATGCTCTGCCCTCAGATCTTTAACATGGCTCATCCCTTCTCATCCTCTGCAACCTCAGAGAGCTTCCCTGACCTTCCAGTCAGAACCCTCATTTTAGTCACTTTGCCATCCTCTTTCCCAACAATTATTCATAACACTTCCATTATATGAAGTTATATAATTTATATGTCTGCTTGTTTATTATTTTCCTCATTAATCTCCATGAGGGTGGGACATTAGTCTGACTTGTTCACTGTGGTATCCTCACTGCCTAGAATAGTGCCTGGTACATAATAGGAACTCAGTAACTATTTGCTGAATGAAAGAAAAACAGAGACAAGAGAGTGATGTTTTCCCTGTCTACCTCGGGAGGAGGGGTTTGGTGGGCAAAAGTGCTTGTTTTTAAAGGGAGGGAGCTGAAAAAAGAAGTATTAGGCAAGGAACACATATATGAACATATAAGAAAAATAACTCACTTCTTTGCCTGCTGTCAATCACAGAAGATGGCCTCAATTGCCTGATACAACATTCTCCCCCAGAGCCAGTGTTTCTGCCTTTGCAGCCTCCAGGCCTGCTTCTTCTTAGAAGGAGGTACTTAAACATAATGCCCTTTAGCACTAAGAATTCAGAAGTTTTCTTCAGTATCAATTCTTCAAAACCTGTGTTCTGCTATTTTAACTTGCTCTCTTGTGCATTTATGTTTGCAGAACAGTGTCTGGCACATAGGAAGTATCATAAATATTTGCTAAATAAACATTTTTTTTAAATAAACATTTTTAAACACACTACTGTTATCAATGAAAAGTTTGAAGAACTAAGCCTTGATGACTTTAATGGGAAATATCTGTTGCTTTCCTTGGTTTCACTTTTGTCCGACTACAGACGTTGCTGCATTTAGCGATGAAGTAATTCACCTCACGTTATGAATTGTGGCATTGTTGTTATTCAAAAGATTCCCACTTTGGGGGATTCCCTGGTGGCGCAGTGGTTGGGAGTCTGCCTGCCGATGCAGGGGACACGGGTTTGTGCCCCGGTCCAGGAGGATCCCGCATGCCGCGGAGCGGCTGGGCCCGTGGCCGTGTCCGCTGGGCCCGCGCATCCGGAGTCTGTGCTCTGCGACGGGAGAGGCCACAGCGGTGACAGGCCCGCGTACCGCAAAAAAAAAAAAAAAAAAAAAAAAAAGATTCCCACTTTGACCTGAATATACACCAAGAAAAAAAAGGTTTGGACCACTTATGTGATTTAATCAAATTTTGCAAGGTTATTGTGTGCTATTAGAAAGATCTGATCTTACATTATGGAGCCTCTTCGTATCTAATCCACATGGTCATCAAACACAAGGATGAATGACCTCCCAGTGGGTTGAAGTGCCAAATGCATTCTATCATGCAAAGTGTTATGGGGAAATCTCCCTGCAAACTGAATAGCAGATTCTCCTGTGGCCTCACCAAATTTGAATGCTTCCAAAGAACACTTTGAGAAAGAAACTGTTCTATAAGTGCAAAAAAATGCAGTTGTATTCATAAAGTACTCCAAACAATTAAAGAATTTTGTTTTTACTGCATGGCGAGGACTTTATTATGGTAAAACATGCATTTTAACCATTTTAAGTGTATATAATTCAGTGGTATTAAGTACATTCACACTGCTGTGCAACCATCATCACTATCCATTTCCAGAACTTTTTCATCATCCCAAACAGAAACTTCAAACCTATTAAACAATAATTCCCTATCCCTCCCCAGTCCCTGACAACCTCTATTCTACTTTCTGTCTCTATGAATTTACTTCTTCTAGGTACCTCATACAAGTGGAAAAATATAATATTTATCCTTCTGTGCCTGGCTTATTTTACTTAGCATAGTGAGCTCAATGTTCATCCATGCTGTAGTATGAGTCAGAATTTCCTTTTTTTTTTTAAAAGGCTGCATAATATTCCTCTACATACCACATTTTGTTTACCCATTCATCTATCAACGGACACTGGGGTTGCTTCCACCTTTTGGCTATTATGAATAATGTTGCAATCAACACTGGTGTACAAGTATCTGTTTGAGTTTTTGCTTTGAATTCTTTTGGGTATACATCCTGAAATGGAATTGCTGGATCAGATTATAATTCTATGTTTAACTTTTTGAAGTACTGCCATATTGTTTTCCATAGCAGCTGCATCATTTTACATTCCCATCAGCAACATATTAGAGTTCCAATTTTTCTACACCCTCACCAATATTTATTATTTTCCTTTTTTTTTTTGATAATAGCTATCCTAAGGGGTGTGAGGTGGTATCTCATTGTGGTTTTGATTTGCATTTCCCTAATGCTTAGTGATACTACCTTTTCATATGGCTTAGACTTTTTAAACTTAATTACTAATATAAGGAGTCCTTTAGTATTAAAAATATAAATAACCAGCTAGTTTTTATAGTGTGTTTTCCACATATCTTATATATCATTTCTTCATTGGGAAGGAGAAACACCCTTCTTACTTAGTCATAATATCAAAATAATATAACAAAACATGTAAAGTTTCTGAGCATGTCCTGTAATTTGTCTCCTGAATTTCTTTGTATTACACCTTTTATTTATTTTTATTTATTTTGCAGTACATGGGCCTCTCACTGTTGTGGCCTCTCCCGTTGCGGAGCACAGGCTCTGGACGCGCAGGCTCAGCAGCCATGGCTCACGGGCCTAGCCGCTCCGCGGCATGTGGGATCCTCCCGGACGGGGGCACAAACCCGTGTCCCCTGCATCGGCAGGCGGACCCTCAACCACTGTGCCACCAGGGAAGCCCTGTATTACACCTTTTTTTTAAATGTACAAAGATTTAGTTCAAAGTTTTTAAGAGAAGTCTAATTTAATTCTTTCATAATTTATGTGTAGATGACAATTATACAAATGTGAATCACGTTTTGTTCGTAAAACACACTAAACAATGGCAAAGTGATTTAACTTGATATATGACGGTTATTGCTGAGATGTTATGGCTTATGTAGTTACTTTTATTTTTTGGATAACTTTACATCTAGATACATTTCCAGATCTGAATAACTGGGTATAATTATAAAGGATATTTACTGAGTCCAAGGGAGTTCTATTAGAAAAACATTGTAATTATATTCTAATTTCTACAGGGTCTCAAAGTAAGATATATAACCAAGATTAAACATTAAAAAAATTACCAACTCACCTATCCAAAATACTTTACTCTGACAGTAAAATTTGCTTAATATTCACATGCTAATACTTAAGGTGGAAACAAGAAAATCAAGGTGTAAACTTCTTACAGTGCTGAATAGTAGTATAGCAGTTGCCTTAACTAGCTGATAAAAGTATTATAGCTTTCTTGAGAGATGTGGCCTTAGAATGAAGAGATGGAATTCATTAGGCTACCAAGGCTTTCAAAAATATCTGTTAAGACTCTTTATTTACCAAGATATTTAATTATTTAAAATCATTTCCAAAACAAGTTCTCTACCTACAAAACAACATATTTACCTACTGACATACTACATTCTCCATGACAGTTATAGTCCTCACTGTAAATTAAGAAACTGACATTGAGGGAATTCCCTTGGCGGTCCAGTGGTTAAGACTGTGCTTTCACTGGCGAGGGCCTGGGTTTGATCCCTAGTCGGGGAACTAAGATCCCACAAACCGCATGGTGTGGCCAAAAGAAAAAAAAAGAAATTGACACTGATTTTCGAGTTAGCTATCTAACAAAACCCAGCTTCCTGAACTCCTAAATTGGATAATTAGAGCATAAGCCAGAGTCAATAATAGCAGAGGCTCAGCAATGTTCAAATCTTAACTGAAACAATTGACCAGACATTTAAAAAACAAATCACCTAAAAAAAAGAAAAAGAAAATGAAAACACACACACACACACATATATGTATGTAAATATGCCCACCTGAGGACCACCATATATAAACAGCACAGTCGGGTATTTCTTTCCAGGTTGTAGATCATGAGGTTTGTATAGCATCCCATACAATGTAAATCCAGTAGTGCTTTCAAAAGAAAAAATTTCTGGAGGGGTATAGTCAGGAAGAGGACCTGAGAGGAGGTAACACAGTCTGTATAAGGAGTTCTTATGGGAGCTCAGCAATCTGAGAGCAAGGAAAAGATACTATAAACCCACCACCCTATACACAAATAACTAACCATTCCCCCCCTTCAGATGATAAGCAAGAAATCAAGCACAAAGTTATCTTTAAAAAAGGAAATCTAATGAACATATCAAATTATCCACTTGAGAAGCAGACACAAAGTATTATGAATAATCCTTGGAGCCCAGGAGGTATTTACATGCAGAACACAAATACTTTGTGCTCGGTTTGTGTAACTTATTGATGGTTAAGCTATATACCTGATGGGAAACTGAAACCACAAATTAACTTAATTAATTGGTTTTCCAAAGCGATACAGACCTATACTAAATCTGTGTATACTGGATGATGTTACAGTTTAAGCAGAGATCATCACCATATTACAAATCCTGATTGTGGACATCAGAACATACTTATACCTTGTGGATTTGCACTAATTTCTTAATCCCTTAGGAGGTATTTATGAGTGAAAATACCTAACAGGAAAAAAGGATTTGGGGACAAAATGAATTAAAAGATATAAAAAATTAGTCCATTCTTCATGTTTAAGAAATCAAGCATTTTAAAAATAGGTAATTCACAGTGCTCTTCACTCCCATACAGAATGAGTGTTCTATCTTTTATTAAGATGGCCATTACAAGTGCTGTAGAAGTTTAAGAAAGTGACCAGCTGGGTATTCCTTAAAGCTGCAGCTTCCCTTCCCAAGTGTCTTACTAGTTCAGTATATATTATCTTCAAATTCAGTTGTTTATCTGGGAACTCATCCAAACATGTGAATAAATCACTTCCTAGCTGGTATCTTGACTATTTTAATCTTATTTTCAAAAAGGCCTTCCTGACTTGCTCCTGCCTGGAGTAGGAGGTAACCAGTCTTATTTGATAATTGATAGACTAGGAGGGATGGGATCAATCAGGAACCCAGCAGCTCAGGGACAGGTGGTGGTAAGAGACGGGAAGACTCTGTTCAGGAAATGTGGACATATGACACAGGTTTAGTGCCCTAATGTACTAATCCTACTTAAGATCAGGCTCAGGGAAATGAGTACCTGCTGAATCCAAAATGGTGGCCCAAAATTCCTTTGTTTTGCAGGTTGGGTCATCTTCAGGACTTGAGAGCTTGTAAAGGGACACACAGTGTGGATTCTTCTGGTTACTATACTTACTTATAAAGAAGTCACAATGCTAGAGAAAGGAAAAACAATTACTTTTCCCCAGGGAAAAGTAAAAAAGGTTATCTGTTGCTACATGTGCACTAATGCTACAGCTGGAGTATGGTAAGAGTCTGACCATTTATACACATATACAATTCTAAAGTTAAGTATAAGGTTTTTGCAGGCCAACTTCACCAATTTTCACATTACTGAAAAGGAGTATTACATGAATAGAGGGTTGTTTTTTTTTTGCGGTATGTGGGCCTCTCACTGTTGTGGCCTCTCCCGTTGCGGAGCACAGGCTCCGGATGTGCAGGCTCCGGACGCGCAGGCTCAGGGGCCATGGCTCACGGGCCCAGCCGCTCCGCGGCATGTGGGATCTTCCCGGACCGGGGCACGAACCCGTGTCCCCTGCATCGGCAGGCGGACCCTCAACCACTGCGCCACCAGGGAAGCCCGAATAGAGGGTTTTTTATATGACAGGAAACCCTTTTCAAACAGGGACTTAATACCCGGCTGATGCAGCAAGAGTGGGAATAGCCACGGTCGGTCAGCCTTGTCACCTCTCCAGGATTTACATAACTGACCACGTACAGGTGATGTTCTAAAGGAGAGTCTTTGGTGCCTTCAAAATATACCAGCTTTCTGACTTCATCAACCTGGATCTGTCAAAATAACAACAAAAAAATCAGTGCTAGTATGACCTTGGCAAGACCAGTAAGTTAACAAACAATATCCAATTTTATTCAAATCATTTGAGCCACCCTTTGCCTTGTGCCTCTTTAAAAAATCTGTCACCAATGTTAATAAGCTTGAGTTGGTTTTGCTCATGTCTTATAGCTAAGAATAGATCCTGTCCAGAAGGTAAAAGGATACCCAAGTTGCATGCTACTGGTAGTTTCCTATATGGTTAGAATGTGTACTTTTCTTAAAATACAAAAATTATTTCATTAAAATGACAATCCTTTACAGAGAAAAAAATACCTATATTACAGCTCAGGTCAACCATTCATGCACACTTAAAAGAGTTTAATTTTAGCATCCTATTTCTCAGTGCAGCATTATCTTAGGCAGTGCTTCTTTAGTTTTTTGTACAAATTTGTAAAAATTTCTTATCTATTGGGTTGGGGAATAACTGAACTCAATCACTCAATCAGTTTCAATACTTATAGTTTATAAATAAGTATGAAGGATCTTTTAAGCCTTCATTCAGAACTCAAAATAACTGCAAGTATACTCATAGCTGAATTCACTTAATATTCTTCCTAAATTACAGTAAGATTCTAAATAAATGGCTTTTATTGTTCCTTTTCAAAATCTTCTAGCAGCCTACTCAAATGATGTTTAATAAAATTCAAACTGTGTGGGCTTCCATGGTGGCGCAGTGGTTAAGAATCGCCTGCCAGGACAGGAACAGAGACGCAGACGTAGAGAATAGACTTGAGGACACAGGGAGGGGGAAGGGTAAGCTGGGATGAAGTGAGAGAGTGGCACTGACATATATACACTACCAAATGCAAAATAGATAGCTAGTGGGAAGCAGCCACATAGCACAGGGAGATCAGCTCGGTGCTTTGTGACCACCTAGAGGGGTGGGATAGGGAGGGTGGGAGGGAGACGCAAGAGGGAAGACATATGGGGATATAGGTACGTGTATAGCTGATTCACTTTGTTATAAAGCAGAAACTAACACACCATTGTAAAGCAATTATACTCCAATAAAGATGTTAAAAAAAATAAACAGTCAAAAAAAAAAAAGAATCTGCTTGCTAATGCAGGGGACACGGGTTCGATCCCTGGTCCAGGAAGATCCCATATGACGTGTAGCAACTAAGCCTGTGCACCACAACTACTGAGCCTGCGTTCTAGAGCCCGCGAGCCACAACTACTGAGCCCGCGCACCTAGAGCCCGTGCTCCACAACAAGAGAAGGCACTGCAGTGAGAAGTCTATGCACCCCAACAAACAGCAGCCCCCGCTCACCGCAACTAGAGAAAGCCCGCGTGCAGCAACGAAAACCCAACACAGCCAAAAATAAATAAATAAAATAAATTTATTTAAAAAATTCAAACTGTTTTATACAGCAAAGAAAACACAAGTACATTTCTAAAAGCAAGTATTTTTAAATGCCACATTTTCTCCAAGAAGTTTCCTCTTAGTCATTATAAACATTTTCTTAGCATGCATGGATAGAAAAATAAACACAGTTGACATTAAGTAGACCTATATGACATAGACAGAAAGAATACAAAGGATAGGAAGTGGCAGAACAAACATTCATGAAGCTTCACAGGTATGTGTTAATCTGTGCAAAACGTCAGGACTGGTTCTGCTCTTGACCTAGCAGTTGGAAATCAGGCCTCTCAAAACTGCATAAATAACTGGTTAATTCCTCACTCCCCTTTTCTTTGTTTCATGTAGCAACTTTACATGAAACACCTGAGGGTTTCAGCATCACATGAATATCAGAATCGCCTGAGGGGCTTGTGAAACAAATTGCTGGGTCCCATCCCCAGACTTTTTGATTCAGGAGGTCTGGGGGGCGAGGGGGGCCAAGAATTTGTAGTTCTAAAAAGTTCCCAGGTGATGCTGATCCTCTGTGGTCCAGAGAACACACTTTGAGAACCCTAAGGGGCACATGGGTTTAAAAGCCTCAAAGATTTACTCATCACGGTCATTAGAAATCTTTGGGTGTGAACAGGTCACTGGCAAAAGTAAAGAAGGGAAAGGTAACTTAAAAAAAGTAAAGCAAGAATAGACAGAAAATAGAAGAGTAAGAAAGAGAGACACAACCACATCACATAAATAAGCATGACATAAAGAAGAAAATTGATGTACATTATGGCAAGTAGTAGAAAGACACTTAGGTTGCCCAAATAAGGTTCAGATCTGCATAAATACAATTTTGGGGATTCCCTCAGTATTGTCCAACCATTACACAGCATGAAGTTTACATTAGTGTAAATTTTTATTATCAGAACTTAGAATTACACTGTAAGATTTTTCTCAGGTGACAATAACATCCAAGGTCCCCAAAGAGAAAAAAATATATTGAATATATAACCAAAAGGTCATGTGACACTCTCAAGTGGAAACAAGACTTTAAAGGTCGCCTATTATATTCTAAAGTTTTTACCAACAAAAACAAACCTGGGACCTGGATCTTCATTCTTTCTCCTTAATCACCTTGGGGACTACGAGTGACTTCTATAGTAGCCAGTATATATAATCCTTCAGTAAATCTCCGAATCAATTTGAGGAAATCACAGGCCTTCACTAAATCCTGGTAGCATAAATCAACTTAACTGTACGTATCACACATAAAGGATGGCTTTCTTAGAGATCTCATGAAACTGACCACCTAACTGAAAGTTGAAACAAACACAAGGTACTATAAAAGGCAAAAGAAATAAAATTAGAATTCATTGAATTACTACAGAAAGCCATATACCGAGAGTGAAACAGAGGGTGGATTTCCCTCCTCTTCCTTATCAATCTACGCTCTGTATAAATGTTCATCAAATTCTGCAGGTGGTAGATGAAACTTCAAATTTGTGAGATAAGATAAACAGGTGAATGAAACAGCATCACTACTTCAGAAGTAGTAAATGCATTTTCTAATGTAGAAATGACACAAGTAGTCTATAAGAGATTTAGAAATAATTTTCAAACTATATCATAACTCACTTTTGCTAGACTCGAAAAGCATGGACCAGCCCTTTCCTTATTAAGTAGCAACACTGTATTTGAAAATGGTGACCTTTAGTTACATCTAATACTAGGGTTATAAAATGGGTAAGATTTATAATTTAAACTAAGACTCTTCTTTTCCAACAAACTGGGTTCTTTTAGGCCCTAAAAATATTTTCAAAATACTGGGGTCATAGGAAGTTGCACTACTGATTTTTAGTACTGCATACACACAGCTGATGTTGACTAAATATATCAGTAGAATAAAAGAACATACATTAGATCCATGCCGGCCAAGAACTTCCCATTCACCGCTGGTAATTGCTATTTCCTCTTTGACAGGGCACTTGAAATCACCTGAAGATAAACATAATCATAATTCAGCACTCTACACCAGACTACAAGCAAATGAAACAATGAAAAATAGTATTCTAAACTCTTTTTTCCAAAAAGTTAACACTGAAAAATTCAAAGTTATGTCTGGAGTAATGAAAATGTTTTGGAACTAGATAGAGGTGGTAGGTAGTTGCACAACTCTGTAAATGTACTAAATGCCACAGTTCATTTTAAATGTTCACTTTAAAATGGATAATGTTATGTGAATTTCACCTTATAATAAAGTCTAAAGTTAAAAAAAATTCCAAGTTATGAGTCTTCATAATAATAATGGAATAATCCATGTAAATAAAGTGAAAACAGCAAAATAGATTGTTACGGCAGACAGAAAAGAACTCAAAAGCACTTGCATTCCTAGACCCTTGGTTAGAAAGATAAAAAAATCTAATGGGTCAATAAGGCATTTCTTCCAGAAATGCAACAAACTACCTAAGAAGCCAGAAAGGAAAATTTTAATACAACTGTTTTTCATTTGCCAAAAACAAATTGGGTATTACCATAGTCCATACCAACATGTCTCATTTATCTTAATAAGATTCTGTCTTGGTAGATGAGGCTCTCTCAGTGGCCTAAGGAGAAAGTTAAAAAAATGGAACCACTGCTCTATGCCTAGCTGCTACCAGCTCTGGCTCTGGGGAGTGACAGCTGAGGACAAGCTGAGATGGTGAAATGATACAGGATCTTAAGTAGGGTCCTACTCAAGTTAAAAAAAAAAATAGACTCCTTTTCTTTTTCTTAGATACAAAAATTCAACTTAGTACTTTAAATTTTATCACCAGAAAATAAATATTATTTAACATATAATAAATACTAATTGGGACTTCCCTAGTGGCGCAGTGGTTAAGACTCCGTGCTCCCAATGTAGGGGGTCCGGGTTTGATCCCTGCTCAGGGAACCAGATCCCACATGCATGCCACAACTAAGGAGCCCACCTGCCGCAATTAAGACCCAGTGCAACCAAATAAATAAATAAATATTTAAAAAAATACTAATTGTTACACATTATAGACATTCATGGAAGAAAGGAGGGAAGAAGAAAATAAAATAGACATCAAGAAAAGGAGGAAGATCTGGAGCAAGAAAGACTAAGTATAAAAGAGGGAAACGGAAAGAAGAGGTAGACGAACTGAGGGGCCCAGAAACAGACGCTGAGAGGGAAAAGAAGCTAGGTGTTCTGAGAAGAATGTTAGCTAAGGTGACAGTTCTTATTCTTCAACAGGAGTATAAAATTTTAAGTTATCATCTTTTTATCACTGTCCCAAGAATGTTGTTTTAGTTAATCAACTACTATTCAAGCTCTTTGACCAGTCTTCATCACTAAACTTTCCAGAATTCCATAAGTAGATTTAATTTCTGAACAACAGAGGAACTGGTAGGGGCAATTTCATGCTAAGGGCCAAGTTAAACTAAGGCTCTTAGGGAAAAAATCTCCATCTTGGATATATAAGCTCCTGTCTGATTAAAAAAAAATTAGGCTAAGAGAAGAAGCAAAGTCATAGACAGTATTTACTTTGCTGTCCTACGATGTAGCTCACTGTTTCCCAAGTAAGAATGATATTTAAAAGACCATGTTGAGGGCTTCCCTGATGGTGCAGTGGTTAAGAATCCACCTGCCAATGCAGGGGACATGGGTTCGAGCCCTGGTCCAGGAAGATCCCACGTGCCACGGAGCAACTAAGCCCGTGCGCCACAACTACTAGAGCCCATGAGCCACAATTACTGAGCCCGCATGCCCCAACTACTTTAGCCCGCATGCCTAGAGCCTGTGCTCTGCAACAAGAGAAGCCACTGCAGTAAGAAGCCCGCACACTGCAACGAAGAGTAGCCCTTGCTCACCGCAACTAGAGAAAGCCTGCACGCAGCAACGAAGACCCAACGCAGCCAAAAATAAATAAATAAATTTATATATATATAAAAAAAAAGGCCATGTTGAAAAAACAAACAACCCACTAAAAAGTCGGCAGAGGATTCAAATAGACAGTTCTCTAAAGAAGATATACAAATGGCTAAGCAACATGATAATGTTACTAATCATTAGGAAAATGCAAATCAAAAGCACAATGACATACCATTTCACACCCACTAGGATGGCTCTTAGCAAAAAAACCCCCACAAAACAAAAACGAAACCAAAACAAACAAAAAAAACTACACCCAGAAAATAACAAGTGTTAGCAAAGATGTGGAGAAATTTGAACTTCTGTGCACTTCTAATGGGAATGTACTAAGGTGCAGCTGCTATGGAAAAGAGTATGGTGGTTCCTTAAAAAATTACAAAAAGAGTTACCATATCCAGCAATTTCGCTTCTGGGTATATACCCAAAAGAATCGAAAGCAGGGTCTGAAACAGATGTCTATCCACCCATGCTCATTACAGCATTATTCACAACAGTCAAAAGGTAGAAGCAACCCATCTGTTCATGGATAGGTGAATGGATAAACAAAATGTGTTTCTGTATACAATGGAATATTATTCAACCTTAAAAAGGAAGGACATTTTGACACATGCTACAACCTGGCTGAACCTTGAAGACACTATGCTAAATGAAATAAGCCAGTCATAAAAGGACAGACCTGTATGATTCCACTTATATGAGGTATCTAGAGTAGTCAAATTCATAGAGACAGAAAGTGGTTGCCAGGGGCTGAGGGGAGGAAGGAATGAGAAGTTACTTATTTTCCACTAAATCGGGTATTATTTATTGGATAGTTTCAGTTTTGGAAGATGAAAAAAGTTCTGGAGATGGATGGTGGTGATGGTTGCAGAACAATATGAATACACTTAATTCCATGAAACCGCACACTTAAAAGTTAAAATGATAAATTTTGGTTTGTATATTTTACTACAGTTTTTTAAAAATGGCTATGTTGAGTCTGTTAAGTTACAAATGGCGGTAAAGCATGTAACATAACATCATTAAATGTCTACTATTCCAAAACAAACTCTATATTATTAAAGTAGAAAACCATAACTCAATTTTTTAAAAACACAGGAGTATTCAATGTACCATTTCATTTTTCCTAGGCTTACACATTCTGTATTACATTTCCCAGAAGGAAAACCATCACTTTTTAAAAAGAAACTAACTTCAGTTGACATAATATTTAATTTCACTTTGGGAAACATAATTATATCAATCTGAAGAGCTATGCCTATAAATCAACTTCAGTGTAGATGCAGACAGTATAAAAAAAATCTAGTATGCACAAATATCTAATAACTTCGTAACATTTTAAAACTAGCTTTTTTAATCTAAAAATTATATGAGCTCACTTTAAACAAAATGTATAGTTAAGGCAAAAACAGAAAGTAAAAGTAAATAATCCCAATACCCAGAGATTACCCACTATTAATAGTTTATTATGTATCCATCAAGAACTTTGTCCTATGCTTATAAAGTACACAAAAAAGACATTACATTACCCTGCCCCTCCCACCTTCTGCCCCCAACGTTTTCCTCTTTTTAAATAAAAAAGGATTTCTTACTTGGGGCAGGCAGCCCACCACTGGATCGTTTGTATTTGCTCTCCTTTAAAATGGATGTGATTTTATATAAATGACGGAAACCTGTTTTGCATTCAGAGGCAAAAATAAATTCAATTTCATCTTCATGACTTTGGGGAAAAACATGAAAGATGTCATGGATCTGTAAAATGAATAGCTTAATTTACTATACACATTAATGAAAATACTACATAAACAATTCAATTAAGCCAGAGAAAGAAGAATTACTTGATAAACATACTCTGAAATATAAATGTCAGGCTACGGTGTATGGTATATGTACAATTAGAGATTTTGCCTAGGCCTTTCACGTTTCTCTTACTTTAGTCAAAGACTTCATCTATTGAGAAATAAATGTTTCCAAATGGAGAAAAAAGAAAAATATGACCAAAAGCTGTTTCTTACTCACCATCTCTGAAATTCTTTGAAACACGGCACGAAGTTTAATGATATAAATCTTATTACAGAAGTGATGAGGAAAAATGTCTTTTACTTTTCTTTTCCAGAGAGAAATATTCTAACAGTTCAAGGGAAAACAGATGTTCATCTGTTTGAGGTGAATCATATGAAGCCTATATTCAGCCAGGGAGTGAGCTGGCTTTATTTATTTTGTATCTTGTTTAAGTTTTTTCCACTAAACTGGAAAATGAAAAATTCAATCCTAAACTGTTATATTTTGGTATAGTTTGCCAACTTAAAAGAGTTAAAAGAGCAAGTCTTTTCTAGACAGGATTCTTGTGGTCCTCTCAGAGGCACTAATGAGGCTGTGTTTTCATTATCTGATGTGTTCAGAAACAAGGGCAATTCTGCAGCCAGGGAGATGTCATTTCAGTGGCATCTACCTTTTATGTACAAACCATTACCCATTCTGGAACCAACATTCCAATCTGAAAATGTTCAAACTAAGCAAATAACATTCAAGGTTACTTTGAACTCAAAAAATTCATTTGGATAGTTTCCTATCGAGCTTCATTTGCTTTAGCATTCTGAGAAAATATTCAAACCAAGTACAAGAAAACATGCATACATTTATCCAGATGTCTGTTGTTTCTTCATAGATAATCAGTGGCGTCACAGAGTCAGGTACTGACTCGATGAGTCTCTGTCTTTCCATGGCATCATCTTCTACTGGGATAAATAATTCAGGTGAGATCAACACTATCTGTAGGCGAGTTTGGGAGCGATCTAGTAGGATAGCCCACGCACTATTTAAATAAACAAAAGAAAAGCACAAAATAAAGCACACTCTTCAGAAAATGAATATTCCACTAATCTTTCCCCTAGCACCCATCAGTTATTTCTATAATCACAATGAAAGTATTGCTTTAGTATATGTTAAATTATCACTTACAAATGGCTAATTAAAAGTATTAGCTTATTCTACACTTATTTTTAAAAGTTAAGCTTGAGTAGAGTTTTTAAAAGTAGTTTTCTTTAAATTTCCAAAACCACAGATGGCCTTTGAAATTGTTTTCTCCCTTTAATGTCGATAAATGCCTCGTGAAACTCCTGTTGTCCACATTAGACACAGGAACTACATGTAATCATCTTCACATAAGGCTCTACAAATGTTTCTGCTTAATTATTCAATTAAAAAAATACATACTTATATGTGAGCCTAAAAGTCATACAATTTAACCACAAATAACACTGTGAAACTGTGACTGGCTAAGAGACAGAATTAAAATGCAATGCACCTATGATTATAGGATTACAAGTCCACTTAGTTCAGGAAAAATTCTTTGTGCAGAACTATCTACACTTCAAATTTACATGTGAAGGCAGCTCCAACGGAAAGGAAAACCTAACAGCACAGACAGTTCTGGGTCCTAAATTATTTGTAAAGAAGTGGCAATTTAACATACGCACTATTTTCCCTCTGGAGTCCATCCAGCTCTGGCAATATATTCAACTCCTTCAAACAGAATCTCAAAAGGCTGAATTAGTTCCTTATCTATGACATCTATAAGCTATTAAAAAAGAAAAAAGGAATCTAGTTATAGAAAACTGAGATAAGTAACTAGCTTATTGGTCTACTTAAATCACTATCTTTAACAGCATACTTTTTCAGTCTTAGGTACACAGGATTAACAAAACCAGCAGTAAGTCATGGGTTACCTATACTGGTGCTCTTACACCTAAAAAGTTCTAACTACAAGAATCAGCATAGTCTAAACGTCTTTTCCCGTGAGTTTATACTAACAGAACTCTTGATAATAACTGGTTAAATCAGATTTTAATCACTTTATAGACTCTAGTATCTAAGAAAACTAATAGTCTGTAGTTCCTTTTATTTTAGCTTAAAATACTATTTTTGTAATATATTAGTGAAATGGTCCTGAGTAAGCAAACTTTTTTCCCTTAATAGTCTAACACAATTTTAAATATACTTTTAAAAAAATGGACAAAGGATCTGAATAGACAGTTCTCCAAAGAAGATATACAAATGGCCAATAAGCACATGAAAAGATGCTCAACATCATTAGCCATCAGAAAAATGTATCAGAAAAATGTAAATCAAAACCACAGTAAGGGGGCTTCCTTGGTGGCACAGTGGTTAAGAGTCCCCCTGCCAGGGGACACGGGTTCGAGCCCTGGTCCGGGAAGATCCCACATGCCACAGAACAACAAAGCCCGTGAGCCACAACTACTGAGCCCACTGCCGCAACTATTGAAGACTGTGCGCCTAGAGTCCGTGCTCTGCAACAAGAGAAGCCACTCCGGTGAGAAGCCCACGCACCGCAACGGGGAGTGGCCCCTGCTCGCTGCAACTAGAGAAAAGCCCACACGCAGCAAGGAAGAACCAACACAGCCAATAAATAAATTAATTAATTAAAAAAAAAAAAACCACAGTAAGGTGCAACTTCAAATCCACTAGGATGGCTAGGATAAATAAAATGTGGTATATCCATACAATGGAATATTTTTGGGCGATAAAAAGCAGTGAAATGCTGTTACGTGGTGCCAACATGATTAGTGCTTGAAAACATGATGCTAAGTGAAAGAACTCAGACTAGATACTGTATGATTTCATTTATAAGAAATGTCCAGAATAGGCAAATCCATAGATACAAAGTAGATTAGTGGTTGCCCAGGGTTGTGGGGCATGGAAAGGTTTGGGGGTGATGATTAAGGGATGTGAGTTTCTTTCAGGGGTAATGAAAATGTTCTAAAATTGACTGTGGTGATGGCTGCACAATTCTGTGAATATACTAAAGGCCATTTTAAACTTTAAATGAGTGAATTGTATTGTATGTGAATTATATTTCAGGGACTTCCCTGGCGGTCCAGTGGTTAAGACTCTGCACTCACAGTGTAGGGGGCCCAGGTTCGATCCCTGGTCAGGGAACTAGATCCCACATGCCACAACTAAAAAAGATCCTGCACGCGGCAACGAAGACCCCACGTGCCACAACTAAAAAGAACCTGTGCAGCCAAATAAATAAATAAATATTTAAACTGTGTGTGTGTGTGTGTGTGTGTGTGTGTGTGTATATATAATTATACTTCAATAAAGTTGTTAAAAAAGTCTAACAGAGAAGACTGTTTTTAAATTAATTTTGTGTGCATTTAGCTTATAAGCATCTGTCCAAATGGAAAGTAGCAGTATTAAAGAAATGAGGGATATTTAATCTACTGTAGACATCTATTCAACACAGAAGGTGACTCACCAGTTAGTAACCACTATTTAAGAAATACTGATCTGGAGAATTAACACAGGCAAAGAGGAAAAATACTGGAAAGGAGTGGTAAATATGCATATCCCTATATTCCTATCTTGGGAACCAGCAGAAAGTTTTCAAAGTAGAAAATTAGGTCAACCTGAAATCATGATCTGTAGATGTCTCAGCAAGTTCAACAAGTCCAAAACATAAAAAAGCATATCTAAAATCTCTACTGACAGACTAGTCAAATGATACAAAAAGTTAACATTTTATACTTACCCTTCCTTCAGCATCAATCAGTATTTCCGACATCTTAAAAGTGACTTTTGGATTTGCTGTGCCTTTAGAAAGAGACATAAATGAATAGTAATGCATATCCAAAATTATTCAAACGAATTTTGCCAGATCAATCCTTTTTATACTTTAGTCAAATGAGGAATGTTGCATATAGTCAGGACTTTATTGCATAAGAATCTCAGAACTCCTTTTCAATTCATAATTTTTAATATGGCTATAAAAAAAAGCTGAAAAACATCAAGAGTTAGTTCGTAATGAAGGGGAATTCGTATCATTTCACAATTGAAATGCTGTAAATAGCAATATGGGAAAAAATTACTAATTTATTAAGAACATAATCCCTTAAAAATCTTTATTTCCTAGCAAAAGTACTTCTTTATTCATTTCTTGAAATAATCAGTTTTGTGCACTTCCTCACCTTTGAAATAATTAAAAAGGATCAGCCTGTAATTAAAAAACCTACTTCAGAGACACTTAAACAATCCATCCTTACTAAATCTGTAAAATATCCATGTTGACCATACCTTTGGATGAATGCAGAAAGAATCTTGTTTGAAAAGCAGGAATGAGTGAATATAAATGCCAATGGAATACAGTACCTGTTTTAGGATAACGGAATGAATCTGCCCTCCTTGTTTCCAACATAGGGGATGTAACATGAATAATTTCCACTTCGGATTCATCATTTTCTTCATACAGAATTCTAAGAATTTTACTGCCACTGGGAGCTTAAAAGGAAATTAAATATTGAAAATTTAGGAGAATTATGCCAGAAAGTAATCATAATCGACCATTCCCTCTAGTATTATATCTCCCATAGCGAAAAACAGTTTACACATAAAACATGCTGCCTTTTATGTATAGAGTATATGTACAATGTATTAAGCTAGAATGTAAAACAAATTTCTAACCAGATCACAGTCAAAAAGTTTGAAAGCTACTGCTTTAGAGAGCTGTTTCTCAGCTAGTAAAATCCTTGTGAATACACCAAGAAAAAGGAGGAATTTGTGCTCTTTTTTTCTGATCCATTCATACACTAATTTGGCCATCTGTTCATGCAGACTCTAGTCAATCCTATGTTTTTTATAGCAACTCCCATTAAGGGGTGGTATTTTTTATTTTGCCACCAATGTTGCCACCAACCAGCTTCTAGATGAAAAACTGGCAAGGAGAGTTGAAGGACTTGGGGTACTGAACCACAATACACCTGTTTTTTATGAGAACTCATTATGGTGAGATATAGCCTGAATATTCTAAATAACTACTGGTAGGATCCAATCTTCATCACTTCAGAATCTATTTTAAGAATCTGTGCAGTTAACTAATTGGTAGTTGAATCTCATAATACTTTAATTGACCTGTAATATATTATTTTGAAGCCTCTTACTTGTTTCAGCTTCTGGACACCACCAATAACCAGAATATCTATCAAATTCTTCTTGAAGAACAAAGGTAGCAACTCCAGCTGATCTTGGATCCTCTTCCATGTTGGCTAGCTCTAGACAAACATAAAAGCAAAATTATCACAGAAGTTCTCTATCTTTTCATAGGTACAAAGCAGAATGATTCCATTTATTCTGAAAGGCAGCTATAGTATAGTGGTGAACTGTGGAGCTAAATGGACTGAATTCAAAACTGAGTTCCATCATTTACTAAATGACTGACCCTGGACAAAGCACCTGATCACGTTCCACTGCAGTACCCATTTATAAATGGGAATAAGAACCTACCTTATATGGTTGTTATGAGGATTAAATGAGTTATTTTACATAAAGTACTTAGAAAAAAGCCTGAGCCATAGTATGTGTTCCATAAATGTTAGTTATTATTTTCCCATTTAGCTAGGACCATGGGAAAAAGAATACATGTAAAGGGTCATGGTGACTTTTTACTCTCCTACACAGAGAAGCACATCTTTAGACCGAGAATGGGGTCTAACAGATCATGTAATTCACCATTTCTCCTCCCTCCCCTTCCTCTTATTTAACCAAAGCAGATGAGCTTTTATCTGTTTTACACCTAGGTTTCCAGCAAATAGTCTGAAGGGAACTCTTGCTTTAAAAACAAAATCTAGGGATTTCCCTGGTGGTCCAGTGGGTAGGGCTCCACACTCCTAATGCAGGGAGCCTGGGTTTAAGCCCTGGTCAGGTAACTAGATCCCACATGCATGCACGCCGCAACTAAGCCTGCACGCCGCAACTAAGACCTGGCGCAGCCGAAATCAATCAGTCAATCTAAAAAACTACAAAGCCATAATTATGTAAGATTTCATGACATGGGAAAATGTTTACAATATACTTGAATTTAAAAAAGCATATTACTAAATGACATGTATACTGATTCCATTTATAAAAGTGTAATACAAATACATATTTTTTAAAGTGTCAGGATATAAATCAAAATGTGGTCCTCTCCAAATAGTGAGACTATGAACAACCTTTTTAAAAAGAATTGCTTTATAATTTACAAAATCTTAAGTGTACTGTTTACTCTGAAAAATGCATATACTTGCATAACCACACGCTATCAAGACACAGAATATTTCCAACACCCCAGAATGTTTTCTCATGCCCCTTCCCAGTCAATGTCCATTCCTGCCTCAGAAGCAACCACTGATCTGATTTCTATCACCATAGGTTAGTTTTGAATATTCCAGAATTTCATGTAAGTGAAATCATACAGTATACACTCAGCAACAAACACAGTATGTTTGTTGCTGAGTGGTATTTCATTGTATACCACAGTTCTTTTATCCATTCATCTGTGAATGGACATCTGAGCAGCTTCTAGTTGCTATTATGAATAAAGATGCTATGATTATTCTTGTGTAAGAATCTATGTGGACATGTGTTTTCCTTTCTCTTGAATAAAGACCTAGGACTGGAATGGCTGGGTACTGTAAAAAATTTATCTTTAAATTTATAAGAAACTGTCACACAGTTTTCCAAAGTATCTGTATTATTCTATACTCTTACTAGCAATGTATGAAAATTCCTCTCCAACATTTGGTGTTCTAACGGGTGTGTAGTAATATCTCGCAGTGATTTTAATTTTATAGGCAGGTTTCACTGTATTATGTTCTCTTATCTGTATTTTCGGTATGTTGTCTGAAACAAATGTGCAATATGAACCAATGACCCCTTATCCAAAAATTTTGAGTCCAGAAGTGTTTCGAACTCAGAATTAGGGGGATTTTTTCATATTCATACATCTACGCATAATTATGTCACTCTCCAGCAGGGTAATCAAATACCCTGTATTCAAATATACTAATATTCCTGCAGCAAATTTAGGAATAGGCACACTAAGTAGGATTAAGATTATAAATATCCTCAGGTCAGTTCAGGTCAGGTTTTGCCACCAAATGAGTTTTAGCACCAACCTAATGAAAACTAACCTCAGTTTTCAGAGTTCCTGAATTTTGGAATTAATGATATAGCCAAAACCAGCACTCAGTTTCCTTGGATCTTTCAACTACTCCGAAGTTATACCTTCCATACTGCTTTGTATTTTGTTCTCCTTTAGATGTGAGACTATGTATCGCTCATTTATATCTCCCTATCACTTACTACAGACCTCAATTACTAAGATTAATTAGATGAATAAATGGTATCATCTTGTTCTCCCAATGAGATATGTCCTTTGAGAGTAGAGGTTGGTATTAAGTTACCTTTAAATTCCTCTATTATAGGAGGCAGAGAATAAACAAATGCACATGCCAACCGACTACACCCACCCCAAAGGGGACTTTCACGTGGAAACCTACTGTGAATAAGAGGGGTAAGAGTGATGTTGCTTACCCTCTACCTACCTTTCTATCTAGGGCTTCCCTGGTGGCGCAGTGGTTAAGAATCCGCCTGCCAATGCAGGGGACACGGGTTCGATCCCTGGTCCAGGAAGATCCCACGTGCTGCGGAGCAACTAAGCCCGTGAGCCACTACTACTGAGCCTGCGCTCTAGAGCCCATGAGCCAAGACTACTGAAACCTGCACGCCTAGAGCCCGTGCTCTGCAAGTTACCGCAGCGAAGAGTAGACCCTGCTCGCTAAAACTAGAGAAAGCCCGCGCGCAGGAACAAAGATCCAATGCAGCCCTCCAAAAATTAATTAGAAATTTAAAAAAATGGTCTATTTCACATGTTCAAAAAAAAAAAAGCAGTACACTATTTCCCATCTTTCATTTGTATAAAAGCTTTGGAGAAAAACATACACATCTTTTCTGTGCTTTCAGTACTGCTTAGCATTATTATAGTCACTTGAATAAAAATTAAATATTTCCACAATACAGAAAGTTTTATTTTTCCTATTAGGACAAAATAACTAAGCAGGCTCTGCAAAAAGGGGAGACAAATCTTTAAGTAGTTCTTATAGTGTGTACTAGATTTTTCTGTTTGTTTCCCTAAAAACAAGATTAATTTTTAAAATTAAATTTTATTTTAATCAGAACAGTTTTGGGACTTCCCTGGTGGTCCAGTGGTAAAGAATCTGCCTTTCAGTGCAGGAGACGCAGGTTCGATCTGTGGTCGGGGAACTAAGATCCCACATGCCACAGGGCAACTGAGCCCGTGAGCCGCAAACTACAGACCCCACGCGCTTTGGAGCCTGCTCACCACAACTAGAGAGGGAACCCGCACGCCACAACTAGAGAGAAGCCTGTGCACTGCAACAAAGAGCCCGAGCACCGCAACGAAAGATCCCCATGCTGCAACGAAGATCCCGTGTGCCACAACTAAGACTCTACACAACCAAAAATACAAATTAAAAAAAAAAAAAAAAGAACAGTTTTGGGGAAAATTCTGCTGGTCTTATTAGGCTAAAAGAACAACCAGATCAGAGGTGCTACTGTCGTGCTGTCTGAAAATGACCCTTAAAACAAGGGAGCATTATATAGGTGGTACATACCAGTTATCCACTGTACTTTTGTCTTTTTTCATTTTAAAGATTTAAGTTTAAAATATAAAGATCACCCAGCAAGTTTCAATTGGAAAATGTAAGCAAAAGCAAATTAAATTTTAAAAATACTTTTCAGGAAAGTAGATTTGAAGAACTTGAATTACCGTTGTGCACATACGTAAGCCTCCTTTCTTCTCTCGTTACAATGTTGGATATCCATATATCATTGCTATGTATAAAAGCAATCCAGTCTGGATCCGCTGGGCATAATTTTGGATCCATCCGAATGTTGGGACAACTAGTCTCCACTAGATTGGGCCGTAAGGGTTGTTGCTAGAAAAGTAAACAACATTTAAAGGCAAGTATCAGGCTGATACATATTTGTTTACCAGCGCCCTTCCTATAAAACGAATAATAATCCCAAGTACAATATCAACTATAATAACTGCTCTCCAGAAAAATGTACTTTCATATGCCTTAACTTATAAGAGAGGACTCATTTTTTTTCTATGAATTAATAAGCATAACAGGAGCAGAAATAAAGACAAAATAAGAGCACTTCATAAATTCTGTTGTCCAAATCTGTTTAAACAGAGTAATTATCGTTTGTTACATGCTTTTATTAAACACTTATTTGACTATTTCACTTATTAAATATTTCTAATTAATTTTACCAGTATAAAATAATTTGCTCATAAAAATGTAATGAAAGCTAGAATCATCACAATTCTATCAGAAGAATAGTTGTGATATCACATTAAAATTGCCTAGAATAAAATCAAACATTTAAAACCATTTACTGAGATGAATCAAGCTTTTAGGGGAACCACAGAGGGATTGCCCTGTGATATCATTATCTTC
Organism: Pseudorca crassidens; assembly: GCF_039906515.1. NCBI lineage: Eukaryota > Metazoa > Chordata > Mammalia > Artiodactyla > Delphinidae > Pseudorca > Pseudorca crassidens. The sequence continues at coordinate 113,698,148 of NC_090296.1, forward strand.
GAAAATCCACCTCAGCACTTACTCAAAAAATGGCACTGATGCCCTTTACTAATTCTTCCTACACAGCAAGTATTTTTAGCATTTTAAAAATTGTATACTAATGTCACTGAAAAAATTATTAATTCTTAAAATTGGAAATTAATACCCATATTTCTTGTTTTCTTTACTACTAAATTAGTAGTACACAATTAGTGAAAAGAATTTTTTAGTTTGTTTAATTACCTTTCTGATTTGGACACAAATAACCTCAGGACCCAAAAACAGATTTATCAAGTAGTAACATCAACTTACAGTAAATCCTTGTGGCCCTCCGTCTTTTACGTGATAAATTCCACTACCAGCTTGAAATAGAAATGTTCCACTTCCTTGGTGATAATCATAAGAAGCAATTCCAACTGTTCCGATTCGTTTTCTTTCTCTCAATAGTTCTTCTTCTCGAGAATACATTCCATAGTCCAGTGTTGCCTAATACAGAAAGAAAGTCTCACATTCCAGTCTTCTGAAAGGTGGCTTTTTGCTTTTAGCACTGAAATTCTAGCATCTCCAATATTACTGGGTTTACATTTTGAGTGATCCCAAAATTTGCCAGCAACTTTAAACAGATTAATTTCAGGAAGTCTGCTGAAAAATTTCTTGGTAAAGGGTCCCTAGACGATTACTGTATACATTAGAGAGCAAGAATTAAGTCTCATCACCTTGGCTTGGCATTCAAGATCTTCTACAACTTAAATGTAATATAGCAGTTCTGCATGCACTTAAGAGCAGACTCTGAAGTCAAGCAGTTTGAATCTAGGCTTTGACTCTCATTAGAAGTCTGACTTTGGGCAAGTAGTTTAATTTCTTCAAAAGTAATTTTCTTCACTTTCGAAGTAGTAATAAATCATCTACTTCAGCTTTGTGAAATTTAACTTAGATAAAAATATGTAAAATGTTTAGCACAATGATTGGCACAGAGTAAAGTTCTCAAATATCAGCTGTCATTAGTACCTTTCCACTAATCCACTAATTCTGCTTTAATAAAACCTTAGGTCAGGCTTGTCACACCACTGAGGTAAAACCCAATATGCGGTGTTCTGCTCCTGGCCTTTGTTCCATCACCCCCCCCCCCCCGACCCGAGGCCATTTTTCTTTCTATCCATCCAAGTTTTACTGATATCCCAAAACCTTAGCCCTAATTCAACATTGGCCAGGAAAGTTTCCTGATGCACTATGGTGTAGTGATCTCTTCTTTGAAATTTATATGAGTTACTATCTCTTTTACTCATTTGGCTATGGTTTTGTTTTTCACTTTTTTTCAGTATTTCTGACTAGAAATAGATTAAAAAAAAACAACTTGAGAGCAGAATCTGATTTTTGCTTTCCTACCTAAAGCATCTGTTAAAATCTCCCTCAAAGAATATTTGTAATCAATGATTGATGATGAAGGACCTTCCCAAACTAAAAATATTATTTGACACATATATAAAATTTAAATATATATATATATATAAAAATCTAATAAGTGCTAGTTTTAAAAATTTACATCCACATCTTCCCTCACTAAGAGTTCTTTATGATAAATAAGGGGATAAATAAAGGAATGGTAAATAAGGGAAACAGACATGGTTTCTGCTACCAAGGACTAACACTATTTTATGTTATGTTATGTTATTTTATTTTATTTGGCCGTGCCATGGCTTGCGGGATCTTAGTTCCCTGACCAGGGATCAAACACCGGCCCCCCACAGTGGAAGCGCAGAGTCCCAACCACCAGACTGCCAGGCAACTCCCAAAGGACTAATACTTTGAAAGTAGCCAAGTTCAGGGACTTCCCTGGTGGTCCAGGGGTTAAGAATCCACCTTCCAATGCAGGGGACGCAGGTTAGATCCCTGGTCAGGGAGCTAAGATCCACACATGCCATGGGGCAACTAAGCCCGCATCCATACGTCGCAACAAAGACCCAGTGCAGCCAAAGTAAAAAAAAAATAAATAAATATTTAAAAAATAAAAAAAATAAAAGTAGCCAAGTTTATATATCTGGAAAAAACCATAATTCAAAAAGATACATGCACCCCAGTGCTCACTGCAGCACTATTTACAATAGCCAGGACATGGAAGCAACTTAAATGTCCATCAACAGAGGAATGGATAAAGAAGATGTGGTACATATATACAATGGAATATTACTCAGCCATAAAAAAGAACAAAATAATGCCATTTGCAGCAACATGGATGGACCTAGAGATTGTTATACTGAGTTAAGTAAGTCAAAGGCAAATATCATATGGTATCGCTTATATGTGGAATCTAAAAAAAAAGGGGGTACCAATGAACTTATCTACAAAACAGAAACAGAGTTACAGACATAGAAAACAAACTTATGGTGACCAGGGGGTAAGGGGGGTGGGGAGGGATAAACTGGGAGATTGGGATTGAAATATACACACTACTATATATAAAACAGTTAACTAATAAGGACCTACTGTATAGCACAGGAAACTCTACTCAGTAGTTTGCAATCAATGATTGCATTTAGGGCCCACCCTAAATCCAGAATTATTTCATCTTTAGATACTTAATTACATCTGCAAAGACCCTATTTCTAAACAAGATCACATTCACAGACACTTTTAGGACTTGGACATATCCTTTTGGTGGTCCCTATTCAAACAACAGGACATTATCAAGAAAGTAAACAACAAAAACTGCTAACAACCTGGTTAACAAAGTGGGCAAAAGACTTGATTAGACATTTCTCCAAAGAAGATATACAAATGGCCAATAAGTACATGAAAAGATGTTCAATATCACTAATCATTAGGGAAAAGCAAATCGAACCACAATGAGACACTACCTCATACTCATTAGGATGGCTCCTATTAAAAAGCCAGAAAATAGTAAGTGCTGGCAAGGATGTGGAGAAACTGGAACTCCTGTGCACTGCTAGTGTGAATGTAAAATGGTGCATGGAAAACAGTATGGCAGTTCCTCAAAAATATAAAAATGGAACTATCATATGATCCAGCAATTCCACCTCTGAGTATATACCTAAAAGAATCGAAAGCAGGGACATGAAAAGATATTTGTATACCCATCTTCATAGGAGCATTATCTATAATAGCCAAAAGGTAGAAGCAATTCAAGTGTCTATTAATGGATGAATACACAAACAAGATGAGGTATATACATACAATAGAATAATATTTAGCATTCTGACATATGCTACAACACGGATAAACCTTAAGGACATTATGCTAAGTGAAATAAGCCAGTCACAAAAGGACAAATACTGTATGATTCTACTTCTATGAGGCACCTGGAGTAGTCATACTCATAGGAACAGAAAGTAGAACGGTGGTTGCCAGGGGCTTGGCAGAGAGGTAATGGGAAGTTATTGTTTAATGAGTACAGTATTCCAGTTTTGCAAGACAAAAAGAGCTCTGTGGATGGATGGTGGTGATGCTTGCAACAATGTGAATGTACTTAATGCCACTGATGTACTAATGTACACTCAAAAATGGTTAAGATGATACATTTTATATTATGTGTATCATGTCCACAATTTTTTAAAATGAAGGTATAAGAACTTCAGAGTAAGGTAAATGAAGAATAGAAAAAAGGGGAAGTAACAAAAATGTCTTATCTCGATAAAGGAGAGATCAAAATGTGTTTAAATGTATAGATTTAAATTAATGATTATAGTACTAAATACTTGCCAAAGGTAATTATGACTGATTTTCTACTAATAAATTAATGATTACTGCAATTAAAGAAAAAGATAAAAAGACAACCCACAGAATGGGAGAAAAGAAAGTCCAGTATCTAGAATACATAAAGAACTCTTACAATTCAACATTAAAAAGACCCAATTTGAAATGGCAAAGGACTTGCACAGACCTTTTTTAGGCCTCGTCATGCAGCTTGCCGGACCTTAGTTCCCCAAGCAGGGATCGAACCCGGGCTCCCTGCAGTGGAAGTGCATTGTCCTAACCACTGGATAACCAGGGAATTCCCCAGACATTTCTTTTCTTTTTTAAAAAATTAATTAATTAATTATATTTATTTTTGGCTGCTTTGGGTCTTTGTTGCTGCATGTGGGCTTCCTTCTAGTTGCAGCAAGCTGGGGCTACCCTTCGTTGCAGTGCTTGGGCTTCTCATTGTTGTGGCTTCTCTTGTTGTGGAGCATGGGCTCTAAGTGTGCGGGCTTCAGTAGTTGTGGCACATGGGCTCAGTAGTTGTGGCTTGCGGGTTCTACAGCGCAGGCTCAGTAGTTGTGGCGCACGGGCTTAGCTGCTCCACGGCATGTGGGATCTTCCCGGACCAGGGCTTGAACCCGTGTCCCCTGCACTGGCAGGCGGATTCTTAACCACTACGTCACCAGGGAAGCCCTCCCCAGACATTTCTTTAAAGAAGGTATACAAATGGCCCATAAACACATGAAAAAATGGTCAGCATTACTGGTCATTAGGGAAATGCAAATTAAATAACAATGAGATATCACTTCACATCCGTTAGGATGGCTATAATCAAAATGACGGACAACAACAAGTGTTGGTGAGAATGTAGGAAATTAGAACCCTTATACATAGCTGGTGGGAATGTAAAATGATGCAGCTGCTATGGAAAGCAATTTAGTAGTTCCTGAAAAATGTAAACACAGAGTTATCACATAACCCAGTAATTCCACTCCTAGATATATACCCAAGAGAACTGAAAACAAATCTATACAAAATCTTGCATTTGAATGTTAAAAGCAGCATTATTCATATAAGCTCCAAAGCTGAAACAACCCAACTTTATCCATAAACTGATGGATAAATAAGATGTAGTCTAGCCATACAATGGAATATTATTCAGTCATAAAAATAAATGAAGCATTATTACCTGCTATAGTGTGAATGAATCCAGAAAATACTGTGCTAAGAGAAAGAAACCAGTCATTAAGGCCCACATATTATACAATTCCATTTGTATGAAATGTTCAGAATAGGCAAATCTATAGAGACTCAAAGTAGATTAGTGGTTGCGTTGGCCTGGGGGTACAGAGGGTGAAAGGATGGGGAATGACTGCTAATGGGTTTCTTTTGCAGATGACAGAAAGTTCTAAAATTAGATGGTGATGATGGTGACACAACCCTTTGAATACACCTAAAAACTATTGAATTGTATACTTTGAGTGAATTGTATGGTATTTGAATTATATCTCAACAAAGCCAGTAAAAAAATTTTTTTAATGGAAAAGCTTATTCTATGCTAACAGTAATCAAAAGGAAGCTAGAGGGACTATATTAACATCAAAGTAAACTTCAGAGTAAAGAATATTACTTGAAATAAAGAAGGTCATTTCAAACTAAGAAAGCAGTAGATTTACGAATAGGATATAACAATCCTATCCACCCCTAATAACATAGCTTCAAAATATATACTAAAGGAAAAACTAATAGAACTGCAATGAGAAACAGTCAAATCTACAATTATGGTTGGAGATTTCAACATTCTCTCTCAATAACTGATAGAACAAATAGAAAATCAGTAAAGACATAGAAGACTTTAACAATACAATAAACCAATTTGATCTAATGGTCATTTATAGACCCAACAAAAATAGAACATATATGCTTTTCAAGTGAACACAGAATACATACAAGGATGGACTACATTCAGGGCCATAAAACAAGACTTTAAAACATTGAAAAGATTTAAGTCATACAAAGTATGTTCTTGGATCACAGTGGAATTAAATTAGAAATCAAATTTCTGAAAAATATGCTAATATTTGGAAACTATATAGTACACTTCTAAATAACTTATGGGTTAAAGGGAAACAGGAAGTATTTTGAACTAAATGAAAATGGAAACACAACATATCAAAACGTATGTGCTACAGCTAATGTGGTACTTAAAGGGAAATTTATAACATTAAGTGCCTATATAAGAAAAGAAGAAAGGTCTCAGACTAGTGACCTCAGCTACCACCTTATGAAACTAGAAAAAGGAAAACAAACAAAATCCAAAGTAAGCATAAGAAAAGAATTAATAAAGTTTAGAGCATAAAATGATGAAAGAGAAAAAAACAAAACGACAGAGAAAAATAAATGAAACCAAACTGATAAACCCTTAGCCAGACTGATCAGGAAAAAAAAAGGCTGGGAGTGGAGAAGACACAAATTACACAAAATATCAGGAATAAGAGAGGGACAACACCAAAAATTTTACAGACATTGAAAAGATTAGGGAATATTATGAAACTTATGCCAATAAATTTGATTACTTACATGAAATGGAAACATTTCTTAATAGACACAAACAACCAAAGTTTTCTCAAAAAGAAATACATAATATGAATAGCACTACATCTAAGGAAGAAATTGAATTTGTAGTTAAAAACCTTTCCACAAAGAAAATTACAGGTCCAGATGGCATCACTGGTGAATTCTACCAAACAATTTCTAGAAAATTAAAAAGGAGGAAATAACTCCCAACTTATTCTGTGGCTAGCATAACACTATTACCAAAATCAGACAAATTTCAAGAAAAGAACACTACAGACCAATACTCCTCATGAACATAGATATAAAAAAATCTAAACAAAATATTAGCAAATTGAATCCAACAATATTTAAAAGGATAATAAGTTAGAACCAAGTTGGCTTTATCCCAGGAATGCAAGATTGGTTTAACACTCAACAATCAAGTGATGTTTTGTTTTACCGTATTAACAAATTAAAAAAGAAAAACCCTGTTCACAGCAGCACTATTTACAATAGCCAAGACATAGAAGCAACCTCAATGTCCATTAACAGATGAATGGATAAAGAAGATGTGATATACATACATCACAGAATGGAATACCACTCAGCCATAAAAAAAAGAATGAAATAATGCCACTTGCAGCAACATGAATGGACTGAGAGATGATCACACTAGTGAAGTACAGAGAAAGACAAATAAATGATATCACTTATACATGGAATATAAAAAAAAATGATACAAATGAGCTTATTTACAAAACAGAAACAGACTCACAGACGTAGAAAATAAACTTATGGTTACCAAAGGGGAAAGGTGGGGGAGGGATAAATTAGGAGTTTGGGATTAGCAGATACAAGCTACTATATATAAAATAGATAAACAACAAGGTCCTGCTGTACGGCACAGGGAACTATATTCAGTATCTTGTAATAAACTCTAAAGGAAAAGAATCTAAAAAGAATATATATATATATATATATATATATATATATATATCACTGCTGTACACCAGAAACTAACACAACATTGTAAATCAACTACAATTAAAAAAAACAAAAGTGAGAAAGCACTTAGAAAGTTAAAAAAAAAATACTAGCAATGATCAACCAGAAACTGAAATTAGAAAACAAAGCCATTTACAATAGAATAAAGAAATATGAAATACTTAGGGATAAATCTTATGAAGGACTGTGCAAGACTGGTACATTGGTTGCCTGTATCCCTGAATGGGTGGGTAGGGGAGAATACAAGCCAGTACAAGGAAACTTTTGAGGGTAATGACTGAGGTAAGGGTTTCACAGGTACATCATATGTACATCCAAATCTATCAAATTGTACACTTTAATATCTGCAGCTTTTTATATGCCAATTATACCTCAATAAAGCTTTAAAAAATGAAACCATGTAAGAAACCATATAAAGCACTGGATGAAAACATGGATAAATTCTGTTATAACTTGGGTGTAGAAAAACTGTCCTATGACAGAAGACACAAATTCTTGAAACAATACCAAAAAGATGGATAAATTTTATTACACAAAAATCTTCCACATGGCGTGCGCACACACACACGCAGACACCATAAAGTAAAAATAGAAATTACAACTTCAGGAAAATATCTGAAACTATATCACAGACAAAGGGTTATTAATATCTCCAGTATATAAAAGGCTCCTAAAAATGAAGAAAAAGACCAATCACTCCACAGAAAAATGGGTTAGAGATAAAAGATGATTAACTTTGCCTATAAAAGAAAAGCAAATTAAACTACACTGGTATACCATTTCTATCTATCAGATTGGCAAAAAAATCCAAATGTCTGACCACATACTGTGTTGGAGAGTCTCTGGGAAAACAGGCACACTTATACCTTACTGATGGAAATTCAAAATGGCACAGCTCCTATGGAAGAAAATTTGATAATATCTAGCAAAATTACAAAACCATATACATTTTGGTCCAGTGACTTCAGTTCTAAGAATCTAGCTTAAAGTTACACTGGCAAAAATGTAAAAAGTCCAAGCCATTTTACTGCACTACTATCTGTAATACAAAGATTGAAAATAACTAAAATGTCTATCAAGAGGGAACTGGTTGAACATGATTTGTCTGTACAACACAACACAGATGTAAAAAGAAATAAAGATTATGTATACAGTTGTCCCTCAGAATCTGTGAGGGATTGGTTCTAGGACACCCCCCACCCCCATGGATACCAAAATCTGTGGATGCTCAAGTCCCTCAGACTATAAAATGGCTTAGTACAGCTGCATCCAAGGATGCAGCTTAGTTCTGCATCCAAGGATGCTGAACCTGTGGATATGGAGGACTCACTATATATTCTTACGGAGTGATTTGAAGGATACATTGTTATTTGAAAATTGCAAGGTGGAGAAAATGTATACTGTATGTTACTATTTATCTAATGGGGGATAGGAATATCTATGTAGTCACTTATATTTTTTAAAAAAGAAGGATAAGCCATTTAAAAACACAAAGATTATCTAGAAGGAGAAGGGGAGAAATAGGGTAGAGGAGATGAGGAGCTTCTCTGAATACTTCTGGTTTTGTAGATCTGACTTTGGAACCATATAACTATTTTCTACAAAAATTAAATTAAAAACAAAGGAATTCCTAACACTTGAAAACAAAATGAAGCAAATGAATCTAATTGTATAGAACTGATAGCATGACCACACAGAGAAGACAAATTCCAAGTTACTGTTAAGTAATCAGCACTGATTCATTTGTTATTTTAAAACTGTTTTGTGTGTAGTATGGAGTAAAGCAAATGAGTAATCATACTGTTGTTTAAAACAGAACCTTTGGCACCAGAGAAAGAAAATTCGTATGTAGGATAAATGAGGTTAAAGAAAAATCCTGTAGTGCAATATCTTAACTGGATATATCAGTCTGACCTTATATCTTATCTGAATTGATATGACTTCATGGTGATCTGTACATTTCAAACACACACACACACCCACACCCACACACACAATGTATGTATTCCCTAGTTTGCCCAATAAAAAGACCTAGAAACGATTAACAACCCAATAATAATAAGCATCTCTAGTACCCAGATCATGGTCTCTTAACACCACTTTCCCCTAAAGGAACTAGAGAGAAATGGCTGATTCTAAGCATGGGATAAGCAATGTGAAAGATGATCATAACACATCTTCACAGCAGAAAGCAACAGCGCTATCATCTATTACCAGGGTCACGTCAAAAGGATTTGACATGTCAAGTTGAAAGGGATTCCAACAGCCAAAAATAAGACATTTGTACAATAAGAATAATAACTGTCAATGGATCAAAAGATACCAAACAGGCTTACACTGTAAGTTTATAAAGATACAAAAACTCCTCCAAAACCCCTAACTGATCACATATATAAGACTGTAGAACACAGATTATTTGAAAAATGGGAAATAAAGGACAAGAAACATCTTGCCTTTCTATTGTGAACTAGAACTCAGAATAACTGAATAGTTGTTGAATAGCAGTTTTCTCTTTATAGAAGTTTTTCAGTTAATAAATGAAGAAGGAATGATAAAATTTCACTGTTTTATAATGGATCTAGGTAATGATCAAAGGGTGCTATCATTGCAAGAAGATAAATAAGGCTCTATACGACTTTTGATGGAGGCATACAACGTCTATGAAATATTATTTTGTTAATTGTGGTAAAATATATAACATAAAACTTACTATCTTAACAATTTTTAAGTGTACCATTCACTACTGTTAACTATACTCACATGGCTGTGCAATCCATCTCCAGAACTCTCCCATTTTGCAAAACTGAAACCCTATACCCATTAAACTAATTAAACAGCAACTCCTCATTTTTCCTTCTCCTAGCCTCTGTCAACTACCATTCTAGGAGTCTATTTGACTACTTTAGGCACCCCATGTAAGTGGAATCAGACAGTATTTGTCTTTTGTGACTGGCTTATTTTACTTATCATGATATCTTCATAGTTCATCAATGTTGCAGCACGTGTCACAATTTCCTTCTTTTTTAAGAAGGAATATTCCATCACATGTATTGGGTTGGCCAAAAAGTTAGTTCAGATTTTTCCATAAGATGTTTTGGAGGGAATTCCCTGGTGGCACAGTGGTTAAGCATCCGCCTGCCACTGCAGGGGACATGGGTTTGAGCCCTGGTCCGGGAAGATCCCACATGCCGCGGAGCAACTAAGCCCATGAGCCACAACTACCAAGCCTGCGCTCTAGAGCCCACAAGCCACAACTACTGAGCCCACGTGCCACAACTCCTGAAGCCCACACGCCTAGAGCCCATGCTCTGCAACAAGAGAAGCCACCGCAATGAGAAGCCCACGCACTGCAACGAAGAGTAGCCCCCACTCACTGCAACTAGAGAAAGCCTGCGTGCAGCAACGAAGACCCAACACAGCCAAAAATAAATTAATAATAAATAAATAAATATATTAAAAAAAAGATGTTCTGGAAAAACCTGAATGAACTTTTTGGCCAACCCAACATATGACACATTTTGTTTATTCATCTGTCCATGGACACTTGGGTTACTTCCGCCTTTTGCCTATTGTGAATAGTGCTGCTATGGATGTGGGTATAGAATTATTTGTTCAAGGCCCTGCTTTCAATTCTTTTGATCTGTAAAGTATTATTGGGGGAGAAAAAAAGAGGAAACCTGGGTCTGATGAAGCTTTGAGATCTGACTACCTATTTATATTTACAGAGAATACAGGAGACTGAAGAACATATCAAATAACACCACAGGAATACAATCAGCAAAACAGACCCTCTTTCTTCAATAGATAAACTGCAGTGGGGAAAAAATGGATGGAAAGGAAAGCAATATATTAAAAGTAAGAGAAACTTAAGAAACCTATCAATCAATTGTAATATATGAACCTTACTTAGATTCTGATTTAACAAATCAAGTGTAAAAAAAGAGAAATTTAAAAATCAGGGAAATTTGAATATTTTATATGAAGAAATGATCAATGATTTTTTAAGATGTGATGATATCTAAAAAGAATCTATATTCTTTAGAGATACATACTGACTTATTTAGGAGTGAAATGACCTATTTGGGAACTCTTTAAAAATAATCCGAGATGTGGGACTTCCCCGGTGGTGCAGTGGATAAGACTCTGCACTCCTAATGCAGGGGGCCCAGGTTCAATCCCTGGTCAGGGAACTAGATCTCACATGCATGCTGCAACTAAGAGTTCGCATGCCACAACTAAGGAGCCGGCAAGCCGCAACTGAGGAGTCCTGGAGCCACAACTAAGGAGCCCACCTGCTGCAACTAAGGAGTCCATGTGCTGCAACTAAGGAGCTGGCGAGCTGCAACTAAGACCTGGTGCAACCAAATAAATAAATAAATAAGAATGCCAACTCTCTAAAAAATAATAATAATAATCTGAGAAGTGGGGATAGGGATTGTGAGGGAAGACTGGTAAGGCTACAGTGAAACACTGATGGCAAAGATTTGAAAATTGTTAAAACTAGTTTGCATAGGATTCTACTTTTGTATGGTTTGAAATTTTCCATAATAAAGCTTAAAAAAAAAAACAACTCTGACTCACTAATTTGCAACCTTTTCCATGAGAAAACTACCATTATTTCAGTTCTACACACTGTTCTTAGAATAAGGAATTTTTTTGTTTTAAAGGAAAGTCACAAACCAATGTAAGAAACAACATCCCTGATAAATAGTTGCAGTCAAAATGATTGTCATGGAAGGTTTTGTTTTGTTTTTTTTTACTTCCTAAGAGAAATATCACATTTTAGTTCCTAGTCCAAATATTCTATTCAATACTCAATGTAAAAATAATAAATGAGAACTAAAAAGGCAAACAATCACACCCAAACTATCATCTTGTTTTGGGGATGTTTTGAACCATTTACATATTGTCTAAAGACAAAATATTGAAGAAAAAAAAAAACCTAACCTTTGATTTTACATAAATTGAATTATGCTATTTAGAAAAAAAAAACTGAACTTAGTACCTTTATTTAACCCTTACATTAGTACTGTTACTAAATATTAGAACTAAAAATTCAATTTAAAGATTTGAATAAAAAGCTTTCTGGAAATATACATTACTTCTTTTATGTGAATAACTCTTCCACCAAAATGTGAGAATTACATAACTAGCAAGTTTGTAGACGAGAATGATAGTTAAACAGGGAGAAAGGTAGCCAAAAAACAATCTGGGGACTTCCCTGGTGGTCCAGGGACCATTGGTTAAGACTCCACCCTTCCACTGCAGGGGACACAGGTTGATTCCTGGTTGGGGAACTAAGATCCCACATGCTGCGCCGTACTGGGCGGCCAAAAAAAAAAAAAAAAAATCTGAATTGTAATATCTACTATCCCTAGTTTCAGATATTGAGAATTTAATGAAATTTCATGGTCATACATGCAAAAACATAAAAATGTTTTAATTCCTTTTGATTCATATCTACTTCAAATATAAAACCCCAATTGAATTTCTGTCCCTAAACAAATGTAATATCTAAAAACATACACAAAATCATAGGAATAACAATGTTTAACCCTACCTGAAAAAGATCCAAAAGAGGCTTCCAAGAGAGCATTAAGACTGCTGCTCTGTTGATGGTTTTGGGAATTTCAGAATAAAACAGTGTATTTTCTCTGTTCTCACCAGACATAGCTATAAAAGGAAACAATCATTTTTTGTTATTTTAAAAAATAGCAATCTACCACAATTATAGCAGTAAGTATATAATGCCTCCTATATACTGCAAAATTTTGTACTCTATGGGACCTATAATGAATGTTAACAAGTAGGAGATGCACATGCCATATGCCACAGTAATTTTCTTCAGGCTCCCAGAAAAATCCTCAGGTTTCCTTTTGATATTCAAATTTTAGTCCCTCTCAAAATAAACATAAAAGTGTATAAGATGATGTAAGGATAAGTGTCACTTTTAGTTTTTTTTTTTTTTAATTGTTAGTGTCTTACAAGTTGGCAATAGACTCATTAGATTCCAAATGGGGGTACTTTGTGACAACTTCAGACTATCAAGCTTCTTCTTTTTATGAATCATTTAAAGTATTTACTTAGAAATATACATAGGTCTAACAATTTGAGTTTTTCTTCACTATAAATGTTCTACCACTATAATCACTAATAAGTTTCAAATGAAAGTACATTCATATTAAAACAACACAGAATCTGATATCTGATTTGTTAAAAGTCTCTTTATCCTTTATTCAAGAATTGTGAAAGAAAGAGGTCTACACTAAGTAGAAGATAGGTCTATTCTGTGAAATCATACAATAACTGAATGGGAAGATCACAGCAGTGTAGAATAAACTACATACCAAAGAGAAGTAATAGAAATACAACATGGTTATGAAGAGGTGAACCAAAGAAAACTCAAAGTAAAACAAAGTCCTTCTACTCTAAAAGGTGCTAGAAAGGTATCACTTCCAAAAAAGCTAGGGGAGAGTGAAGGAAAGAGAAAATAAATCACACAGGAAGAACAAAAACTCTCTCTAGTGGAACAAATCCTCAGCCTTGTGTTTCTGATAATGGCAGAGAAAGCAGTCTGTGGAAGGGCATGGTAACTTCCATGCTAACCCTTGCAAAGGTGGGGGATGACTCTCCAAATACCCACAGATTCCTTTATCCTTTTATTATCCTAAACTTTTCTTAAACCTTTCTTAGTTTGTTGCCTTTTGGAGTAAAAAGTCAGGTACCAGCTGATATTTACTTCAGCACTTAGTTTTGCCTTAGATCTATTTTGTACATTCCAGAGTTACTTTGTTACATAATTCTTAAGACTGTAGTCACTTATCCATACCATTCATAATCTTACAAAATATGATCATATCCTCCTTAAGCCTTTTCCTTCTAAGAGCTTTCAACCTGCAAATATGAAAAAGCTGGTTCTCATCTACCCTCAAACGAGAGCCATCCACAATCACTTCAAATGCTCCTCTTAAAACTGCTCCGTGTTCCATAATGCCTTCCTTGGCTTCAACCTTGACCAATAAAAATTTCCAACGCATTCTATGTACACACACACACACCAGTTCTGGTTAAACACAAAATGACCTTTTCCCATTGTTTCTTTCCTGTTGACACACTGCTATTTATTGGTGTCCGAAGTATATTAAAATTTCTGAAACAACAGATTTACATGGAAAAATATTAATATGCAGATGGATATAAAAGACTTGAGCAAATGAAATCGCATACAACTTTCTTGAAAAGCTCAATATTTTATAAAGATTGTCAATTTTCCTAACTTCATCTATAAATATAATGTAATCCTAAAACAGTATAAATAGGATTGGGAGAAAGGAGCTCTAATCTAATTTTAAGTTCTCACAGAAAAACAAGCAAACAAAAATAATCAAGAAAAGTATGAAAAAGAGTGATGAAGGGTGACTAGTACTATAAAATAGTAAAACATCTAAAGTTATGATAAAAATAATAATAGTAACAGCAGCATAACATTGGCACTTGATTTGACAGACAGATCAATGGAACAAAACGAAGTCCAAAGTAAATAAAGATTTCAAAAAATATAATTTGGAGCTGAGAAAGCCTTTCTAGATGTGATGCAAAACTACATAAAAAGTAAAAATTTAACTACCAAAAAAAAAAAATCACAGATTTCTACAGAAGGGCAAAAGGCACTAAAGGCAAAAGACATTAAATCTCAGGGAAAAATACTACAATGGGTTAATTCCCTTCTTGTACAAAAAAGTGCTTTATATCAATAAGAAAAGCACCCACAACCCAATAAAAAATAGACAATGATTACAAACAGATCAGTCACAGAAAAAGAAATACAAACGCCTTGTAAATATGGGAAAGGATGCTCAACCTCACTCATAAGAAAATTAAAACTACAATGAAATATGGGGATATAATGTACAGCAATACTATATTGCATATTTGAAAGTTGCTAAGAGAATAAATCTTAAACGTTCTCATCACAAGAAAATTTTTTATTAACTATAACTATGTATGGTGACAGATGTTAACTAGACTTACTGTAGTGATCATTTCACTATGTATATAAATATCGGATCATTATGTTGTACACATGAAACTAATATAATGTTATATGTCAATTAAAAAACAATAATAATTTAAAAAAATTACAGTGAGGAACTGCTGTTCACCAATCAGACTGGGAAAGATAAAAAGAAGTTTTATTACTCACTATTGGTACAGGTGTAGAGAAATACTCTGAGACAATGCTGGCAGGGATGTAAACTCTATAACCTCAATGGAGGGGCAATTTGGCAATATCAATACAAATTCAGAATCTGTACACCTTTTGTCCCAATAATTCCACTCTTTGGAATTAGTCCTATTAAGTAAATTCACATATGTACAAAAATGATCTAATACAGTGATATCTGCTCCCTCATTTTTTGTTAATACCAAAATAGAAAAACCTAAATGCCCATTATTAGAGGCCTGGTTAAGTAAAAGATGGCACAATTATATAATGGAATACTCTGGAGTTGCTTAAAAAAAAAAGAATCTACAATTACTAATGTGGACTCATGCAGAGAATATCTCTTTAAAAAAAAAAATTGTCAAACAGCTTTGGAGGAGGGGAGAAAACCTATTTGTAAAAACTGAATAAACAAAGGCACATTAGCAGGTCGGCCCTCAAACACATCTCTGGCTATTCAGCCCTTCCTTTCCCACCCAACCCCTAGCTGTGGGACTCAACTCAGGCCTCAGTTCCTCCAGTGTTCCCATCTCTCACATCCTTTCTTCCTTATTCTAACAACCATTCATTGCCTTCAGGCTCTGGGTTAGGAAAATAAAATAGCGTGACTACAGGAAGGAAACTCCAAAATTTATGGGCTTGTGATTCCATTTCAACTATTGTACTGGGAGTGAAATCCCTTTCTTTAAGCAGTTTTAATGGTTAATTCATAAACATTTTTGTGAGACATTTGTTTATAGTTAAGAATTATGGATGGTATGGCTATAATTTTTAACTATTATACTAAATATAAGGGTTCCTCCCCTAATTGTGCCCAAACTCTCTTCCAACCAAGCTGCCTGATTTAGCAAGTATGGATGGGCTTTTCTTATATTGCTTCTCCAATCTGAGGAAAGTCTGACTTTCTGCCTCCGAAAAAAACCATAGCATAAGTTTCTTGAGAAAGATATATATATATATTTCCTACTTAGATGACTTACCTAAATATTTTAGCATCATCTCTCAATAAATGTGTTCAATGAGCGACAATTAATGAATAGGCCTTTGGGACTTAAGCTAATACAAATAATAATTACCAGCTGGTGAATGCTAGGCAGCATACTATAATTTACAACTATTATTTCCAATCCTAAAAAATAATACTGTAAAAAAAATAATAATAATACTGTAATGAAGACAGCTGCTTGGGGGATGGGAATGGGGTCTACAAATTTTTTTTCTTTCCCTTTTTAGTTTCCTTCCTCAAACTAGCCATAGTACAATAAAACTTGGTTTGGCTGTACAAGAACAGTATTGTGTTTCTTAATATTGGTTTAAGTTGGAAATGTTTTCATGTAAAATGTTTAATACTTAAGACAATCCCATGAGATAGACATTAACCCTCATTTGATAGATGAGGAAATTGAGACCCACAGGGTAAACGAGTCAGCAAAGAGCGGATACCAGAGCTTAGGCTTCTGATTCCAAGACTAGCTCTTTATCCACTGCCCTGTGTCTATATATGTGCTAGGTTAGTCAATACTAAGCTGTGCCTAAGCATGATAGTTGCTCAGAATTTACTACCTATTCCTTTTACTACAACATCTTAGTAAAGCATTTAAGGTGCATAAACAAAAAAACAAAAATGTCCATCAGTGGTATTGTGCATTTAATGAAGACAGACCTTAAACCTGGAGTGAATGGGCTCAGGAAGAAGAGACCAAAACCAGCCTTGGTTTAAAAAAACGAAAGCAGTAGCTGTTGAGAGTGGGAACTACTGTTTTTATTATTTGTGTTCCTAATCTGACCATTCCTAAGGAAAGGCATTTTGAACTAGCTTTAGGAAGAAGTAATATCTAGCATCTTTACTTTGAAAGTAAGATCATGATCAATTCATGATCTGTTATGTGCAAATAAAAATCAAGTTAATGGGACAAAACAAAATGAAAACAGCACCAAAACTGAAGTTCTTTTAATTATTTTTTTTTCTTTGGTGGAACCATCACTGATTCATTCACTTATTTATTCACCAAAATTTGAGTACCAATTGCATCTAGCCTGTTTGAATTAAGAAAGCATTTCCTTTCAGAAACTATGACTTCATACTCACCAAGGTAATAGATCCTGTCCGAATGAGGCCCATCTGGATCATTCCTCTTCACAAACATAAAATCATGTGGTGCCTTAGCCATCATGTAGCCATGATATTTTCTGGTATCAGCAAGCAGCTTTTTAAGCTGACTCCAGGAGTATCGTTCAACATAAAACGGCTCCAATTTAGGCCGATCCTGTGATTCAATATTCTCCTCACACTCTGCAGTTTCAAAGATCTCAACACCAAGCTGTTCTGTTTCCATCGCTGCTGCCATGTTGCATTTTCCTAGAAAAATAAGGCACATGAAGTTCACAGGTCTGCCTTCTCTTATATTAATCAGAATGACAGTCTGATAGGGCCCCCCAACACCCCCAAAAAGGGGGAAAAATGCTTTTCAGTACAGTTGCAATTAAACTTCGTAAGAAAAGCAATAGCTCCCCCTTTTCTTTAAAAATGAGATTAAAAAAAAATTGAGGTCATGTCTATTTCACAGTTGACTATAAATCTCTTGGGGAACTTTTATAAAAGGCTCTCCTTAAGTATCTCTTGCCAAAATTCCTTTTTCTTTCCCACATTGGAAGGAAACGGGCCATATGCCAGTTGGCTGCTATGTTCCTTCAAAGAGCATGTCAATAGTGAAGCTAAATGTGCCAAGGGAGTTAAGTGTTTTTGCACTTAAAAAAAGTAACTCATTTGATAAATGTGGACTTCTTCAGAGAACAGAAATAATCACGACCAATTAGAACAGTTATAAAATTGTGGCAAACAATGTACTTCTAATAACCTTTCTAGGGAGCTTACCCAAGATAATATAAATACTGTTTCCTTTTAAATGAGACTCCAAACAACAAAAGACCTAACTGGCTGGTACATTTTTTCTTTGTCTTTTGCTTTTGCCTAGACATCACTATCTGATGATCCCCTATGTAACTCTATACTATAAGGAATTTATGTGACTATTACTACAGATTATAAAACTTCTATGATTAAATGAGAAAAAAGTGGCTTTAGTTGTAGTTTATGCACAAAACATTTAATGTTTGTAATATCAATATTCTGATAAAAGTTCAAACCCAATTTACCACTTCAACCCAAAAACAGTATTAAGATTTTATCTACTAATGATGTTTCTTTCATTTTACAAATCCAGAAGAGGATAATTTTTTCCTTTATCTATTTCAATATTTAAATGTAACAGGTGCAAAGTATCAGAGAAAATAACAATAAGTGTTATTATAAGCCACTGTATGATATTCTGACATGCATTATTCATAACGCTACCAAAAAGGAGCAACATAAACAAAAATTCTGGGGCAACCTGCTCTTTTTGAACTAATAAATGTCCGAAACATGTGGACTTAGGAGATAAACTAGATTGCATTTGTGTAACCAATTCACGTAATTATTAACTACTTCTACAACAAAAATCAATACATGGCTGTATATTTAACATGATGTCTTTTTTAAACCTTAATTTCACAGGTTAACAGGAGTTCGTGGTAAAAACTACCAACCACAGAGAAAAAGTCATTAGCAGGTATGGGTTGTGAATTAGTCCATCAGGTGTGCTGTACGGCATTCAAAAGGAACAGAACTGTGAGGCCACGGCCACGATATTGTGTTTTTTTTCAGGCTACAGTGAAATACACTACCGTTTTCAATATAACAGTAGCAAGAGCAGCCAGAAAATCTACTGGAGAGTTCTATAGTATACAACTTGTAATATTATTACAACTGGGCATTTACCTCCAATGATTAAAATCCAAACAGCTCAACAGAGGAAAAGTCATTTAGCTCACATGGTATTCAGCATATTGATATTAAGTAGCAGTACATGACAGTAATGGTTGTTTGCCCATCTAAAAGCTGGTGGGGGTCTGTTTTCTATCAAATGTGTCAATGGATCTAGTTTGATTCCTAACAGAGTAAGGGACAGGTGAGACAAGGAGATATACAAACTGGGCTCATTCTTCTCAACTCCCCTTGCGTTAAACTTGAAACTTCATCTCCAAACCACTACTTGAAACAATAGAGCTTGGGGATGGAACAGGGACGCTCAGACAGACTTCCCAAGCTTACTGCCCAGCTTCTTGAGTCATTATTTTGACAAGTCTCTTACATAAAAGTTGCCATTACCTTGCACTTAAGCAAAACCATCTGGTATTCCTAAACTGTACTAGGTCCCTGGATTCACTATTTCTGACTCTCTCTACACACACACACACACACACACACACACACACACACACACACACTTTACAGTTCAAATGACACTATTCTGTATTTTATGGTCAATGTATATCCTGCATTTCCTAGGCTAGACCTGATATTACATAATTTTAGTAATTTACACAAACGTGTAACTAACTGATTTAATTTCCAGATTTCCGTAACACCTTACACACAAATACATTCTCAAAATATGTGACCCGAGTTTTCTAATTGCAAAAATTAGAAAATAGGTCAGTACATGTTCTTAGCACAGTGCATTTATTTCACTGCCCCACCTACCTCTTCACTTAAGGCCCTTCCCTGGTGCCTACCTGATTGTATTTTCATCTGTTCAGATCTCTTCCACATTCAAAGAGATCTTTTTGAAGTGACTCAACTTCAAGCATAGATCCCTCTGCTCATCCTGCTCTCTTCTCACAGGAGTCTTTCCTTTTCTCACCATCCAATCCTGCTCACCAGGATAATGAAATAAGATATAAAGCTGTTGATCATTATTAAAATGGATCATATGTGCCCAAAAAGATTAAGCCTAAAGTCTCAAATAGTACTTGAAACTGATGCATATTCTTTTTGATATAACATACAATGCCTGAATTACTTTGTATCTGCACTTTAATTATGAAAATTATAAACTGATTTTATTTCAGAAATGTATAGCCCAATTTACTCCAAAGAATATCCAAACGGTAGTGTAAATCCTGACATCCGGATACACATTAAAAGGTAAATTATGGAAGAACATTTAAAAGTATAAAAGGCATACAGATGTGAGGTTACTCAGTGGCTGCTGCAAATCTTCAAAAATGACAGATGATTAATAATAAAATTTATTTCTATGTGCCTGGTCCTGTTCTTCTGCCTTTTACATAATAACCAATTTGTATTATTTTACAGAATACATGTTCAGCTGACTGGAGACAGAATAGACTCAACAGAATAACCAGTAAGAACTACAGGGTCATTTTTGCGGAGAGAACTAACTTCCAGTTAACATCAAGATTTTCACAAGATAAAGAATGTACTACCCATTTTCAGTGCATTCCATTTTTGCTTATTTCCTTTCCACATATACTCTGAAAATAACTGAACTAGGTAACTTCTCTAGAAACGGAAGTGTTAAGTTTGTTGAAATTCTGGCTTAGTAAAAGAAGAAAAGCAGGGTCTGTGATTATACCTGTCACTTTGTTATCGGTTTTAATTCTGGGCTCTGAGAGCCCAGATAGGTGATGGAGAGAGATGTGGCTCAGTGGCAAATGGAGGGAAAAAAGTTGTGCTAACACAGCAACAACGGACTACGATGTCAAGACACCTCCCATTCACTAAGCCTCTCATTCAGAGAAGAGCATGTAAGGTTAGAAAATAGCCTCAGGACTTTTGAATTTGGACCCACTCAAATGTCATTCCTTAATTTTTAATCCAGGCGCCAGTCTGTCCACTTAAACACCCCAAGCCTCGTTGAAACCTAGCTATTTCACTCGTCAGCTAGTTGAGAGGTTCATTATCACAAAGTGGGCAACAATCTTGAAAGCTAGAATGCGGAAGAAGAGGAGAGGTGTAGCAGCGAATATTAAGAAGGGGGACTGGGGGGATACCAAGGCTTAGAAGAAAAGTGTGTGAGGGGAGAGGTTTGGGGAAAAAAAAAAAAAAAAGGAAAGAAAAGCACCTATCCTGTGCCAGGTAGGTGAAATAGAATGAGAAGAGGCCAGTAAACAAGGAGGGAATCGACCTAAAGTGGGGCAGTAGAAAACACGAGCTGGGAAACCAGAAAATCTCAGTCCGAATCCGATCTGCCACAGTCGGACTTTAGACAAATCCCTTCGCCTCTGTGGGCTTCCGTTTCTCATCTGTAAGCCCGGACAATACCCGGCTCCCAACCCCAGCAAGGCTCAATTAAGATAACGGACGTGGAAGTCCAGAGGCCAGCACCCAGCGCTCAGGGGGCGCCCAGTGAACGTTGGCTGACTCGGAATCTGAGAGCCTGGGCTTCCTCTTCCGGCAAGTGGGGTCCCGCCACCGGCTGTGGCCCGCGCAGGGCGGCGCGCCGGGTAAACCGCAGAGCGGGCTAACCGGGAGAATGCGCCGGGCGGTTCCTCCGTGAGGCGGAGAGGCCCGAGTGGGCTGAGGCGCAGGCCTCGCGGGCGAAGGGGAAGGAGAGGGGGCGGATACTGCACCTTCCCCCCCCGGCCCCGCCCGGACCGTCCTGACGCGCGCTAAGGACCGGGCCTGCGCCGCTTCATGCCGCGCGGCCTCCACTCCCGACCAGGGGGCAGCGGCCTCCTTGGCTACGGCGCCGGCGGTAACCGAAGCGGTGAACGCGGCACTTAAAGACGGCGGCGGCGGCGGCTCCAGCACTTCCGGTTTCTTGCGCGCTGCCCTTCAACGGGGGAAGGCGCAACGGGCCCAAGAAGAGCGCAGCTCTCTGCTCGGCGGGGTTCCCTTACGACAGTGTCGTCTAGTGGCCGGAGGAGCGAACGAGGCGCGGGAAGGAAACTGGGCGGGGGTGGGGGACAGAGAAGAAATCCAGAAAGGGGCAGTAACTTGCTGGAAATCACAGGACGAACTGTGGCATGTCCGTAGTCATCTATTTTTTTCCTTCGACAAATATATATTGAGTGCCTCCTATGTGCCAGGGAGAGCTGTAGACACTGAGATTAGAACACGGAGCAAGCCAGGGAAAAATCCCTGCCCCTTCATGGAGATGACATGGAGAGGGAAGGACCAGGACCTTGGGGATTTTCTGGGTATCTCATTGTTATGGTGGAAAGAAACCTGAACTTGGAGTCAGAATGCTTGGCTCTAGTACTAATTAATGACCTTCAGCAGGTCAGTCTCTTTGAGCCATGGTTTCTTTATCTGTGAAAGAGATGTAATAACGTCACTTAATTGCACTTAAGGAAAACCACGTGTGTCATACAAACACCTAAAGATGAAGGAACTGGGGCCCAGGGTAGGGAAGTGAGTGGTTTGCTATTATCAGGACCAGAGGCAGGTCTCTTGACCCGCAATGTATTTCCTATTCTACACCATACATTGGCTGAGAGAAAGAGAAAAGGGGAGCCTTGGGAGATGACTGGGAAAGTGGAAGGTGTAGAACAAAACAGTGGACAAGCTGGGCCTTCCCTATTTTATATTATTACAAGGACCCATTTATCAGAGGTGTGTGTAATTAGGCTTTATTGTAATAAAAGATCCATCTGGGTGCCATGTTCTACTCCTCAGTATGCAATTATTCACTCTGAGGTTAAATGAGTCTTTGCTCAGGCTTTGTTTTTTGAGTTGAGTTCCTCTAAAAGTACAGTCATGTTTTCACTGGGATTCCTCTATGACTTTTGTGCAAAAATACCAAACAAACCCCCAAACAAAAAATAACACCCGAAAGTAGGTTTTAAGGCTTTGAATGCAGATGCACATGCTAACAAAATACAATGAAACATCTTGCACTTCATTTCATTCATCCAAATGTTTACTGAATCTCTGCCACGTGCCTGTCACTGTTCCAAGCACTGGTGCTACAACAGTGAATAAAGTAGGCAAAATCCCTGACTTTGTGCAGTTTATATTTGAATAAGAGGAAAAAGACCTCCCCAAAAGCAAAGAAAAAATATAATTTTATGGATTTCAAAAAACAAGCTCCAATAGATAATTGACAAGGACCTACTGTATAGTACAGGGAACTCTGCTCAATATTCTGTAATAACCTAAATGGGAAAAGAATTTGAAAAAGAATCAAAACATGTATATGTATAACTGAATCACTTTGCTGTACACCTGAAATGAACACAACATTGTTAATCAACTATACTGCAATAAAAAATAAAAATAAAAAAAAAGAGAGGTTAACAGCAAACCTCAGGGGAAAACAAAACACCAAAAAAAAGAAAAAAACAAGCTCCAGAGAGGTAAAGGATGTGCTGAAATCATATGTCTAATGACAGACTGAACTAGATTTGAATTCAGATTTCTTTGTTTTCAGTGTTATTTTCTCTTTCTATGGCAGGGTTAAAAAGCCTCTAACCCTGAGAAATCTGTGGGGGGAACATCTCCATCACGCACCTTGGCCAACTTGCATGTATCCACATAGGCCTCCTAGGCAAAGGCTGGAACCAACGGTTATCTGAGTTGTAGCAGAAGGCTTTGTGATCTTTCCAGAACTGGAAAGGAACAGTCTTATGAAGACCTTGAGGCAATCTCCCCTGGGGTTCTCCCCTGTGACAGCCAGGAGTGTTCTCTCAGAACCCTCCTAGGTTCTGATGAGGTGTGGGCTTTCTACCCCACCCCCGTCAGAATAGAGCTGAGAATATAAAAACCTAGAACTGGCTGCAGCCTAGAACTGGCTCCTCAGAAGCCAGTTATCCCAGAACGTACATTGCAGTCACCTGGCCCCTTCTTTTGCTTCAGTAGTGTCCTTTTTCATACATGAGACAAGGACCACTGGCACCTTGATGCATTCTTCCCTTTGTTATACATGTAAGTAATAAACTGTCTGAGGCTAAACTGGCTCCTTGGTTTTTTGTTTTCTGTTTTTCGTGGCATGTGGGATCTTAAATCCCCAACCAGGGATTGAACCCTCACCTCTGCATTGGAAGGGCGGAATCTTAACCACTGGACCACCATGGAAGTCCCTAAACTGGCTCCTTGTATCTTTACTGGCTGAATCAGTCAGGCCTGGGCCTTGCCAAACACAAGCAAACTGTGTGCTTGACAAAGCCTACTTAGCTATATTATGCTGCCCTACACTCTAGTGACTCCTCAGGAAAAGACAAGTTATCTAGCACACGTGGTCTGAATAAATAGCATGGTGGGGTTGATACAAATCCGTCCCTGCTGTAGACTGAAAAAAATCGCAAAGCATCATGAAACAATCATATTTTGACATAAAGGACAGCAGGCAGGTAAGTGTGAGTGAAAGCTAGGGTGGAAAAGTGAGAACTCTTCCCAGGGTACCCTGGGCTGCATCTTGAAATCAGTGCCTATTTGAGGTAATCAGGTCCTCATCCAGTTCTGACCTCATGTTTTAGAGAACCTGACATCTTTTCACATGGGGCCTCATCAGAGACCAACCTGTCTCCCAGTCCTTCTGCATCTACCATTCCACGATCTTCAGGCAGTGGTAATTTTGCTCAGGTACTCATGGATCAGAGCACGGATTCCTGGAGTCAGGCAGACCTGGGTTCACATCCTGGCTCCTCTCCTTGCTAACAGATTAATATTGGGCCTCTCTAAGTTTTATTTCTCTCATCTGTAAAATGACTTTTTCTTCCCTCCTATGCTTGGATAATTTTTATTTAGTCTGCATATTATTCCAAATATTTTCTGTCTTGAATGTGCAACTGAGCTTAAAAGAGAGGAATCTGATGTCTGTTTTCTAATCCCAGAGTTATAACTCCCAGAAAGCATGGTTGCCTCATGCTAGCTCCCTATGTAGGGAAGGATCAAGGGTTATAAAGGAAGAAAACAAAAAGACAAGTTACTCCCCAGTATCTTAGCACTATATAAAGTTGTAATCAAAATTTTTGTATTTCTTATCATAAACATTTTCAATATTGCTAGTTTCCTATTCATCATTTTGCACAGCTGTACAGTTTTCCATTGAGTTGTTATACCACAGTACATTTGGTCATTCCTGAGTAAGTCCCAATGTTTCAACATGTAACATCATGAACATCTTCATATATACATCTTCCTTCCTTGAAATTATTTTCTTAGAATAAAATCTCCAAAGGGGAATTACAAGGCCAATCAGCATAAACATCTCCATTTATCTTGTTACATATTGCAAAACTGCATTCCAAAATGATTCCACAAATTCACATTGCCCTTAGTTACATTCAGCATGAATGTGCCAATTTCACTAAAACTTTTCTAGCACTGGGCATTATCATCAACATGCATATTTTAAGCATCTACTTTCTGAGACATTGTACTCGATGCTACAGGTTACCAAAAGGAAGCAATCTGTGTTCCAGGGAGATTTATAATCTAGTTGAGGAAACAGATCCCAAGCATGTAATGTACACATTAATAGCAGTTGATTACAGGGTACGATGGGCTAGAGTTTGTTTTTCCACTTCCTTCATATTTTATACCTTTTGGAGGCATAGTATAAACCAAGCTGCCATAACAAAAAAGAGCTTTTCAGCTAATTTTCTTTTGTGTATTTAAGTTTTTGAATAAAAGGGTATATAGTAAAAAATATTCTGCTATGCTGGTCTTCTAGTCACCCAGTTTCCTTCCCCACAAGAAACTGATGTTATTGGTTTCTTGCATATACTGTCCAGTAATATTTTATGATACATAAACAAATGCTTATGTACAAATGTATTATTCCTCCCACTACTCCACAATTTTTACATAAGTGGTAGCATGCCAACTGTCTGTACCCGGCAACCATGTATTTGAAAGCCAAGAATTATCAGGTAGGTCAAACTGGATAGGGTGGAAAGGCTACTCCCTGCACTCAAGGAAGGGGCCATCTCTGCATATTATTCTGAACTGTGTATTGACAGGCTGAGGGGAAGATTTTTCTGGCAATGACTGGCTGCAATGCTCACCACTCTCCTGGCATAGTTAGGAGGTTACAGGGATATGAGCTGGCTGCCTGAATTCCCCAGTAGATGCCTGGGCTGATCTGTCAGTCTCTCTCCACTCTCAGCTTTGTGCCATCTAGATAGTAACCTGATTTTGGTTAAGGATATCTGGCTGGGTGATCCTGGGTGAGGCACAAAACAGCCAAATTCTACAGCTCATTTTCCAAAACTTCTTCCAGGAATAAAAGATTCTGTAAAAAGGTGAACAAGGAGAATGTGTATGATCACTTGCCAAAGGCAGGAGTACAGACTTACGCACTGAGCATGTGCTTCATCCAGAGGAAACACTCAGCAAATGCTTCTGATGGCCAGAGAAAGGAGAGGTGACCCTGGGCCACACGAGGCTGGGAAGGCTGCATCTGGAAGGGAGAACACAAAGACAGTGCTTCATTTGCATTTTAATTTGACTAGCATTATCATAAAACCATCAGCCCTACCTGTTTCAGCTTGGCAGGGCTACTTGTGCTCTGCCTTTTTAGCCCCTCTGCCATCTTTTAGTTTTATAGTTTACCTGGATGTTACTCTTTCCCTTCTCCATTTCAATATCTTTTTTTTTTTTTTTTTTTTTACTGGATTTCTCATAGAGAGTTCGTTCCACAATAGCTGTCCTTCTCACAGGAAAATTTAGGAATAGCTGATAAGAACATTGGAGGGGAGTGAGTCCAACTCTCTCATTTGATGGATATGGAAACTCAGGCCCAGAGAAGTCATCCAGTAGGTTAGTGGTGGTTGAACCAGGCTGGATAAACCCCCTTCCATTGGACTTTTCTTATGGAGCATCTGAGGCAAAATGTCATTCAGTCTCCTTGCTTACCAATAGACTTGGACTCAATTCGCCTTGGATAGAGGTCAGCTGATAAATTTCAGGGCTCAAATATGCTAAACTGAAATTATTTTTCTTTATTACACAGCCACCAGGATGACTAAAATTTAAAAGACTGAAAATACCAAGGAAATGGAGCAACTAGAACTTTTAAACATTGCTTGTGGGAGTGTAAATTGATCAAAACACTTTGTAAGACTGTCTAACGGTATCTACAGAAGCTCAACATACATATTCTATGACCTAGCAATTCCATTCCTAGGTATTTACCCAAGAAAATTAAGCACATATATCCGCCAAAAGACAAGTACATAAATGTTCCTAGCTAAAAACTGAAAACAATGCAATGTCCATCATCAGGAGAATGGATAATTTGTGATACATTCATTCTGTGAAATAAAACAAACAAAACCCAAAAAAGAATGAACTGGTGATTCACACAATATAGATAAATCTCAAATACATTATGTTGAATGAAAGAAACCAGACACAAAGTGTACATACTGGTAGATTCCATTTACACGAAATTCAAGAATAGACAAAAACTACTCTATGGTGATTGAAGTCAGGATAGTAATTATTGGGGTGTAGGGGATGGGAGGCAAAGGTACACTGACATGAGAGAATCCGTAGGATGCTGGAAATGTTCCGGATCTTGATCTAGATAGTAATTAATTACACAGGTATAAACATGCAAAAATTCAGCTTAAGTGGAATATTTGAAATTTGCCTGGTTCCTATACATAAGTTATACTTCAATTTTCTTAAAGTGCCCTATATAGCATCTATATTGTAGTAAAAGCAATGTAATAAAAATAATTTTATCATTTCAAAAAATTATTATTTTTAAAATTCAAGGCTATCAGGGTTACCGTTTTCATTATCTCATAACAGGCAGATTGCATCACCTCCAACTGGTTTGCCTACTACCAGTTTCTCCTCACTGACAGGTTGTTTTGCCCAGCACATATTTGATTTTCCTGATCTCCTGTAACAAACTTCCTTGACTCTCATGTATCTGTGGAATATAGTACAAACACCTCATTGAAACAAAGACTTTCTTAATCCACTCCCTATCTGTCTTACCAGACCCAGAGCAAGCTCTCCCCTCCATGCCCTTAACCCCCAGTATGCAGAACATTTCATATCTCTTCATCTTTGGTCTCCTGCCCTGTGCATCCACTGCCCTACCTCCACTTCTTCCTCTATCAAATTCCTCCTCCATTTCACTGTCCAGCTCTCAAGGATTTGCTCTCAAATGTCTGCCACTGGTTCCTACAACCCTTAGCTCCTACCTGCCTGCCTCTTTCTGAGCTCAGTATATTCCCCATATTAAAACCCTCTATATTTTATATGACCTACCCCCTGAGCTAAATGTTTTCTGAGAACTGGCATCATTTCATCTCTGGATCCCTGGGCTCAGAACTTTGCTAAATAAATGGGTGCTAACAGAACTGAATAATAAGGTTCATTTTTGTCCCAGATTTCTGGTTTTCATAGTAATGTTGCTTCCTATTAAATTCTTCACTGAAAGCAGACTTGGAGATGAAAGTGGATACAGACGAGATGGTTTAAATTAGACATAAATTAGTGTTGTCTATAGTTTGGGTTTCCTTTTCAAAGGAGACAAGTCTCTTGTGCTGTCCCATAGAATAGCTATTAATTTGTGACTAAATTAATTAGAAGTAGGTGAAACAAAAAATTCAGTTTCTCAGTTTCTTTAGCCACATTTCACGTACTCAGAAGCCCCATATGGCTAGTGACTACCGTCATGGACAGCGCAGAATGGAGTATTTCCATCATCGTATGAAGTTCTATGGAATAGCGCTGGAAATCTCTGGCCTTTACGCTTACTCTCCCCTCTTAGAACACTCTTCCATTCTCTCCCACACCGCTTCCCCTATAACCATCATCATCCTTATTATGTCTGTAATTGCTTGCGTCTTTTAATAGCCTACGGGTTCCAGGACGGCAGGTGCTGTGTCTTACTCCTGAAGCTCTGGTGCTTAGCTTTGAAGCCTGGGCACACAGCAGGTGCTCAGTAAATGTTGAATTAATGAATGACAAATGGGAGGAACCTTCCAGATACACCAATCCAAGCCCGTTCTCCATGCTGATCGGTTCCTCATCAGTCTCCAGCGTTTTTTAATTTTTACGCTTATTTTTAACCGTCCTCCAGAAGAAGAGAGGTAACTGCACAGCACCTGTCGACTCCAGAGGCGGCAGCAGCAAGCAGGGGCGTCACACGCTCCTGGGCCCGCCCCCTCCCGCCTCCGCCCCGCCCCGCCCCGCCCCGCCCCGCCCCCACCCGGCTCGCCCTGAAGCCCGGAGCCCGCGCCGCTGCCTCCTTTGCTCGCCACTGCGCAGGCGCGTCCCGCGAGCGTGGGTCGTATAGAGGCTGCGGGCTGCAGGCACTCCGGAGCGAGGTGGTCTTGCGGCCTGTGTTCGGCCAGCTCCAGCCGCGCACGACCTGCCTGAGGCAGCGAGCCTAGTTTCCCCGCGCCCTGGGCAGTGTGGTCATGGAGAATCAGGTGCTGACGCCGCACGTCTACTGGGCTCAGCGGCACCGCGAGCTGTATCTGCGCGTGGAGCTGAGTGACGTGCAGGTAAAGGCAGGGCGGCGGGACGTGCGCGGGTCTCGGCTCCTGGGAACCGCTGGGACCCCAGTCCCCTTTGTCCGGGTGCGTACCGGCGAGCCAGTAGCGCGCCAACGGGATCCAGGACTCGGTGCGCTCTCGGCGTCCAGGCCCGAGCAAAAGCTGGCCCACATGGAGGCAGACCCTGGGCGCGACCCCCTGAAGGCTTCAGGTACCTCGGGTGCTGCGTGAGCCCCGCGCGGGCCTCGGAGGCTACTCCGGGCCTCCTCTTTGTTCGCAGTCTGCGGCCTGGTGGAGCCCAAGCCTGGCCCGGAAGGCCTGGCCGTCGGAGTTCGTGTTTGCCGAAGCTCTTCGAGGCGTGGGATGTCTTTGGGTCCGGGGTGCAGTGTGACAGTGGCTTGCCGGGCCGTGGCTGGACGTCTAGCGCTGGCCAGAGAGGTCTAGCGGGTCCCCTCGGACCTTCACGAGGCCCGCCGCTGCCTTGGAGGGGTCACACCCACCTCCCAACCATTAAGTGATGGAAATAGTTCTTGTTAATTTTAGTTCTAAAGTCCATAAGACCCCGAAGAAGTGATTCCCCCCCCCCACCCTGTTCTGAAGACTGTGAGCTCAGGTTTGCTGAGTTGCATAGATAACTACAAAATTAAGTTATGTTGAGTATTTATGCTTGATCTCATTGGCCCTCATGAGAACAAGCTGAGGCCTCCTAAATGGTGGAGCTCTCAGGACCTGTGTACCCCTTTGTCTTGGTCCAAACCATCCAGGATTTCCGTTTTTGAGGAACTGGAGTTTTCAGTCTGGAATGTTCTTTCTACATTCTTACTCCCTACTCTCCTTGACATTTATGGCACTTTGTAACCTCCTTCACTCCCCTTAACTCTCTGCCTCGGAGTCAGGCGTTTATGTTGGGATCTGTCAGCCCATCTGGTATATACTGTCTTGCAAGGTGTAGGTGCTCTTTGAGTGTGGACTTGAATTTGTTGAACTTAATCTTTTCTTCTGGAATATAAACTTGTTTTCCCATTGAAACTTAAGACAATACTGACCAGAATGCCTTTAAATAGCCTGTGTCATTTAATGTGTTAAACCAGGCTGAATTACACTTTTGTGTCAGAGGATGTATAAATGTTCTTTGCTGTGTCCCTCTACTCTGCTCCACGGTGTTTTAATAAAAAAGGAAAAAACAAAATCTTTGTAGATGGGGATCAAAGTGTCCTTCTAGAGAGGACTCTAACATCAGTCAATAAGAAAAGTACAGAACTTGTGTCATGGCAATCTCTCTTAAGTATTCAGTTAAACATTGTGTAGACCAATTTAATAAACTCAGGCCCTCTCTAGTTGTAATAAGGATGTAATATTCTGGGATGCTTTTGAAGCTACAAACAGAAAAGTTGTTTTTAGGGGAAGTGGGGTGGTGTTGGTGGAAAAAAATGGAAATTAGTTGGGCAAATGAAAGAATGCATCATACTTAAATTTTTCCTGAAAGATCTAAACCTTTTAGTTAAGAAACATGAACACATGTGTTAATCATATTTGGTATATTTTAAAACATAAAAGTATGTGATTGGAATATATTATAGTTAAAGAAATGTAACGGTGGAGGGAAAAATGGAATTTTCTTTTGGAGAGAGAAATCCTTTTTTTATTCTTTGGGAAAAAATAAATCTTTTTCCCCAATTGAGTTTTTGGTTTTTCTCGGATTTCCCATCTGTAATTCTGAGGCATCCATTTCAACTACCATTAGTTTTAAAGTAACATGTTAATACCATTCATAAAAGAAACCCCCTACCATGTGTGAAATACTACAGATTTATAAAAATGAGTCAGACAGACTCAGCTTTCCAACGGCATTCTATCTAGGAGGAAGCATATTATATACTAACAAAAAGTTTTGTGCATGAGTATGTTTATTTGTAGAGTCGGAGTTGAATACTGGACCAGGTCCCTGGTGTTAAAGGAATTTGGTACCTCTCTTTTCGTTAGTTAGAGGTGACTTCCAGAAATAAGGTGAAGTATTCTTGTCAAACTGAGACTGGGAGAACTTGCCAGAAAGAGGACGGCATAGACTTTCAGATTGTCCAACTTGTTGTACGTGTCAATGCCCTACAGCCAAAGAGTTCCAGGAACACACCTCTAGTTAAACAAGTTGTGTTTAGTGCTCATATCAGCAAGGGAGAGCATACTCCATGGGTTTGCTCAAAATTGATTATAGAATTTGGACTTTGGTGATTGGGGGACAGACTAAGGAAGCAAGGATTCACTTTAGATTAGATGCTGTCAGAAAGCGGGCAATTCTATGGTTGGGTATCTGAATAAATCTTATATATAGGAAAGAGAGACCAGAACAAGAATAAAACTAATTGGTAGAGAAGTGGCAGTCACTTATTTTGGCCAAGAGAGGAAGGGTGTCTCGTATTTTGTGAGTGGCATTGTGGCCATGTTTTTATCTGTGCTTACACAAAATTATGAAATGGCCTTTGCCTCATTTTATCAAGGTATTCTGTGAGATTGTTTATGTCCAATAAATAACAGAATAACGTGTTCTAGCTGGGAGTGCCAGGCCAGCTTTTGAATGTCAGGAGCTGCTCCTTTTAAAAAATTTTCCAATTAATTGTTCTCAGGGCCTATGAAACTGGTGATTCTGGCTTGGGATGAAGCAATTCGTTTACTTGTTTAATGAAAACCGTTTGTGGAGCACCTACTTTTGTCTCCCCTTAAGCTAGGTACTGGGTTGTTGGACAGCTCTCTATCCTCCCCTGCTCTTTGAAGCATATGTGTAAATGAGTTTTGATGCTGAATTCCAGTTTGGGGGCATCAGCCCTGCTCCTTTCCCTTTCTGAGACACAGAGAACCATCAGGTTTTCACATCTCTACTCTGTCTTTGGAGCTGCAGACAGTGGGGCTAGGGCAGGGTTACTTTCAGAATAGAGTTTGTTTTCAGGATAAGCATGAAGGACAGACTTGTGCCAACAACCATAGTTGTTAAAGCATTTGTTCATTTATCAAGGTTTTTGTTTGTTTCAGTTATATGAGGGCAGTGTGCATAGCTCTGTTTCGGAGCTGTTTGAAAGATACTGTTTTTGACCTTACCTAATAGAGAGTCTGGTGGAAAGAGTGGTAACTGAAGGCATGAGATTGGGTCCTTGCTCTTCCACTTAATATCTGGTGTCCGTGGATTATTCACCTAACCTTTATGAGCCTGTGTCTTTTCATGCAAATAAATGTGAATAATAACACCTAATTCACAGGGTTGTTTTGAGGCTTAAATTGGATAATGGATTTGAAAGTGCTTTGTGAATTCTAGTGTGCTATTCAAGTGTAAGGGATTATTATTGTGATACTAAACCTTAGATGAGAGAGAAGCACAAAGAGCAATAGAACAGAATAGAGGCTGTTAGCAGATTTATCCATATATGCAAACTTATTGAACAACAGTGGTGGCTTTACAAATTAATAGGGGAAAGGATGAACCATTCAGGAGATTGTAGTGGGACAACTGGTAATCTAAATGGCAAAAAGATAAAGTAAGATCTTGCCTTATGCTGTACACGAAAGTCAATTTCAGGTGGGCTAATGAACTAAATGCATAAAGCAAAACTACTAAAAGAAAATATAGGAGACTGTCTTTATGATACTGGAACAGGGAAGAATGTGTTAAGACACAAAAACATAAACCCTAAAAAAAAAAGATGACAGATTTAAGACAAGCTTGAGGCAGATATTTGTGGCACATACTACTGAGCTCTTCCTTATATGCCCAAGGAGACAGTATGTTCATTACGGCAAAAAAAAATTGAAAACAACCTCAGTACTTATCAACAGGAGAATGGATAAACTGGTATATTTATACAACAGCACACTGTACAACAGCTAAAATAAATGAAACAGAACCAGCTGTATCTATGGATAAAGTTAAGAAATATATCAAATAAAAAGCAAGGGGCTTCCCTGGTGGCGCAGTGGTTGAGAGTCCGCCTGCCGATGCAGGGGACACGGGTTCGTGCCCTGGTCCGGGAAGATCCCACATGCCGCGGAGCGGCTGGGCCCGTGAGCCATGGCCGCTGAGCCTGCGCGTCTGGAGCCTGTGCTCTGCAAAGTGAGAGGCCACAACAGTGAGAGGCCCACGTACCGCAAAAGAAAAAAAAAAAAAAGCAAGTTGAAGAATTATATATATTCATATTATATATATATGAAACCACTTATGTAACATGTAAAATAAAAGTTTATATTGTAATGAATACCCAACATGTTGTACATGAGTAAAGAAATACAGTGGGAATGATAAACTCCAATTCTAGAATAGTGGTTGGGCTTCCCTGGTGGTGCAGTGGTTAAGAATCCGCCTGCCAATGCAGGGGACATGGGCTTAAGTCCTGGGCCGGGAAGATCTCACATGCCGCGGAGTAACTAAGCCCGCGCACCATAACTACTGAAGCCCATGCACCTAGAGCCCGTGCTCCGCAACAAGAGAAGCCACCTCAATGAGAAGCCCGTGCACCGTAATGAAGAGTAGCCCCTGCTTGCTGCTATTAGAGAAAGCCTGTGCGCAGCAACAAAGACCCAACGCAGCCAAAAATAAATTAATAAATTAGAAAAAATCATAAAATCTATCATTTTATCTGTATAATCTCACTCTTGTACACATAAATATGAAAATATAAGCAGAAAAATTGGTGGAGGTATTCTAAACCATCGTCATATTTCAGAATCCACTCTTTTTTTTTAATGTTTATTTTGGCTGTGCCAGGTCTTAGTTGTGGCATGCAGGATCTTCGTTGGCGGCATGTGGGATCTTCAGTTGCGGCATGCGGACTTCTTAGTTGTGGCATGCATGAGGTATCTAGTTCCCCAGCCAGGGATCAAACCTGGGCCCCCTGCGTTGGGAGCTCAGAGTCTTACCCACTGGACCACCAGGGAAGTCCCAGAATCCAGTCTTATGAATCACATTTCTACTCAGAGATGTCACTGTCCATGTTTTTCCATATAGTATCATCCTCTGTGCCATTAAGAGCAGTAAATGCAGCATCTCTGAAAGAACGCTCTACTGTTATCTCGTTTTTTGTTCAAGCCATCCATACCTATTTATAAGTTTTGATGCTGGCACATTCCTGAGACACAAACCAGGAGTCATACTACTTCCTGAAATGGCTTTTAAGTGGTTTGACTGAAATATTGAGTTGCAGCTGTGTAGTCATGCCATCTGGAATAACAGCCAAGCTCCCATATGCTAGACAGTGACAACCATGTCATGGTTGCTACTTTGCCCAAGCAAGTGTAAGGTGCTGCTGTCAATTTTAATAAGTATCCTGATTTTAGAGATATTAAATGTGAGAAAAATGTACATTTTAGAATTAATGAGATATTAATTTCATTTTGGAGTTGTCAGTTAATAAGTTTTAGTATTTAAAACCCCTGAGGCAGGATGAGATCACCAGGAAGAGAGTATGGATCAGAGATTACCAAATCAATGCCCAAAACGTGTCATGGTTAGGAGCCTGGGGCTGTTTGCCTTGGTTTGAATCTTGGTTTTGCCCCTTGCTGATTTTGTAATCTAAACTAGGTACATAATCTCTGTAAACCTCCGTTTCTTTGTATGTAAAATTGTTGTGTAAATAGTACCTATTTTATAGGGTTTTTGTATGTGTGTGTGATAGTAATGTGGAATACTTTGAAAAATAATTGGCATATAGTGAGTGTTCAGTGAAATGAGCTGGGTGAGGAAAGTGGCTAATTGGAGAGGATAGGGCTCATATTAAGGGGGTAGCTATTGTCATTCAAGAATGCAGATCTGAGGTTGGCATCTAATTCTTCTAATTTTTGAAGAAGAAGCTGAAAATCCAGATTTTTTTAAAATGAAAAAACCTCATAGTTTTATACTTATTCAACAAATATATAAATGCTTACTGTGTGCTTGGTAGTCTTCTAGACTCTGGGACTTGGGCATGAGCACGGCAGACAAGGTCCCTGCTCTCATGAAGTTTATATACTGAGTGGCGGTGGCAGTGGAGGAAGACTGGCAATAGAAGCAGATAAATTCATCAGATAGTTTCAGATAACCATGAATGTTATGAAGAAAGTAAAGCAAGAAAAAAAATATGAGAAGGAATCACGAGAACTATTTCAGATTGGGTAGTCAGGGAAGGTCTCTTGGAGGAGGTGACATTTGAGCAGATATCTAAATGTTAAGAAGCCGTGCAAAATTATGGGGACTGAATATTATAGGGAGAGGGAACAGCTACTGCAAAATTCCAAGGTGCAAAGTACTTTGTGGTGAATTAAAATTAATAAATAAAAAATATTCTCTGTAGGCCATATAAAATATTGTGGGTTCAGTTTGGCCCAAGATGCCAATTTATATCAGAAAACTTATAGATATTAAAAACTGATAGAGAGGGACTTCCCTGGCGGTCCAGTGGGTTAGACTCTGCGCTCCCAATGCAGGGGGCCTGGGTTCGATCCCTGGTCAGGGAACTAGATACCACATGCATGCTGCAGCTAAGAAGTCTGCATGCTGCAACAAAGAGTCCACATGCCACAGTGAAGATCCTGCATGCCGCAACTAAGACCCAGTGCAGCCTAAATAAAAACAAAAAAACCCCCAAAACTGATAGAGATGAGAAGCAGCCCAGGACTGCGTCCTGAGACACTTAAACATTTAGAAGTTGAGCCGAGCAGAAAGCACCAGCAGAGGAGATTGAGAAGGAGTAGCCTATGAGGCATTAAATCCAATGCAGTGTCCTGTAGTGTCCTCGAAGCCAGGAAAGAGGGATATTTCAGTGGGGTGTGGTCTGCTCTGTCCAGTGCTGCTTAGAGGTTGAATAAGACGAGATTGTGTGTCTATTGGATTTGGCAGTGTGGAGGTTATTGATGATCTTGGTAATAATAGTTTCAGTGGAGTGGTGTGGATGGAGGCTAGATCAGAGTAGATTTCAGAGTATTTGTGGTAGGGAAGAACAGATGATTGTAGCTAACTTTTTTTTTTTTTTTGCGGTACCCAGGCCTCTCACTGTTGTGGCCTCTCCCGTTGCGGAGCACAGGCTCCGGACGCGCAGGCTCAGCGGTCATGGCTCATGGGCCCAGCCGCTCCGCGGCATGTGGGATCTTCCTGGACTGGGGCACGCACCCGTGTCCCCTGCATCGGCAGGTAGACTCTCAACCACTGCACCACCACCCAATTATAGATAACTTTTAAAGAAGTTTTTCTTGGTGGAGGGAAGGGATGAGCAAAGAAATCAGTGGTCTTGGAGTTCAGAGAATAGATCACTGTGGCCAAGGATGTGGACCTTGAGCTGTGTTTTTAAGTATAAGTAGAATTTGGATCCAAAAAGGAGATTAAAGAGAATGTGTACTGTCATATACACCCAAAAAGAATGAGTGAAAAAAAAAAAAAAGAAGGAGTAAGATCTCTATGAACTGGTAAGGATTGATTTAGGTGAAAAAAGCAAGGTGCCTAAGAATGTATATTCTGTGCTATCTTTTGTGTAGAAAGAAGGGGAAATAAGAATGTCTGAATATATTTATTTATTTTCCCAAACATATACACACACAGAGGAAAGATAAACCAGGTGCCCCTGAAGTGGTTACGTACGGGTGGTGAGTGGGAATGTGGTGGAGGGGAATGGGTTTGGAAATAGGACTTCTGAAGATACCTGTCTGTAAAGTTTGACTTTTGAATGATGTAAATGTTTTACATATTAAAAACTAAAATTCAATAAAAAAGGATAAAATGAAAAATCTTGAAACTAAATACAATCAAAAGGACCTAACTATATATCAAATTGATAACATAACCATACAGATAAATAACTTAGTACAAGTAACATTTGAACACAGTACTCTGGTTCTTTAGTAGATATACTCTAAGGACAAAAAGAACTGCAAATAAATATTCTACTTTATAGGTTTTTTTGTTAGTAAAAATATTGATGTAATTCTGAAACCTTTAGGATCAAAGAAGTAAGTGTGTTAATGTTATTAGGAACCAAGATATTCACCATAAGGAAATACAAATATTAAATAACAAGATAAGGAGAAGCCCTATAATGTAATTTTTTTTTTTTTTTTTTTGGCTGCACCATGCGGCATGTGGGATCTTAGTTCTCCGACCAGGGATCGAACCTGTGTCCCTGGCGTTGGAAGCA
The DNA here is from genome assembly GCF_039906515.1 of Pseudorca crassidens. Taxonomy (NCBI): domain Eukaryota; kingdom Metazoa; phylum Chordata; class Mammalia; order Artiodactyla; family Delphinidae; genus Pseudorca; species Pseudorca crassidens. The sequence continues at coordinate 113,736,062 of NC_090296.1, forward strand.
CGGAGTCTTAACCGCTGGACCGCCAGGGAAGTCCCATAATTTTGAATTGGGCATTTCGTTATGACAACATGATTTTTTAAAGTCCTAGCTAGACACTGAAGATGAGCACTGAGTATACCTCAATGTGCCCAGATCATGGCTTCTAAATTACCATTCCGCAGTAGAGGAACTATGAGGCCCCTTGAAGAAACGGCCTATTATTCCAGGTCTGTGCCAGAGAAAGTACAACATCCTCAAAGCCTACAAGGTCATATCAGAATAATACAGGAGCTGGTTTGAAGGGATTTCAAATTTTTGACAATTTGTGACCAAATTTGTAAGAATTTGAACACCAAAAAGAATAAGAATAATATTGGATTTTGGCAGAGTGGATCAGAAAGGAAATCCACAAGTCCATAATGATAGTCAAAAAGAAATAAAGAAGACCAGTTTGGGGACTGAGAGAGGGGGGCAGGAGGTGGGTGTGGTTATAAAAGGGCACCATAAGGGATCTGGAACTGTTCAGTATCTTGACTGTGATGTTGAGTAGATGAATGTATACGTGTAATAAAATTGTATAGAATTTACACACACAAATGAATACAAGTCAAACTGGGAAAATTCAAACAAGATAGGTTGACTGTATCAATGTCAATATCCTGATTGTGATATTATACTATAGTTTTGTAAAATGTTACCATTGCGGGAAAGTGGGCAAAGAGGACAAGGAATCTCCTGGTATTCTTTCTTTCTTTTTTTTCACTGAAATGTATTCCTTAACTATTACCACCTTTGGAGAAGCTGGACCTGACATGCCCAGTGTACTGCTGGGTAGGAGTTAGCATCTGAAATCTGGCTCACAGAATGCTTTGTGAAATCCAGGCCCTGTGCTGTGGCTCGATGCTTAAACCTTGGTTTCACACATCTGTGTCTGAGGAGAATAAACTGGGCCCCCCAAACTCCTTTTTTCCTTCCAAGTGATTTAAGATATGGGGAACACAGAGTGGGGCAAGAAGTGACCTAGGTAGGAAGTGTACCACCAAGACTTGCCAGAACTCTAGCTTTCATGATAATATTCATACCAAAACCCTGTTTCCCTTATAGAGGAACCATGCCCCTGAAAGCGTAGCCTGTTTTGATGAGGTTCCGTAATTCCATCTTCCTGGCACAGAGAAGATCATCTAGATTGTTAGCCCCTTTGGGTAAGCTTCTCAGCCTGAAGTCTGTACTGTCACCTGGGAAGTTCTTAACCTAAAGCTTGGCTCAAATGCTCCCCCAACCCAGCCTTCATGCTCCCCCTTTTCCTAATGCTCTTGGCTATGAATAGAGCATCTAGGCTCCCACTGCCTTTTAGTATAAACCACCCCCTTCACCTTCTGTCTGTCTTGTTGGTTTCCTTTGATGCATGATGGAACACGGCCAGTGGAGCCTACCGGAGAAAAATAAATGAACTAGCTATGGCACTGGAAACAGGCTGCTTCTTGCTTATAATTTTGAGCTGAGAGTTAGGAGATAAACTGTTTCTCATCCGCTGAAAAAAGAGTTCAGTTGTTTCACTTTAAATTATGCTGCTAAAAGGCATGTAGCGACTTCTGGGAATAAATGAACAATTTGGAGAATTTCCATCTCTTCTAGTCTTGGTTTGGATAGGGGTTAAGAGTGTGGAGCCTGAGGCTGAGGCACTGCATGTTTCATTTTCATCCAACCGCCTGTAATCCGCAGCCCTTGCCTTAACCTGTAGGAATTAATTTATTTTTCATGTTGCAGCATGGGTCTCACTCCTTGGTGAGGCTCTCCCCAGCCATTCTATTCCCATTGTGCTCTCTTCTTAATGACTGTAACACTTAACTGCTTTTTACTACTCTTTTGGTCTTGAGCATATGTTACTTGATACTATATCGTTTCTTCTCACAGGAAATGACTCATCTGTTCTACTAGATTCTCTGCCTCCACAGCTGAGGGACTGAGTCTTAGAGATCTGTGTATTCCTCCGTAGCACCTCACACGGCACCATGTACCATTTACCATGAGCACAATGGACTGACTCAGTATCTGATTGTTCTGCACAGCAGAGCAGTTTAGGGTCCTTCTTGCAGGAGCCTGCAATCTCAGATGGGTACAGATAGACATAGAGGAAACCCTGCACAGAGATGTGGATAAATGACCAAATATATTCTCTGGGGGAAGCACAGGGCAGGAGGTTGAGTGCCCAAGAAGGCAGATGGATGAAGGGAAAGTAAGCCCCTGGTTTTAATTCCATTTTTCTCATTAAAATGCCCTTCTTGCATCCTTGGTCTCTTTCTACAGAATCCTGCCATCAGCATCACTGAAAATGTGCTGCATTTCAAAGGTCAGTATCCGGGCAAATGTTCTCAGTCCTCTACACAGTTAAAGAGACATAGTGGTGGTTGCTTTTTATTTTTATCTGTTTATTTTATTCACTTTCTGTTGATGCTCACCACTCTGATACTTGTGGGATAAGCTAGAATGTTTTGAGATGTATGATTAGAAAAGTCAATAATTTGTTTAATATCCTGTTTTCCCCTGGGAGAGGCAGTAGATATAGAGAAAAGGTATCATGGGCTAGAAAATAGATTTATATCTTCTAGCTCTAAATCTGTGACCACCTCGGACAACTTATTCACTTCTCTGGACCTATAAAATGAGGGTGTTGGGTTATAATCAGTGTTTCTCAAACTTGAAGATCCATGGACACCTGAACACACATCCACAGGATCCTCCAGGGCCATAGACCCTAGATTAAGATACGTGTTATGGATTAAATATGGTCACTCTAAGTGATATTTAGCTCCATTGCAGCTGTGAACACAGTTGCAAACACTGAACTCCTGTGGTAGTACTTGATTATAAGGTGGCCATCTAGATGACCCAGAATATGCCTCTTTTTAAAAATATTATAACAAAACCCCCCAAATAGAAAATTTCTTAATGAGACTTTGTGGCTCCCTGATATATGTACAGACCAGTTTAATAAGCACTGCACTCTCGATGACATCTAAAAGCTTTCCAACTCTTGACAGTCTTTGATTCTGTGAATCTGCCTTCATCTCCTTCCTCCTCAGTTCACCAGCAAACTTTCTGCTGTGCCTAAGAGGGTAGGTCTGGATTCATTGTTACCCAGTAGGGTAACAGTGATAATAGGGTGGGATTCTCCCTGCTCTCTCTCTGTTCTGGTTCCTTGGAATGTCATTAGTACGTGACTGCGATTATGGGAGATTGAAGAGTTTCTGCTTTACATGAGACTCCATCTACCTTAATATACTTGCCTGAAAGCATAACCTGGCTTTTGAATCTCCTTTTCCAGGTGAGAGCAATGGTGGTAGCAGCTCAGATTTTGAGGGGGAATAAAAGGATAAAAGTGTATCTTGCCGCACATGAAGCTTACAGACTGTCCTACCTTAAGGAATTTATGGTCTTAGAGAACGATAGCCACCTGTAGCACGTATTAGGCAAGTCATACCACATATGGCCAGATGAAGAAAGATAATCGCAGGAGGGAACCAAGTGAGAGAGTTAGAGGACAGGGATGTCCCGCAGTCACTGGCTCCTAGGCACAGCACCTGCTTGCTTTGGGGAAAGGAGCCATGTCAAGGCACAGGGATGGGATGATGGTCACCCTGAGGACTTCCCTCCGACTTCCGTTTGTCCTCTCAGGAATGAGCTGAGAAAATGTTATTTTTCTTTTTTGTTCCATTTGGGATGTGCTAAAGGAACAGTCAGCTGCTCCATCGTCTACCCCTGGTTGGAAGGTGTTAAATTTACAGCTTTCTTTGAGACAGTCCAGCATTTCTATGTATCCTGTGGCTTTCCTTAACCGCAGTCAAGATAATACACCTACTTGATTTTTCTCTGCTGTGGATTCAGAGCCAAAGTAAATGTGAAAGTTAAATTTATATCTATGTGTTACCTTGGGCTTTGCTTTCTGTGTTCTTTTTCCTGCCTGTTATTTGTACTGGGCATCACTGAGGCCGCATTCGAAGATTAAGTAAATACTCTGGAACTGCTCACCAGAAAGACATAAGGAGATAAACTTTTGTCCAGGATTTAGCTTATCTAGCTGTTGAGTAGCTCTGCTCACAAGCCCCCACTCATTTGCAGGACCCATTAATATTTGCATACCCCTGAAAGAACTGCACTAAGCTAACATTTGAATGGCCTCGCTCTGCACAAGTTCACAGTAACCCACATTTCTTTCTTTATAGCTCAGGGGCATGGTGCCAAAGGAGACAATGTTTATGAATTTCACCTGGAGTTCTTAGACCTTGTGAAGCCAGAGGTATGTTCTTTCCTTCCTCACTTCCCTGTCCATTTTAAGAAATAAATACTCGTAGTTTTGTGAAATGGGGAGCAAAGATTGTGGGGAAGAAGAAGATAAACCAAAGTAGAATATACTTTTGTTTGGAATAGAGCCCAGGTTTTAGCTTCAGAGGAAGAGGAAAGTTGGAGAACCTGAGTCGGATCTGGGCTCTGCCATTTATTAGTGGCGTGAATAATTCTCCTCACTTCTTTGAGTTTCAGTTTCCTCATGTGTTACGTGAAGGATTGGGTTAAGTGATCTCTATGGTTCTTTCCAGCTCTGAGATTCTTAATAGTCAGCAGTGGTTTAAGGGGTAGAGAATCTGCTGGGGCTTGCTTTGGAGGCAAAGGGAGAGGCCATATAGAAGAATAATGAGCTGGAACAGCCCCTAAGAATTTGAGTTTAGTTGAGAAGACTCTGTAGTGAAAGATTCCCTGTGAAAAAGTTGTAACTGATACAGTACAGTTCTGGCCTTGAGGCAGGCCTTTCTAAAACAATGCCAGAAACCATTGACCATTTGAATTGAGTCATCTTCATGGGAGGAAAATTTGGAAGGTAATGGTGCACTTGAGAAGGTGATTGGATGTAGTGCCTTGCATGATGTAGATCTGGTAGGACGTTCATGCCAGTTTCTGCTAGGATAACCAAGAACTATCTGCCTTTCTTATCTTGCTTTCCTCCTGTGTCATTCATGGGGGGAACCAGAGAAAGACTTGGCTGTTTTTACCAGTTCTTCCTTGTACCAGCCTTGGTCTAGATGTTCTTTTTGCTTCAGGACTTTTAGGAACAAAGAAGGAAGGGGAGTAAGTATACAGTGCAGCTTCTCTGTATGGCCACAGTGGTTTGTACAGTTACAGGGGAAGGAGCGGGGGATGTGGGAGGGCATTCTCACGTTCTTGCTTTCTCTCCTAGCTGGTTTACAAACTGACCCAGAGGCAGGTGAACATCACGGTACAGAAGAAGGTGAGCCAGTGGTGGGAGAGACTCACCAAGCAGGAGAAGCGCCCACTGTTTTTGGCCCCTGACTTTGATCGTTGGCTGGACGAGTCTGATGCTGAAATGGAGCTCAGAGCCAAGGTCAGTAAGGACCTTAGGATCTAGACAGAAGTCATGAGGAACCCAAGTTATTTGGGCCACCTCAGATATCTATCAGAATCTGATAGACTAAGGAAAAAGTTATAAATTCCCTGAAAGACCTGGAGATGTGGTTTTATAGAAGTACTGGTCATGTATTTTGTAGACTGTCCCTCAATTGGGATTTGTTTGACGTTTTTCTCATGATTAGCCTAGGGCGATGGGTTTTGGGGAGGAAGCCCACAGAGGTAAAGTGCCATTCTTATCATGTCATATCAAGAATAGGTACTATCAATATGACCTATCAGTGTTGATATTAATCTTGATCATCTGGTTGAGGTAATTTTTGGCAGGTTTCTCCACTGTAAGGTTTCTCTACTGTAATGTTACTCCTCTCCTTCCTTTACTGTTCTCCTTGGAAGGAAGTCACTATGCATAGTCCACGCTTAAGGAGTCAGGAGTTATACTTCACATTCTTGGGGTGGAGTGTCTGTATACTTTATTTGGAATTCTTCTGCATAGGAGATTTTTCTGTTCTCTCTCATTTATTTCTGTTCTCTCTCATTTATTTCTTCAGTCATTTATTTATATCAGTATGGACTCATGAATATTTGTTTTATAGTTTGGGTTATAATCCAATACTATGTTGTTTATTTTGTTGCTCAAATTGTTCTAGCTTTGGCCACTGGAAGCTCTTGCAGTTGGCTCTTGTGTCCCTTTGACACAGCTCCATCATCATGGGCCTTTTTTTTTTTTTCCCCTAAAGGAATGAATCCTTAATTTCTGGCACTATAAGCTGCGCCAGGTTTATCTCGTATATTCCCTGCTCTGTTCTTTTTTATTGGAGAATGGTAGTGGAAACCAAGATCTGGGTGCTAGGTGCGCTCATTGCCTCTGGGGTGTCATTGCTTTTAGGCCCTCTCAGCTGATAAAACAAGGAAATCTATGTGTGTATACTAGCCCATGCATATACACTTATCTATAAATATTTCCATATAAATCTATCTATATCTATATTAACCTAGTGTAAGTTCACACTGATGTTGGAGATGTGATTTTAGCTTCTGGAAAATTATATTATAGAGGTCTTAAAGATAAAATAGCAATCTATTTCCCACCTTAAATTTCTATTTTGTTTCTCCAGCCATAACAAATTTTCTGGATGTCTTTTCCAGCTCCAGGATTTTAAGGCTGCCCACTTTGTAGTTTGGAAGCCAGCTGATTGGTTTAATTCTGTGAGCATTGGAGGGGCATTCTGTGATACCAGTGCTACCCAGTCAGGAGTCAGGCTTTCTGGCACCATGAGCTAGGACATTTTCCCCAAGGAAGCAAGGAGGTGGCTTTGAGGGAGCCAGATCACTTATCCAGCATGTGGACTTCTGCAAGCATCTGGGAATTCTAACTTGTGTTCTTTTTTTTTAAATTTATTTTTTATTGAAGTATAGTTGAAATACAATGTTGTGTTAATTACTGCTATATAGTAAAGTGACTCAGTTATACATATATATATATTTTTTCATATTCCTTTCCAGTATGGTTTATCACAGGATATTGAATGTAGTTCCCTGTGCTATACTGTAGTCTAACTTGTGTTCTTGGAAAACTTCTGTCTGAATTCTAGGAAGAAGAACGCCTAAATAAACTCAGAATTGAAAGCCAAGGCTCCCCTGAAAGTAAGTTGCCCCTGCTGTTGTGGTAGTTACCAGTTAACTTGTGACAGAGATGGGGGTATAGATGAGTGTGATATGACAGGAGTGCTCGCATTGTGTAGGGGAGTTTATGAGAAATCCTTAAGGTCCAGTGCTTAAGCTCTGCGCACCCACATCAAAAATCTTACTTTTAAGGTTTTCCTTCTGTTGGGAGCCTAACATCATCTGAGTACACCAAGGTTAGTAAAGCAGAATGGAAGAAAGTCAGTCTCCTGGACTGGCCTAATAGGTGGGTGCTAGGTGGCAGCAATTCCTGCAGAGGTGTGGAGATTATTGCATAGGTCCATGATTGCACTTCTTCCAGCCTGGTGTTCTTGTCCCAACTGAGATCATAATGGCTCTGGTTGTCAACCTTAAAGATGGAAAGTATTCTGTATAGTCCTGCTGTTCATTAACCTTTTAAAAATCCAGTTCTATTTCTGTTTCTGCCCAAGCAAGCAGCTCTGTAAGTGTATTATCGTCTGGGTATCGTAGATTAAATTCAGCAGCCATCTTACATTTGTGGCATATGGAAAGCATTGCACTAGGCCCTTGAGATGTGGAGACAGTGACTCCATCAGAGCACCTGTGCTCAAACAGCTTCTGTTCTAGTAGGAGGACCATGCAGGTCTATACAAAACTAATGCTGAAAAGTAGAATAAAATAAGGGTTCGAAGTATGTCCTAAATTGAACTTTTTCAGTTTTAGTGGCACTTATTTGACATGCCATAAGTAGGAAAGGGGAAAGTTTTAGAGCAGTGGTTTTCAAACTATGTTCCATGGTACCCCAGGGGTTTCCAGAGATGCTTTGGAGGGATAGACCAAGCAAGCAGGTCTACTTCAATCAGAGCAGCTTGGCTTTTGTGTTTTATGTATTAGGGTTCTGAATAAAGTTTCTTTTGAAAAAGACATTTTATTGCTTTTTAAAAAAACTGAATAACCACTAATTTAGAGGAATTTTCTGCTTTAGAAAAGCAGAGGAGGGGAGAGGATTAGTGGAGGTGAAGAATAACAATATAAAAAGGCCACCTTGAGATCTGAGTTAATTTTTTGGTGTTTTATAGGGATAAACTTCTGAAATATGTAAAAATTCTTATATATGGATTTTTTAGGATCTTAGAAAAAGCTTTAACAGTTTTATCAAAATTCGTAGTTTCCTGATGAAAGAAGTTCTTTATATGGGGAAGTGTAATAAATTTTTGTAGTTTTGAAGAAAAAAAATTTAATTAGTTAAATGTTTCTACGAGTCTGACTTTTTTGGCTCCTTAGGATAAGGCTATTTTTTTGGCGGTACGCGGGCCTCTCACTGTTGTGGCTTCTCCCGTTGCGGAGCACAGGCTCCGGACGTGCAGGCTCAACAGCCATGGCTCACGGGCCCAGCCGCTCCGCGGCATGTGGGATCCTCCCAGACCGGGGCACGAACCCGTGTCCCCTGCATCGGCAGGCGGACTCTCAACCACTGCGCCACCTGGGAAGCCCCCTAGGATAAGGCTATTTTTGATTGACCACACTAATTGTGATTATTTGAGCATCAGCCAAGTGTCTATGCAGAATATCTCTGTAGCAACACTGATATGTAGCTACAAAAATATGTGGGTAGGAATATATACGTAGCAGCAACACCTGAACTCTGTAGTTCTCAAGAATTATCCTTTTCTTTGCCCTACTCCTTTGACTCAACCATGACTCTGTCTAAGCTCCTTACTCCTTCCTTAATTCCATAGTTGGCTCTGTCTTCACAAACCCTTAGGCTGCAGACAAAATTAATGTCCCTTATTCTCCTTCCTGCCTCTTGGTTTGTAATTTTCCTCCTTTGGTTATATCCTCATTCTACCATCTTTCAAAGCCCAGATCAGATACCATCTCATCCATGCAGACTTGCCTGATACATGCTTCTCCAGCCTAAAGTCATTTTTCTCACCTTGAAATTTTCACAAGACATTACCTGTCACTCTCAATCTTGTAACATGGTTTTTAGATTGTAAATTCTTTGAGGGCAGCATCATGTCTTAACCATCCTTGAATCTCAGTAGTGCTACTCACAGTATCTTGTATATTGTAGGTGTTCAGTTAATGCTTGTTTAGATGGATATATGAGCAAATATCAGAAATTTTTATTACAGTTTCTATCTCTTTGAGCTAGTTTGACCTGCATGACCTAAAAACATTCTAGAAAAGAAGAAACTGTAGATTATATTAAGATGACAAGAGCAAGAGCTGAGTATAGCTTTATTTCCTTTTAATGCCTCCTTAGCTAGTCAGTCATTCTTTGACAGAAGTAATTTTTCTTTTTCCCTCTTGGGTTTGTTAAGTCTGTATACTTACTCTTCAATGCTGTGAGGGGAAAGACTGCTGAACACATACCTTGGACTACAATGTTCCTTATAATTTTTCCTTATCTGTTTTTCTATGGGACCAGGAGCCCAGGTTGGTGCAGACCTGGGCCAGGTATTTTTGGGGGAGCTTAGGGCACCCAAGTAGTAAAGAGGGATGAAGTCATTCAAGTATGCCCCACATACCCATCTCCTGCTGTGACTACTGCTTTTAACAGCTTACCACCTTGCTTTGCTTTTCAGCTCTTGCAAGCTTGAAGAAAGGATACCTGTTCATGTATAATCTAGTGCAGTTCTTGGGATTCTCCTGGATATTTGTCAACATGACTGTGCGGTTCCTTATCTTGGGAAAAGGCAAGTGCAAAATTTCAAGGCTAGTTTTCTTTTTTCAGTCGTTTGTCCCCCTGTTCACCAAAAGTAACAGTCTCTGCCTTTGGTATTAACAATACCACCACTCCCACCCCCTAACCCCCCACCATATTTGTGTAGCACTTCATGCCTTGCATTGTATGCTCACATCTTTCACTTCCCTTGGCCTTGTGAAACAGGCAGACTGGATGTTCTGTCCATTTAACAGATGAGAAAACAGGCTTGGAGATTGTCAAAGAAATGGTCCACATCCACACAGCTAGCCAGGGCAGGGGTACATCTTGGGCTGACATCCCTTTCTTATTCACGGCTTGATAGTTCATTTATAACTAAATAAATTGATGTGATACTCACAGTGTCAAAGTTATACAAGTCCTTAAGGGATCTCACCCCTTTGGAGCCTAAATAGACTAAATGGACTATTGTAAAACTGAATGAAAAGACTATCATAAAGATATTAGTTCTTGGGGCTTCCCTGGTGGCGCAGTGATTAAGAATCTGCCTGCCGAGGCAGGGGACATGGGTTCGAGCCCTGGTCCGGGAAGATCCCACATGCGGCAGAGCAACTAAGCCCGTGCGCCACAACTAGTGAGCCTGCTCTCTAGAGCCCGTGAGCTACAACTACTGAGCCCCTGTGCCACAACTACTGAAGCCTGCGTGCCTAGAACCCATGCTCCGCAACAAGAGAAGCCATTGCAATGAGAAGCCCATGCACTGCAACGAAGAGTAGCCCCCGCTTGCCGCAACTAGAGAAAGCACACACACAGCAACAAAGACTCAACTCAGCAAAAAATAAATAAATAAAAATTTATATTAAAAAAATAGATACTAGTTCTTGCTAAATTAATTTGTATGTTTAACAGAATTCTGGCCAAAGTAAATGACAACAGAACATTTTTGAGAATGTGATCTAAAGTATTCTGAAATTTTATTGTGAACAATAAATAGATAATAAAATTTGAGGGAAGAAAGAGTAATGGGAGAGGACTTTCTCTACCTGGCATGAAAGAATGTAATTAAAATAGTATAGCACTAGCATAAGAATAGAGTAATTAATAGAGCAGATTAGGTGGCTCAGAAATAGGTCTTACATTTTTTATATATATATATATATATATATATATATATATATATCTCCAGATTATGGATATGATAAAAAAGGAATCATGAATCAGTGGAAAGGAAAGTATTTTCCAATCATTTTTTTTTTATTAGATGGGAAATGTTTCTAAAAATTGGTTAGGTTTGGGAGGCAGATAATCTGTTTGACTCTTCTCACACTGTATACAAAAATAAATCCCCCCAAAGGATTTAGGAGCCATATATCAAAAAGTTAAGTAATAATAGAAGATAAAGTAAATTTTTATAAAATCACATGTGGAGGGTTAGGACGTTCTAACCTTAAAAGTGATAGAAGAAATCATGAAGAAAAAGGTCAATGTACTTGACTACATAAAATGCCTAAATTTCTATATATGTAAAAATATCCAGCCAAAACATTAAAGATTAAAACATTAAAGATTAAAAGCATATTGAGTTGAGCAAAATGGGGATGGGCAGGGTTGGTGGAAAATTGCGACAAATATCGGCAAGGGTTGTTGCTTGTTTTACATATAAAGAACTTGTACAAATTGATTTTAGAATGTGAAAACTCCACCCAATAGATAAATAAAGGTCATGTACAGGCAGTTCATAAGAGGAAATAAAACTAATTCAGCACACAGCAAAATGTTTAACTCAGTAATGGTGAAGGAAATGAAAAATATTATTTTTTATGTATCAATTTTGCAAAGTTGTAAAAGACACCTAATTCAAGACAACATATGCTAAAATAAACACAACAGTGGCTACTGGGAGGGTCCATAAGTACAACAGCTCTTTGGGAAAATCATTTTGCAGGGTGCATTGAGAACCTTAACTGTTCATATCCTTGAACTTGGTTACTTCATTTCTGGAAATACGTTCTAAAGAAATAATTGAAACCACAAGAAAAGCTTTTTCAAAAAGATATACATTATGACATTATTTGTATTAGTGACAAATTACAAACTACCTAAATGTCCAGCAATGAAGGATTGGTTTAGATTGTTCACTCAGTGGAATGTTGTAAAGCAAATATAAAGTATTTAAAGAGGTTGTAATAATACGGAAGAATACTTATGATGGGCTAAAAAGGTAACATAAATTTGTTTTTCCAGTTTGATCACACCAATATAAAAAGGAGAAAAAAAACTGAACCAATAAATGTGAAATGATTGGAAGAAAAGGCACCATTTTCAAATGGTTTGAAAGGATCATTTAAAATTTTTTCCTTATTTTATAAAGTAAATATGAGGAAAAATATGAGCATAATGGAAAATATAAACTATTTAAAAAGAGAAAAAAATCCTGTAGACTATTTTACTCTTCAGTCCTAAATTTTTCCCATCTGAGTTTTGTAAAGGTGAATTGCAATTAGCTCCAGAATCTTGTGAAAGAAGTGCGTGTTGTTTTTCCAGCCTTCTTAATACCTTGGAATTCTGCAAAGCACAGTAGCAGGCTAGTGAAAAACTTCCCAAATGCCTAGTATCTTACAGTCATGTGTAACCAGAGGTCTACAGATGAGTTATTTAAAGAAACAAAGGAAGTCTCAGACAGTTGTTCTCAGATCTGTAGCTCTTACTAGTATGGATTTATCACAAGTCCCATGGAATGACTAGGTACATTCAAATTCATAAATTATTTATTTAACCTAACATAGTTGGATCGATTCTGAATGTTCAAGCCTGCTAGCTGTTAGGGGATCCACTCCAAAAGCTGCTAAGTTATCTGGGTCATGTGTTTAAGCTGCCTGGATTTGTAATTTCTATTTTGGCTCTGAGCCCCTTCCTAAACCACCTGCTGGAATGGAGCTGCTGGTGTAATTCTTCTCATATCAGTCCTCAAAGGTGTAATAAGGACCTGGGCCTGGTACCCAGGGTCATAGTTTGCCCTTTGCAATTATCTCTTTTTGAATAAAGGATGTTGGTGAATGGCAGATTCTACACATGTACTTGTTTTTTTCACGTAAACATGTATGTGCTAAACTTCTCATGCTAAGGAAATAGCAAACTCTTAGGCTTATGTAGAAACTGTTGCCTCTCTCTATTAATACTTCTTTATTAAATAAATTAAAAAATTTTTCTAATTATAAAAATGTGTTAATAATTAAAGACTTAAATAAAACAAAACAAAAGCCCTACCATAATCCCATCTATCAGAGCAACAGATTCTTGGCACCTTGTTGTATATCTTTCTAAACCCATATAACTTTCATAGGAACAGTTCCTAAAGTGGAATTACGAGATTAAAGGGCAGATTATTTTTATTTTATCTTATTTATTTATTTAAAATGAATTTTTATTGGAGTATAGTTGCTTTACAATGTGTTAGGGGCAGATTGCTTTTAAGGATTTTGATTTATACTGCCCAGAAAGAGTATACTATTTTATAGTACCACTATTTAAATCTATATCCATTAACATATGAGTGCCTTTTAGAACTTTTAAAAAGTTTTTTCGAATCATAAAAGTAATTGGGCTGATTTACGAACGTTTGGAAAATGGGAGAAAACCAGAGAGGAGGTGCGGTGGGATGGAAGGGGAGGTGAATAAGCCATTGTCCATCACTGTTAATATTTCCATATGTTTCCTTTTAGTCTTTTTTTTCTCCTGCAGTTAAAAATTATAGTCATACTGTGTGTACAATTTTGCATCTTGTTTTTAAAAAAGTATTATAAGCATGTTAATGTTATTAATATTCTTTATAAGTCATTTTAGAAATCAGATTTCTATTCCTGAATTGAAACAGGATGAATTTCCCGTAAAATCAGAGGCAAAGCAACACGATCTTATTTTTATTTACCATATGCTGAATCTTAAGTCACAACTTTCTAGTTCAAAGTAATGGAGAACCTCATTTTTCAAAGATAATTTGTCCAAGAAATTAATAAGTGAATCCCCTGAAAAAGGATACCAGAATTTCATTGTAAATGACAACAAAAAGATTTGATTGGGATTTTGTCTTGACAAGGGACATTTAAAATTATGAATAAATTTTTTATCTTATATATAGAAAAATTTAAATTGTAATTTTGCATTACTTCCTCAAAGAAAAGAATTGGTCAAATTTTGAACTTACTTATTGGTGGAATTTTTCCAGCAAAATTATGCAATAACACTATATACCATTCTTCATTTTTTTGCGTTTGACTTTGTAGCAGGATTGTAAAGTGGATCATTTTCGTGAGAATATTAGAGAGTTTTTTAGTTTTTGCAAGAGGCTTGTTTTATTCATTTGATATTTAAACTGTATTCTTTTGAGGTGTCTGCAGTGTCATCTTTGTTGGTAAGGTGCCTAACTCTGCCATTTCTTAGAGGCACTACTTTAACAGGCAGAGAGGCAAGAATCCTAAACCTTCTACAATGTGCAGGACAAAGAATTGTCTTGCCCAAAATGTCAGTGGTGCCCTGGCTGAGAAACACTGCAAAGAGGAATGTACGAATGCAGGATGTCAAGTGAGGATCAGTATGAAAAGTGAAGGATATTAAATTATGGAGCACTCCAAATTGATACCACATTTGTTGTCCTCATATAAGGAATAACTATCATTTAAATTGTTATATAATATTCCATGAAATAGATATACTATGGTTTACTCAAACTTTCCATACTCTTAGGTTTATACCATTTCTTTTTTGTTTTGTTTTGTTTTTTTTTTTGTGGTACGCGGGCCTCTCACTGTTTTGGCCTCTCCCATTGTGGAGCACAGGCTCCGGACGTGCAGGCTCAGCGGCCATGGCTCATGGGCCCAGCTGCTCCCCGGCATGTGGGATCTTCCCAGACCGCGGCACGAACCCATGTCCCCTGCATTGGTAGGTGGACTCTCAACCACTGCGCCACCAGGGAAGACCCCATTTATTTGATTGTACAGTTTTTGAGACTTTAAAAGGCTAGGTTGCAGTTGATATATGTATAAATGAGATAATGGATCTGAAAAGAATTATCATTGTGCTTTGATACATAGATTTTTCAGCATATAATAACTGAGTGAAGTCTAGGTATGTGTCTTTTCTTGCCTTTTAAAGGTAAACAGTAGAATTTACTATTCAGGCCCATGGAGGGGTGAATAGTGAACTTGACTCTGACTGGATGTTTATTATACTTTTCCTAAAATTCCTTTCGTGTAAAGAGTTATCTAGTTCGCAAAATACTTCTGTTGGAGTTTGCCAGTTGATTTACCCTTAATGTGTATTTGTCCCATAGAGTCCTTTTATGACACGTTCCACACCGTGGCTGACATGATGTATTTCTGCCAGATGCTGGCAGTTGTGGAAGCTATCAATGCAGCAATTGGAGTCACTAAGTCACCAGTGATACCTTCTCTTTTCCAGGTATTGAACAGTTGAGCTCGAGGGTGGGGAATGAAAGGTTTCAATGTTTATTTAGTAGGTATCCACACTTTGCTGGGAAGTCTCAGTTAGTAAAAATACCTATTTGCACAGGAATAGCATTGTTTTATCTGAACAGGTTGGAAAATGTGAAACCTGAGGGATATTTTTTAAAATAGACTTTTGCCATTTCAGGCCTATTTTATTGTTTATAATATCTTCGTGATATCACAAAGTTATAAAAAGAGCTTTAAAACTAGGGAAGCTTGATTCTCAGGCAGGAGTGGAAAACCCTAACCTCTTCTTAGATAGGGGTGTGCCTGGTCTCCTACCACCTCAGGTCAATGAAGGTGGTGTAATACCTGGGAACTCTCTTCACTTTGGACTTTCTTCCATGTATGAAAGTGGCTCTTCTGACTCATGTGGGGAGTTCCCCCCCACCCCCAGTACATCTAGGTTGTTTCCTAATATTTGGAAGATTGCTCTCAGGAATGGGACATCAAAGTCTTTTGGCTTCCTTGCCTTGTTCCCTAACTATATGCAGTTACACATTCTTAGATACAACCAACCCAGACTCAGGGGGAATCAGGTGACTTGGCTAGTCTCTTCTGGATGCTGTTTTTATAGTTCAGCCCTTTTCTGGCATATCAGCTCTGGTGTTCTGATAGTATCACTTGCATGGTAAAGGGTGTTAATACAATAGCCTTGTTATTTCTTGGTTTTCTGTCCTTGGAAAGAGGTTGTTTTGTTTAGTTCAAAAAAATAAAAGCGGATAGTGAGTGACCCACTAATATGGAATAATATTTTTTTATATCAAAGACTGATACAAATAAGCATCATGGTAGAATTTCTAGGGCAAGATAGGTTCGGTGTCATCACATCACATGCCTCCAGTGCATGCCATTCGTGTAGAATACAATGTGAGTGAAGCCTTTTGGAGTTGGGCAATACCACATGCGCCAACATGGTTGAATCTTGGGAATGTCACATTGAGTAAGAAGCAAGTCAGAGTATAATACATAGAGTATGATTTCAGAAAGTCTAAAATCAAGCAAAATGAAACAATATACTGTTGAGGAATACATACATAAGTAGTAAAACTATAAAGACAAGCAGTGGAATGGTTAACACAAGATAGTAGTTTCTGGGACTTCCCTGGTGGTCCAGTGGTTAAGAATCTGCCTTCCAATACAGGGGACGCAGTTTCGATCCCTGGTCAGGGAACTAAGATCCCACATGCCCTGGGGCAAGTAAGCCCGCGCGCCACAACTAGAGAGAAGCCTGCATGCCTCAACGAAAGATCCCGCATGCTGCAACTAAGACCCAAAGCAGCCAAAAATAAATAAATATTAAAAAAAAAAAAAAAAGATAGTAGTTACTTACTACGGGGAGGGAGGGGGTGTGCCACACTGGTAACGTTCTGTTTCTTAACTTGTGTTATGCAGACGCAGATGTTCACTTGGCAGTATTCTTTAAACTGTGTTTGAACGTGTGTAATACACACACACACACACACACACGTCCACAAATACTGGCTTGGGTACTTAAACTTGTTCTAAGTTTTCTCAGTCTTTTTCTATTTACCTTGAATTTAGTGGGGTTACGTTTCAGATAATACATTTATATGTTGTTTTTTGAAAATATATTTGAAAACTTCTTTCTCTCTTTTGGGTCCTTTTAATAGCTTCTTGGAAGAAACTTCATTTTGTTTATCATCTTTGGCACCATGGAAGAAATGCAAAACAAAGCTGTGGTTTTCTTTGTGTTTTATATATGGAGCACAGCTGAAATTTTGAGGTGGGTAGAAATGCCAGGATGGTGTTTGAGTGCTTCTCCCACTCTGGAGCACCTCTCTTCTTGAGGGAGTTGCTGTCTTATCCAGAGTCTCATTTGATTTGAGATAAAGGTTCTATGTGTGGAGAGTTCTACCTGCATCTGTGTGCTCTGTAAAGGTGAGGCAGTTTTTTTTTTTTAAACAATCAATGGATCATAATACCAGCCTGGGCACTGGAGAGCAGAGGGAGAGATCCAGAGAAATGAAAGGATCTTACCCTTCAGGATCTTGCTGTCTTGTTGGAAAGAGAGCACTTATTCACATGGAAAAATTCTTGAAAGGGCTGAAGAAACATGGGGCTGAAGGAGCATCCCAGGTTGGATGGAAGTAGTAAAGACTAGCCTTCGAGAAGGGATGATAGAAATGAATCTTTTACTACAAGATTACTGAAGTTTGAATTGACCTCTTATCTGATTCTTCCATTCTCAGTTGTCAATAGAAGAAATATCTTTAAAAAAAAAAAAAAAAGATCCAATTAAAGTAGATGTGTTCTTCTTTACCAGACTATACACACTCCATACTTCTTCCCTTTTCAGTCAAGTGGAGGGTTGGTTTTGCAAATTGACTTCTCAGCTCTAGGTTTGGTGGTATTTTGGTAAAGTTGACAGTTAAGAGGGAGAAAAGACATCAGCAGTCCTAGATTGTGTTT
The DNA here is from genome assembly GCF_039906515.1 of Pseudorca crassidens. Lineage (NCBI taxonomy): Eukaryota > Metazoa > Chordata > Mammalia > Artiodactyla > Delphinidae > Pseudorca > Pseudorca crassidens. The sequence goes on from NC_090296.1 coordinate 113,753,714, forward strand.
AAATGGAGTCTGTATCCCATGGCACCCAGTATACCCTCTAATTTACTTAACACAAAGGCGAAAGAGATTATAGGTACTTAATATTAACTTTTACTGTTTGGGAGGAAGCAACTTTTTTTTATGTTATCTCTTTTTAAATAGAGTATTCCTGATTATAGATTAGAGGTCTTTTGTATACTTTAATTTTGGTAATGTTCATTTATGCAGCGATAAAGTGTCTGTCAAAGTATCTGTCATCTTTACCTACTTGGAATGTAGATCAACTAGGAATAAAGCCAAAATGCTTCTGAGCATCTGTTCTATATACTGAACCTTTTCATAGAGGGTTCCTTTGAGACCTAAACTTAGTCTGCCGTTATTGAGAATTCATATCCTTTGAAGATTGGAGGAGGAGCATGATGGGAGTTTATAATTCTGCTAAGAAGCCATGTGTGGCTAATTGTGAAATTATTGTTGAATGACGTTCTAGGGTTGCATTCAGTGGCTCTTAACATGTTAATTCCTTATTTTCAATAGGTACCCCTTCTACATGCTTTCCTGCATTGACATGGATTGGAAGGTGCTCACATGGCTTCGTTACACTATGTGGATTCCCCTGTATCCTCTGGGATGTTTGGCAGAAGGTACTTTCAGGAACTCTAGGTTTTATACCTTAATTCCAAGGGGTGGCCAGATCTTTCTTCCTCTGCCAGCCTTAGTCTGAAATATGGGTGTTGAACTTTTCAAGAATTTCTTTCTAGTGGCTTCCTTCCACATGACTCCTGGTATCTAGACTGTTCCAAGGAAGTAGCTCATTTTGTTAAGGTTTGGAAGCTGGGTGGTCATGCACTGCATGCTTCCTATTTATATGGTACTTTAAATTTTTGAAAGCAAGTTCTTATTGATGACTTCATTTTATTACGACAAACACCTAGTGAGTGAGTCAGGGATTTTTCTCTTCATTTTATGGAATAGGAAGCCCAGTGCTATCAGATGACTGTTCCTCATTTATCCTTGTTGTCAGCTTGGAGGCTTATTTCCTAGGAAAGCTAGGGGGAAAAAAAAAGAGACATGAGCCCATTGTACAAAGAGAGGAGGAAGAAGCATTTTCAACAAACCCAGAAACTTTGAGGGGTTAGAAGGTTCTATCAGTAGATGTGACTGTATTTCATTTGCTTCTAAAACGTTCTTGTTTCTGCTTTTCAGCTGTCTCAGTGATCCAGTCCATTCCAATATTTAATGAAACAGGAAGATTCAGCTTCACATTGCCATATCCAGTGAAAATCAAAGTTAGATTTTCCTTTTTTCTTCAGATTTATCTTATAATATTATTTTTAGGTAAGTATTGGCTCTGTAATAGACCTTTTTTCTGTTACTTCTTAGAAGGTAGAGTTAAATGATTCAGAGTTTTAAAAATCCTTATTAGTATTCTTACTTTCAAACGAGTAGAAATAAGTTAGAGAACGATTACTTTGCCAAATAGACCCAGTAGGAGAATATGCTATGTGTGGAAGTATTTCTTCCCACATCTCCAGTGAGTGAGTTATCTTCTTGAAATGCTCTAGGTCATTGGGACTTCACCATACTTCATGTTTAAAACAATGTAAGCAGCTCTTTTAAAACTGAATAAAAAATGAATAAAAAGCTCATTTTACTTCTGCTAATTTCAGTAGCAGATCCCTTATCCAGAGGAATTATTACAGAGGTGGTGATACAGTTGGCAGCAAGGAGGGAAGGCAGTAAAGGCCTCTGAGCAGCCAGGACACGTCAGAAGGCTTCTACCTAACAATAGGAAAGCCCCCCACTCCTCATGTAAAGCGTTGCTTATTTATTAATTTTAATATAAAACCATAAAGTTTTGCCTTAACTCATAAAAACTAAGCACTAAAAGAAGGGAAAGAGAAGTAAACCTATATTATTGCAAATATGAGAGATTTAAAAGCCTTCCTAATTATGAGGATTGTTTACTTTAGATAAAGTTCTAACACATTTTAATATACTTACATATATTTCTCCCTGTTGTATTTCACAAAAGTCTTGAGGTGGCCTTGAAGTATGGCTCTATGGTCTCCTGGCAACAGAAGGATGTGACAGCAGATAGTATACTGGTTATCTTTTTCTGTGTAACAAATTACCCCAAAACTTAGCAGCTTAAGACAGAAAACATTTATTATCTCGCGTGTATCCTGAGAGTCAGGAAGTAGGCTAGCTGGGTGGCCCTGGCTCAGGGACGCTCATGAGGTTTCGTCAAGCTGTCAGCTCAGCTGGGCCTACAGTTTCTGCACACTTGACTGGGGCTGGAGGATCTGCTGCAAGCTCGCTTATGTAGCTGTGGACAGGAGGCTTCAGTTTCCTGCCATAGTACTTTTCCACGTGGATGCTCATGACGTGGCTTCTCCCCAAAGCAAGTGATCTGGAAGAAAGCAGAAGCCACACTGCCTTTTTTTTTTTTTGCCTTTAAAAAATTTATTTATTATTGAAATATATTTGACATAAAACATTGTATAACTTTAAGGTATAACATGTTGATTTGATACATTTATCAATTGTAATAAGATTGCCATTATAGTGATAATTAGCACTTCTATCATGTCCACACTGCTTTTTATAACCTAAACTCAGAAGTGACATACTATCACTTTTTTTAAAAAAGATTTATTTATTTATTTATTTGATGGCTGTGTTGGGTCTTTGTTGCTGCACATGGGCTTTCTCTAGTTGTGGCGAGCAGGGGCTACTCTTTGTTGCGGTGCGCGGGCTTCTCATTGCGGTGGCTTCTCTTGTTGCGGAGCACGGGCTCTAGGCACGCGGGCTTCAGTAGTTGTGGCATCCAGGCTCTAGAGCACAGGCTCAGTAGTTGTGGCGCACGGGGGCTTTGTTGCTCCTCAGCATGTGGGATCTTCCCGAACCAGGGCTCAAACCCATGTCCCCTGCATTGGCAGGTGGATTCTTAACCACTAGTGCCACCAGGGAAGCCCCAACATACTATCACTTTTGCTGTATTCTCTTTCTTACACAGATCAACCTTGTATAATGTGGGAGGGGACTACACAAGGGTATGACATACCAGGAGGTAGGGATTATTGGGGACCAGCTTGGAGGCTGGCTTCCCCAGACTGAGAGGGAGACCACAAAAAGTAAACCCAAGAAGTTGGAAAGCCCAGTGATCTTGGTTATTTATTTATCCGCACCATGCGGCTTGTGGGATCTTAGTTCCCCAACCAGGGATTGAACCCGGGCCCTTGGCAGTGAAAGCGCGGAGTCCTAACCACTGGACCACCAGGGAATTCCCGATCTTGGTCATTTAGAAGTGGGGGAGAAGAGACCTACACCCTTTAGGAGCCCCTCGGAATCAGCACATGGCAGAAGTGCAGTAAAATAATATACATTATGGGGGCAGGTCATCTGCCAAAGGTTAAATTTTATTCCATTTGTTCTTCTTTTCCATTTCAGAAAGATTTCACACCAAAAATATTAAAACGTTTGGCGCTTTAAGGGAGTAAGCTTCAATTTGGAAAATGCACTCATTAAAAGAGCTCTTTACCTCTATTACTGGATAAATCTAGTACTACTGTAATTAGGCTCCATGAGGTGGGCCTACTGAAAGTGTTAAAAAGGAATAAGTGTTGGAAAGACCCTTAAAATATTTTACTAAAAAAGCTAGAAGGGTAGACGTATTTTATTTATTTTAAAAAATATTTATTTGGCTGCACCAGGTCTTAGTTGCGGCACGCAGGATCTTTGTTGCCGCATGCAGGATCTTTAGTTGTGGCATGTATTAGTTGTGGCATGCAGGCTCTTAGTTGTGGCATGCAGGATCTAGTTCCCTGACCAGGGATCGAACCTGGGCCCCCTGCATTGGGAGCGCAGAGTTGTAACCACTGGACCACCAGAGAAGTCCCAGGTAGGTGTATTTTAATGTGCACTAACCCTAGTGGCTTTTCCTTGTGTTGTTTAAGCTATTGCATATTCTGACTTACAAGGTTCTGTATTCATAGTTTGCCTACAATGAATATGTAGTTGTTCTTATTCTTCAGAATGAAATAAATCCTAAATCTACGTAATTTAGAAGCAGTATAACAACCTGTTATATTTGTGTATGGATCAAACATACGTTCTCTCACAATGGCTGTAAAATAAGTGTTTTTAACCCTGTTGTACAGTGAGAAAACTGAGGTGAGACTAAGCTGCAGAACTACTCAGTGATCACGTAGGATTGAAATTTTCTTCTGGCTCTTAAATCCTGTGTTTTTCTAGTTCACTGAATTGTGCGCTTCCTAGAAGTGTCTCATACCTTTTAGGCTATTGCTTAATACATATTATTGCATAGCCTTGAATTAAAAATTAGGTTCTCTGTTTCAGATTTGTGTATTTCATTTTATATAAATCCTACCTTAAAAGAAAGGAAAAAAAGGAATACTGAACTCTAATTAATGAAATTTTTAGGGGTGAAGTGTACTGATGTCTGCAGCTTACATTGAAATACATAAAGAATGAGATGGGAATGGGTATGTGATAAATGTAAAAAAGTTAAAGTTTAAATCTAGGTGGTATTCACTGTACAATGGTTTAATCTTCTGTATATTTGAAATTTTTCATAGTAAAATATGGGAGAAAATTAAATTGTAGAACCCACTGGGGGAAAATTGAATTGTCTCTAGTGCATTATTAATATTTGTTCTAAGTTGTACTTCCTGAGCAACTGCAGTAAGCACAGGGCTGTGGGATATGAAAAACAGACAACTAGGGACTGTCCTGCCCGAAGAGCTTCTGCTTATAAACAGAGACAAAGATTCTCATTTCTAATTGGCCTCTTTTCTTTTTCAGGATTATACATAAATTTCCGTCATCTTTATAAACAGCGCAGGCGGCGCTTTGGACAAAAAAAGAAAAAGATCCACTAAAAAGAGAGATTTAGATGACTTCTTGCCAGTTTGAGCCTAATCTATAATTCTTAGTTTTACCTTCTTGTACTGATGTAAAAGTTTTTTTAAAGTTAAATGATTAAATTCTCAGTGAGGCTATCTTCCTTTTTCCCCAGTAACATTCCTGAATTTACTGTATTATCTTAGTGTAGTACTTGCATGACATGGATTACTGATACCTGATGACAGGTTCATTCCTGTGTATTCTGTTAATGACAGCAAAAGACTCAGCCCTACCCCCACCCACTCCATGTCCAGTCAGTCTGTTTCACACAGGCCAGAGATACTTCTTCAGTGCCCTGATGCTACCAGCTACTGGCCATTCTTATAGCTGGGAATTGTTCTTTTCAGCTATTGCTTGTGGAAAAAAAAAAAGCAAGACTACGTTGCTGTGTAGGAGGCTGTGAAAGTGACTCAGACAAGGACCTAATATATTCTGTACCCAAGGGGCTACTTGTTAAGTGGGTTGGCATTGATTTTTCTGGAAATCGAGTTTTACTCAGTCATTGATAAAACATTTCTGAGTCCGAGTAGGGCTGGAGGACACATATTACCTCTGAATCTCTCTAACAACATCTTAACCTGCGTGGGCACTGGAGAGGCCCAGGGTGATTTGAGAGAAACCAGTTAGAACCTTGGAACACCATGATCATTTACTTCATTCCTAGCTAAATCAGAACTATTTTCAACACGAAAGATGAAACATTAGTTAGAAAACAATGAGATTATAAGAGTTCCAAATGCAAATGGTGCTACAGGGATCAAAAGGGTCAAACTGGCCATGCAGCCTGTGGCAAACTGGAAACATCAGAGTAGGCTAAGTAAAAATACCTATGAAACTGTCTTAGGCTGTGCACAGACATAAAAAACTCAGTGTTCCTTCCCCTGCATTGACTGAGTCCATTTACTTGTGTCAGAGTGAGTTGGTGGAACTGTTTTTGAATAGGCCTCAAAAACACCTGCTTTTTATTTTGCTGTTGTTTCACCTGTCTGCAGTAGGACAGTGAAAACAAAGTGAGAACTTTGGCTGGAGAACCACCAGCTGAGCCTTTAACAATTCCTGGCAGGAAATCCACCAACAGAGGAACTGAAAAAAATCTAGACACTATGATTTGGCCATTGTCGAAAACATCAGTTTCCCCTAATACATTCCAAGTAAACCAAGTAATGTTTGTTTGTATATAAGAATTTGAGGTATGCTGACTCTTTCTGTTCTGCCGTTCCCATTGTTCCTGGGGGAAAGGGGACTCAGTGGGTTATGCTATTTCTCTGGGCCCAAGATGGAAACTTGGTTTGACCTAAGTAAAAACATCTGATTAGCATAGGCTGGTTGATATTTTTACAAGTTCATTGCACTGAAGGATATTTTGCATGTCTGCAACTTCTGTCAACATTTGTTTGTATTAATTTCTGGTGTTCTTTCAACTGACTTTCTATGTGTAATTGGGCAGATCAGCTTTACAGCAGATTATGCTGTATCTTTGTGGTAGAATCTTGTATTCTTAGTGACTGATTGTTATAAACCCCTTTATTGCTGTCTGAGAAAGCTAAAGATTGTGTATTTCTATTAAACATTTACAATTAAAATCTTAGTAACTTGTGTTTAAAGATTTAGTCTAATGGTTTCCAAATTGTTAGTGATAAATTCCTTTGTTTAGAAAAAATATTTTATAGGCATACCTCGCTTTATTGAACTTCACAGATACTTGCATTTTTTAGAAATTGAAGATCTGTGGCAACCCTGTGTTGTCAGATGATGGATAGCATTTTTTAGCAGTAAATATTTTAAAATCAAGGTATATACCTTTTATTTTAGAATGCTATTGCACACTTAATAGACTACAGTATAGTGTAAACATAACATTTTTATATACTGGGAAACCAAGAAATTCGTGTGACTCACTTTAGTGAAATATATGCTTCACTGCGGTGGCCTGGAGGCAAACCTGCAAAACCTCCGAGGTATGCCTATATAGCAATTCAGCATGTTAAATAAAACATGTTTGCTTGGGTTGAAGCAGCCATTCCTTAGGAGGTTTACAGAACAATCTGAAAAGCACTGATGATGTAAACAAAGCCTGGAGAAGTTAGATGACTTGCCTAAGGTCATGAAGCTAGCTCATGAACTGGAACCATAACTGACTACAGTGATATCAGAATCTACCTGGATGGAACCTGGCTTAGGCAGTGAAGCAGTGAGGCCTAACCAGTGTCAGAAACAAGGAAGTCAGTATGGAACCCAAGGAACCTTCAAGATTGATGAATCTATGCTACTTAGGAGGTTAAAATTATACTTAGGTTATAGGACAGAGCAAAAGGCAAAAAGACCCATTAAAAATTTCCCAGTGCAACCATTTTATAGAAAATCAAATATTTTATTTTCATTAAAAAAAATTTGAAAAAACAAGAATCATTTTATACATTTATGGTTGCTGTCTAAAAGTTTGTATCTCAAGATATGCCAAAAGCACCTAAGGGTTACCACCGACCTTTTGCCCAAGTTCTAAGGAAATTCTAAAACTTAGTGATGTTGGGCTTATACTTAGCAAGTCTCCTCTCCCAATCTTAGGTACCTGAAAATGTCCCTGTGGTTGGGAGAGGAGAAGAGTAAAGGGCATTTCAGGAACAGAGAACCCAGGTTGTTAGGGTGCCCGAGGAAGGTGGAGTGGGCTCTACGCTTGTCAGTCCTTCAGGCTTCTCAGGAGAGGTGCCCATTGTGGGAGCAACAGTTGTCTTTTGGTTTTAAAGACTGAGCTCCAGAAAGCTAAGGTCAAAGCCCGAGCAGCTGCCCACCCTGCAGAACCCTTCTCAGAGTAGCAGAGTCAAACCTGCAAGTGGTGCTTCTGAGGCAGCCTTGAGAAGGTCTTCGGGTAGCTGCTGCAGAGGTGAACAGACCAGAAAAGTTTTTATCCTAAATTATTTTCACTTGAAAAAAGAATGAAGTCAGCTTCACATTCTTTCAGCACTGCTCCCAGAGAAGTCTGTCTGCAAAGGTGTGATGTTGTGGTCGTACCCGGCGTACTCAGAGGTGCCAGTACTGGCCAGCTTGAGTTGCTGGGCGGCGTGAGTCAGCTGGAACGCAGCATCGGGGTGAGCTGTGTCAGGCAGCAGCGTGCACTCCCTTTCTAGCATGTCAGCCACCCCTTTGAGCAGGTCCAGGAAACCAAAGGCCAAGGCAGCCTTTCGTAAACGGTTCAGCTCCTAAAACAAAAGACACCAATGTTCCTGAAATGTGTTCTCCTCATCACATACTTTGTAAGTACTCAGCTTAGTATAAGTTCTCCTTGATTCCCAATCTTAAATGAGCATTTTCATATGAGAACAAATGCTTGTACAGAGATGCCAATAACAAGAGAGTGTGATGACATGACTGGGAAGTGGTTCCTCTGCAGGTGATCAGAAAGCTAAGGAAGACACAGGTGACTGAAACTCAGGTCATCCTCACCACAGTTCATGAGCACTTAGGCCAAACATGGTGAGGTACTTTGTAGATTCTGCATAGAAATGACATCCTCCTGATCTGAGGTATCTCATTTAGCATTATACCCTCTAGGTCTCTCCACGTTCCTGCATGAGCACTTAGGCCAAACATGGTGAGATGCTTTGCATACATCATTTCATGTACTCATAACTCTATGGAGGATACTTTTCCTCCATTACTCAGGTACAGAAAAGGCTTGCCCCAAACCTCAGAGGGCTCTTACCCTCTGGTGCCTCTCTGGCTGGAGCCTTAGACTGAATGACGATGAGCATGTCTGGAGGAGGCACTGGAGGAGTCAGTAGGTCTGACCCCAAAGATTACCACAAAAGGTTGAGTAGTGGATGGAAGCACAGAAATATGAAATGCCCCATCTATCACTTAGCAGTGTGATCTGGGCAAGTGTGTAGCCTCTCTGGGTGTCAGTGGCACAAAATGAGGATAACCTCTTCCACGCCCACTGGAAGAGCTGACACAGCCATCTGGTAGAGGCCCTTTCCTGTAGGTTATATAAAACCAGAAAAGAGAAATGGGCTTTCTGACCACCTCTCTACTATCATCTGTTTACAACTGAAAAGTTCAGAAGGCCGAAGTACAAGTGTGCCACCCTGAATAGACAGCTCTGCAGGGAGACAGGGACTACAGCCAAGGAGTGGTCATCAAGGGCCTAGGGCTTCAGTTAGTGGGGGACATGGTGGGCTGGGCAGCTCTCTGGTTGAACTCTGCTTGATTTCACCAGCTCGCTACATAATTAGAAGACATAAAGGTAATAAGATAACATCCAGACAAAGCACATATGTTCTCTGGAAGAGATGCTACCCTGGAGCTGGCTGTGTGTACCGTATTTTAAGATTCGCAAGCTAGGACACAATTGCCAATACAGCATACCTCACACTGCCACTTAATTTAATCTCAGCCAAACACCAGAAGGACAGGGGAGAAGCAAGGAGTGACTTTAAATGCCCCTCAACTCCACCCCATCCCTTGTAACTTCACTCCACCAATGGTTCTGCATTAGCTAGGTATGATTCTGGAGGGCCATCCTTTTGCAATTCGTAAATGTGCAATTTTAGAAGTCATTCCTGGAAGCAGATCCTCTGGTACAGTAAGAATGTTCTGGGCAATCACCATCCCTGGAAGTCACATACAATGGTTGCCTGGAGTCAGACTGGATACCCACATGGGAGCAGTGAGGAGGTTTAAGGGCTGTGACCCACAGGTCCTTGCAGCTCCTTCCCTCAGCCATTCACAACAGCACCAACGCAGAGAAGACCCGCTGCACAGAACCAGGCCATTTAAACACTTCTGATTCCTGGATTTTAGGGCAGCAACAGACTTATCACTTCTACTGACTTTACTGATGAAAAAACTAAGGCACAAACAAACCATACATTTCTAATCCCTGTCCATGTTCAACGTTACCCTACGCTACTGTGAACTGTTTGTTTCTGGCACACATCCCAGGGCCCGCCCTCATTCCCTATAATTCTGATAATCTCACCTTATAGAATGTCTGTGTTTTTTCAGGTAGTTTCCTTGCATTTCTTAAAATCTTCTGTACATCTGTCTATCGAGGGTAAAAAGAATTCAACATTAGAATTCTGTGGTAAAAAGGGAAAGAATACAAAAGGACGGCTTTAAATTAAAAAAATGAAAATGAGAAAAGAGTTACAATGTCAAGATGAGGATCCCTTCTGAGTTAATGTCATTGTTCAACATTAGTAAAGCATCTCCCTCCTTCAAAAGGCTTGATGATAATAAATCCCTTGGTGATAATAATGAACCTGTCACAAAAACACCCCCAGTAAACCCATACATCTATGGCCACTGCTTTTTGACAAGGGTACCAAGACCATCCAATGGGGGAAAGAACAGTCTCTTTAACAAATGGTGCTTGGATAACTGGATAGCCACCCGCAAAAAAATGAAGTTGGACTCTTACTTCATACCATATACAAAAAATGGACTCAAAATGGATCAGAGGCCTAAATGTAAGAGCTAAAACTATAAAACTCTTTTCATGACAACAGCAGAGCAACAAAAGAAAAAATAAATTTGGCAAATGTTCATAGCAGCATTATTCATAATAGCCAAAAGGTGGAAATAATTCAAAAGTTCACCAACTGAATGAATGGATAAACAAAACGTGGTTTATTTATACAATGGACTATTACTCAGCCATCAAAAGGAAAGAAGTACTGATACATGCTACAACATGAATGAACGTTGAAAACATTATGCTAACTGAAAGAAGTCAAACACAGGGGTTTCCCTGGTGGCGCAGTGGTTGAGAATCTGCCTGCTAATGCAGGGGACACGGGTTCAAGCCCTGGTCTGGGAGGATCCCATATGCCGCGGAGCGGCTGGGCCCATGAGCCACAACTACTGAGCCTGCGCGTCTGGAGCCTGTGCTCCGCAACAAGAGAGGCCACGATGGTGAGAGGCCCGTGCACTGCGATGAAGAGTGGTCCCCGCTTGCCACAATTAGAGAAAGCCCTCACACAGAAACGAAGACCCAACACAGCAAAAATAAATTAATTAATAAACTCCTACTCCCAACATCTCTTGAAAAAAAAAAAAAAAAAAAAAAAAGAAGTCAAACACAAAGGCCACGTATAATATGATGCAGTTTATATGAAATATCCAGAACAGGCAAATCCTTATAGACAGAAAGCAGACTAGTGGCTGACAAGAGCTAGGGGAAGAGTGACTTGTTTAGTGGGCATAGGATTTCCTTTTGGGGTGATGAAAATGTTTTGGAACTAGATAGTGGTGATGGCTGTGTAACACTGTGATTGTACTAAATGCCACCGAATTGTAACTTTAAAATATTTGAAATGGTAAATTTTGTTATGTGCACCTCACCATAATGAAACAATACACCCAGATCAAAACAAAATTTAAAAAATAATTTTAGAAAAATTCAGCTCTCTTTCTGACAGGGAAGTGTTGGGGTCAGTGATGGCAAGAAAGAGGGAGAACTTGAATTTCCAACAAAGGGAAGAGGCCCCTTAGCCACAGCAGGATGTGTCCAGTCTCCCTGAAAAGGGGGCTGGAAGAGACTATGCCATCAACAGAAGCTACTTCTGTGGTCAGGTGGCCTGACTGCCTCTTCCCATTTGGCTTAGGTTGGACTCGTGGAAGAACAAAGGAAAAAAAAAAGGCACTCAGATGATAAAAAAGTGATTTTTAAAAATAGGTATAACACTGCTATATTTAAAATGGCCAACGAACGAGGACCTACTGTATAGCACAGAGAACTCTCCTCAATGTTATGTGGCAGCCTGGATAGGAGGGGAGTTTGGGGGAGAACAGATACATGTATATGTACGGCTGAGTCCCTTTGCTGTGCACCTGAAACTAGCACAACATTGTTAATCAGCTATACTCCAATATAAAATAAAGAGTTAAAAAAAATAGGTATAAATGACTAATGGGACAAGAAAGTCACTGAGTATGTTGACTAAAAGCAGCACACCGTGATAACAAGATAATCTTAGCCTCCCATGAAAGTGTCTCTGTGGCACTACAGGGTAATGCTTTGGCTTACCCCGTGGGGATGGAAGAAATAACCACATGAAGATTTTTACAGCTTTCTCAAAATTATTATTAAAGATAACACCCATAATGTTATTCAATGACTCACCATGTCAAAACTTTTACATTAAAATTTAATGCCAGAAAAATGTGTCTCTCTAGAAGAACTGACATGCTTCCTTTTATCAGACAAGAAGAACCATATAAACAACATGTTTCTTTTTTGACCTTGGTAGCAGGAAGCTCAGAGCCAAATTGCTCAAATACAATTATCATTTTGCCTTGGCTTCCTGAAACAATTGTCTCTCCTCTTCCTCTACGTTTCATATTGCTCTAAATTTTGTAAAAAATGATCCTGCTATGTACGTGTTTTACTGTAGGCCACCTCAAATCCTTTTTGGAAATAATGACAAACATTAGAAGTAAATTAATTACTAAGTATCGAAGGAAAAGAAAATCAAATCAAATGTCCGCCTGCCCGCCAGAATCCCTCCTCCTGTCCCCAGTGGAGAGCAACGTGAATGGTAATGTTACCTGCAGGCCACTGGGTTTGATCCACACGGTCACATTCTGGGCATAACTGCGTTTGTTTTTGGGCTGCAGGGGGAATGGGCTCTTATTATCATCCTCACCATAAGGGTTTTCTTTAGCATCTTAAAAGAAAAAGACATTCTTGAAATGACATCTGGCAAAACACAATCAATTACATTTCCAATTAGGCTAGAAGCTCTTTGAATCATTCAATCTCCTATATCCTGTTACTTCCCTAATTAAGAAAATCCATTAACTTCAGTCAGGTTGGGGAACCTGTTCTCAATACTGATGTCGACACTAAACAATCAACTGAGACACATACAAGTGAAAAACAACTTAATGTTTTTAAAGAAACAAGCTTCACTTATCTGCTTTATAAATTAAGGTCAGAGAGGATAAAATTGTTGTACATACAATACTAAAGTATATATAAAAATATATGTATATATATACTGCAATTCTATATAGCCTAGCCCAGCACTCTCCAACAGAACTTTCTGTGATGAGGAATGGTAGCCACAGCCCATGTGACCACTGAACCCTTGACACATGGCTAGTGTAACAGAGGAACTGAATTTTATTTAATTAAATTTAAAGAGCCTCTGTGGTGAGTGGCTACTGGATTAGACAACATAGGTCTAGGCATTGAGAAAATTTAAAAGTAAAATTACGTATAGCCAAATTATGGAAAAGAGCAAGGGAAAGGACTTCCCTAGTGGTCCAATGGTTAAGAATCCGCCCGCCAATGCAGGGGACACGGGTTTGAGCTCTGGTCTGGGAAGATCCCACATGCTGCGGGGCAACTAAGCCTGTGCGCCACAACTACTGAGCCTGCGCTCTAGAGCCCACGAGCCACAACTACTGAGCCTGCGTGCCACAACTACTGAAGCCCATGCACCTAGAGCCTGTGCTCTGCAACAAGAGAAGCCACGGCAAGGAGAAGCCCACACCGCAACGAAGAGTGGCCCCTGCTTGCACACGGGGTCTACTATATATAAAATAGTTTCTTACAAAATAAGACCAAACAAAGAAAAATGAAAACCAACTTAAAAAAACCAACAACATTAACAAAAAGCAAGCAGGACAGAGATGGGCTTAAGGCCCAGGGTTGGCCTCTGGTGCCGCCCTGAGTCTGTGGGCGGGTGCAAGCTGGGGCGGCCGAGGTGCTCAGTCGCCCTTCTGCTTGGGGGCCTGCACAGC